>NC_081190.1:41563815-41891673 GCF_902713425.1 Acipenser ruthenus | reverse complement strand
CCCTTGTCTCACTCCTCATTTACTGCTGACATGTTACTTTCTTTGCAAAATGAATTGGTGGTGTCCTTTTAGTGTGTTTGTAATTCTTTATTCCTTTGAAGTTGGTTCATCAAGGTCTTGATTCATCAGCACAACCTTTAATAGTGTCTCCAGAGTCTAAGGTATTTTTATAGTTGATGAAATCCAGGCATGAAATTCACTTATTTATCAAATTAAGCTTGGTTGTCCTATTTCTTGGTCTGAGTACATATTCCAACCAAGTTTTATTTGTCAGTGGTGGTCACCTACTAGTTTTGTGTAACTTCCTAAAAAAAGCCTATGGCTACTATATTTTTGTGAGAGTTTAAGATTGTAACCTGGTTTTGTGAGATCTGTGAGTAGCGGGCACACTATTCTGGGAAGTATGAGAGGTTGTGAGTAACCCAATTCGGATATAGCTTTGTTAATTGGTTATTAATTTAACTACAGTCATAACTGATTGTTTGTGTCTTTCAGGTACAACTGTTAAACCTGTGATGGAAAATGCATACATACCCTAGTAGCCCCAGTCGCCAACAGGAGTTGAATCACCCCAGAAGATAATTTGGAGTGTGAAACCCCATTGTTATTTGGACTAGTAGAAAGTTGTTAAAACAATTGAGTCTTGGCTTTAGTAATCCAAGGGGGTTGGGACCACATTTTATGTCTTGTGATTTTGTTTGCTTTTATTTATTTATTTTGGAAAATGTGATAACATATTTTTTAAAAGGCCAGGGGTGAATGTCCAAACCCCTTCTCAAAGCAAACTTACCAGATGGTGTCTTGTTATTGCTGGGGAAGTTGCCAAACAAATAGTGTTTCCCTCTGTTCTGTGATGCCAGGAATGTGTCCACTAATATGCTTTCTCTGCAATGGTTGGATCATGGCCCTTCACCCAGACTCGAACCTCCGGATTGCAGGTGTTCCAATATAACTTGCTCCATAATCAGAGAGACGGATTGCGTCTCCGGTTTCAACCAGCATGTAAGCAGCTGTTCTAGTGTATGCTGTATCTATGCTGTGGTTTGCCATAAAGTCATTCCCTCTTTTACTGATGCAGGACTTCCCCTTTGATTTGGTTTTGGCTACGTTTATTCCATCCAGCCGTTGCTCTAGTGCTAACCAGCGCTGGCTTTGCTCAGCGAGTAGATGTTCCACTTGCCTCTCCCTCTTATCCTGCTGCTGTAGTTGCTTCTGCTGCTGCTCCATTTGTTTTCTCTGAACATGCATGAGCAGATCCATCATGGCGCTAAACTCACTGATATTCTGTTGCTCCATCACTCGGCTCACTTTTCTAAGAGCTGGGGTATGCACTCCTAGCAGAATAGGGAGCTTCTGTCCACTGAGGTCTGGATGTGTCGCAGCTTGTGCCTGCCCTGCTCCTGCTCCTGCTCGCACTGCCTGGCCAGTCTTTGGTCTGGTTCCAGAATCCATCTTAGGAGTTGTTAACAGTATTTGGGGGTCTTCCTTGTAAGCCTTTTTCATCCCACCACTGCCACCAACTGTCACGGGGTAACTCTCTGCCAAGGGTCCCCGGAATGATAATAAGAAGATAGCCAAAGTTTTAGTTGCAAAAGGGCAGTTTTATTTATCAGCAGTTCAAAAAAATAATTTGCAAAGTACAGACAATAGCAATATGGCAAAACAAAACAACACAAATAACAATTAAATAGAAGTAATTTTCTTTTAAAGTGGGTAGCGTATGCTTTCCTATTCCCCAGCACCTACTTAGCATGCTTTGGAGACCTTGACACTCTAGCTCTGTGTCTGCACCCTTTGAGTCCCCAGCTAGAACTAACTGCAGTGAGATAGCAGTCCCTTTTTAAGCCTGTTAACCCCGCCCATACTACAGATGTAAGAACCTCTTACAACCGGGTGTGCAGAAAGGTGTCATTTCAGTTGTGTCAGACTACTGCCTCATGGGGGTCTGGAAGGCGTAGGAGGTGGGCTTGAGTCGTGGGGCCTGCGGTTCCCCTTCTGCATGGGCCCCCTTGTAGGCCGAGGTAGGATTCGCTGTCCTTGAAGTGCCTCTTCAAAGCCGTCATCGGTGCAGCGTAGTCAACCCTCTCTTCCCAGCTCAGGTCCAATAGCATTTCCGAAACTAACCCCTTCAGCGATTAGGACAAGCAAGCAAGCAGCTTTATTAGTCTATCCAGGCATATTCCGTGGCAAACAGCTCGAACTTGGCCAAGAAGACTTCCAGGGAGGAGGTCCGTTGATCCAGGGCAGATCTGGTGACATTGATCAGGGGTAGTTTAGGTGCCTGTCCATTAGCAGCTTCATTCTAACAGACGGATGATAGGAACGTTCCAGGTCGATCTTCCATGCCTGTCGGGAGTCAACGTCCGGACGAGTTCCGTTCCTGTGGCCCGCTGCTTCTCTGGTACTGCCGGCTGGTGCAGGAGTGGACGGCGAAGGGAATCCCGCCTCCCGCTGGTTGGTAACACTGCTTTGTAAACTGCCACATGGAGGTCCTTCTCTCTCTTCAGAGTGTTTTCACAATTGCGCAGCAATGGATTCAATGGATACGCTGTTTCAGAATGTTCTTTTCTCATCGATTGCTCTTGCAAGCTCCTTACTCACAACTCACTCTTTTATGCAGCACAACTCCACCCAGTCTTCACCCCATTGGTCCATTTGTAGTATGGTACCCCATTGACCATGCATGCACCCAGCTCCTCCCTGTACGTGACGCGCCCACAACCTCATCATCAGACAAGCTGGCAGCAGGCCGAAGTGGGCTGCTCAAGAAGACGGGAGAGAGAGAGACCAGCTTCAGTCGCCGAACAGACATGCACTCACTCACACGGTGTAGAGAATAACATATTACACATGATTGTCAACAGCAAGGTCCCCTCCCCTTCTGCAGTCCATAACACAGTCCATTTCCCACGGGTCCCTAATTGCAGCTGCCCCACTGCTACAATAATACCCTGTTAAGGACCTGACTTGATTTTCAATTAATATAATATATCTTTACTAACAAGTATGAAATACATGTGTACTGTATTAGTAGGTGATAACCCGTCCAGTAAACGTTTTCCTTGCCTTTTACGGTAAAAATATTTCTAAAACAGTATTGGAACCCGAAACCTATATTGATTGCTGTCCGTGCACAGAAAGCTAGTACTGCACTTTACATATTTTTCATAAGATTCCATCTACTGATACAGGCAGCTCAAGTCATTTTAAAGTAAATTATATTTTATAAGTCCCATGGCATGGACAGAAGAGAGCCCTGCAGGTAATAAATGTATTTGTGTTTATTTATATATATATATATATATATATATATATATAAAAATGGTTTATGGCGTATTCTGATTTAAAAGGAAATGTATTGTTTGGGAACAGGTGATGTTATTATTGTATGATTTTATTGTATGATTTTAATGTATGTGTTGGTGTTTATTTAAAATGAGTGATTATGTTTTGTTATTGTTTAGCAGTGTGGATGGGGTGGTTAAAGCGTGCAGAATGTGGCCGTCTCTGGATTGATTCATTTATTGTTAATTCGGAGATGGCCACATGTATATAAACGTGTGTTTGTGGTGGGTGTTTGCGAGGAAGGACAAGGAGAGTGAGAATGATTAAAATGAAAACAAAAGTAAAAAGAAAGTGGACACCTTATGAAAGGAGGCCCATAGAGATGTTTGGTGGAGGTATTATTTGTTTGTGTTCAAGACTTTGTTTTAGTTCAACCTTTTATTTTTCTCTGTGAGTGTTGTTTTTGTTAAATGATTTTATTTTGAATAAAAATGCACTCCAGCACTTTAACCCACAAGTACCTGCCTGTGTGCCTCTGTGTCAGCTTCCTGGTCTGCGGATGTCATCACTACTCCTCTCCTTGACCTCTGCTGCCTTTGACATTGTTGATCACTCTTCTACTATCATCTACCACACTCTCTCCCTCTTCCTCCGCTAAGAACCTCGGAGTCACCCTGGACCCCTGCCTCTCTTATTCCCAGCACATCTCCACTCTGGCACACATTTGCTGATTTTTCCTGAGCAACATCCGAAGAATCCGACCCTTCCTCACCAACTATGCCACCCAGCTCCTGGTCCAGGCCTTGGTACTCTCCAGCCTAGACTACTGCAACTCCCTCCTGGCTGGCCTCCCTGCGTCCGCCACCCGTCCGCTCCAGCTCATCCAGAACTCCGCTGCCTGCCTGGTTTTCTCTCTGCCTCGCTTCTCCCACGCAACTCCACTACTCCGCTCACTCCACTGGCTCCCGATCACCGCTCTCATTCAGTTCAAGACTCTTGTACTAGCCTACAGATGCCTTGACCAGACTGCACCCAGCTACCTCCAGACCCTCATCTCTCCCTACACCCCCACTCAATCTCTCCGCTCCGCCTGCACTAGAAGACTGGCTCTACCTCCTCTACGCTCCCCTGCCTCCAGAGCCCGCTCCTTCTCCCCCCTCGCCCCGCAGTAGTGGAATGACCTTCCTATAGATGACAGGACTGCCCAGTCCCTGACCACATTCCGGCGCCTCCTCAAGACCCACCTCTTCAGAAAGCACCTGTAGAACTCCTCTGTTTTTCCCCTGGGACATTTATCACCCTTCCTTAAATGTGCTTTACTTGCTCTTATCTGCCCCTTATTTTACTGAATTTAATCCTGTACTTCAGAGTACTGTAATCTGCCAAGTGTTTAATCTGTAGTATTTTGTATTTAATCATATCCTGATGTAACTATCACTGACACTGTTATCTGCTGTATTATTGAAACGTATTTTGTCACACTTGTACTTGCTTGAACCAAAGTCATTGTATTTATCTTGCTCTTAATTATATTATTACTTGTACTGTGATACTTGAAATGTATTTGCTTGCGATTGTAAGTCGCCCTGGATAAGGGCGTCTGCTAATAAATAAATAATAATAATAATAATACTCAGTAAATCTAAAGATTTTTATCTCTATGTTTGTTGTTAGCAGCATTCCTTTTTCTGTAACGGAAAAAAAGTCAGACAGCTGCTCGCACAGTGGCTTGTTTTACCTTTAAAGGTTTATGAAACTAACAAAATCTCTACTGTGAGTGAGTGCTGTTTCCTTTTATCAATAACAGATAGGATGCATTTGTTTCTCTGTTGGCAAAACATCTTCCTCATTGCTCACAATAACCACAATAAATTAGCTGGCTTGCTTATCAGTGAAGTTATAGTTTCTATGCCAGTCTCACTCCCTTCTCATGTTCTTGAAGATTCAGTACAATTATAAATTTAAAACATAAAAAGACTAAACTCCTTTTTCCTTTTTTTTGGCAAGACGCCCAGAGCCCATAGAAATGAAAGCAGAAAGGAAAGTTACAAGTGTTAAAATGGAAACATTTTGGAATAATTGAAAAAGTTCATGTTCATTGCAAGGAACAGAAAGACTAATTAGATTTCCCCAGCGGTTGGGCAACATAAAAGCATTTTTATAACAAATTGGTAAAGATTCTTAAGTTAATTCTTAACAAAAGGTTCTGCCTATAGAAAAAAGTACCGGAACATTATGGAGCATTAAAAGGGTAATTCATCAATTCATTTGTTATTTATTTTGTCAATTCATAAATTAATTAGTTTATTTATAAATTAATTTGTAAATGAATTGGTCAATTCTTTAATTAATTCGTAAATTAGCTCTTTGCCAACTGAGCTTTCAATTTATTTAGCCAATTTGTGGCACAAGCCACCCAAAGTGAAGCAAGAAGCGCTTCACCTGCCAAAGCTTAGTTGTATGGCAGAACGCCTGGCCAGGCAATCCAGTTCTTTAGTGTAAAAATTCAGCTCCATAACTTATGCCTAGTTTTCCTAAATCCTGGTAGGCAGTCAACCTAATTCATTTTTATCACCACCCAGCTATTAGGGGTATTATGGTAAATATTTTCCTAAGGCTCTTTGCATTTGTCCCTGTTGGCTACCCTTAGTTGGAGGGGGCGGAACTTCCTGTTAGTTACCGGGAGTTTTAAAAAAACAGAAAGAGAGAGGCAATGGAGGGGACTGACTTATTTTTCCAGCCATATTGGACTTTTAATTTCATTTACATTGTAAAGATGTGTTGACAGTTGTTGCTCTGCAATGTGCAGCAATGCTAACATTGCTTGTTCACCTGTTGTATTCTATTCTTGTTCAAACCAGTTTTTTTTCAGTTTTATATTTTTTGAGTTGCTACTTGGGACCTTTTTTCAAACTGTTCTGGATCACGGAAAGATTTGACCACATGGCCTTACCGGCAGGATATGGACAGAAGGAATCAGCGCTGGGGATGGCATTGCAGATAGCCAGATGAGATCCAACCTTTTTTATTTAACAGCTGCAATGGATTACAAATGTGTGAATGGCCATGCAGTGTTTTTTGGATTTTTTTTTTTTTGAATACTTTTGAACTGAATCAAACCTTTTTTTTTTTTTTTTTTTTTTTACTTGTTTTTGTTTGGTGTCTGAATGGGTTTGGGACATTGAATTGATAGAGCTATCATGTTCACTGCATATTAGGTATATCTTTATTGTGGAGATACCTGTTCTGCAGGCATGGAACGTGAAACCAAAGATATTCACGATTCAAAATTCTGTCATGCTGCCCACAATGGATTATGGGATATAACGTAATGTAATAAAGAAATGTTTCTGCTGAAAGTCAATGGTGTAGTGTCACATTTTGCAGATTTGCATGTTAAAAAAAAGCAAAAAACTTTTGCAATAAATTTCACTTTTGACCAAGGTCTGTTGAAGAAAACGACAACATTGAGTACTTAATTACTGTATTCTGAGATAACAGCTATTTTCTGAGCACAGTCATGTGCAGAAACACAGTAATAGCACAGCCAGCACAGATATTCTACTGTTGGCACGGTATTCAGGAGGATAAAGCTCACTTTTGAAGGAATATAAACAATATGAATATATTTGGTTATATTCTTATATTCTATATTATATTAATTTGTAAAGTAAAAAACATTTTTGAACTGTTTTTCAAAAATAAAATAACCACAAAGCATAGATGGGGATGCCTATTTCAATGACCTGCTTCGTCCCAGTAGCTTGCATTATTGTTGTGTATTGTTCATGTATTTTAATGTTCTGTATTCCCAAGTTACCAATGTTAACCAAATGTTACATAATTAATATGTTTACTTTTTATTTTTATTAAATATTATTTGTAATGCATGCAATAAAATAACATTTTCCCAAGCATTTTATTTCGGTGCTTGTGCTTATTTAATAAAACTTACAAAAACTGCAACAAAACATACACTGTAACATACACTGTAACTGTATAAAATTGAACTTCACTGTTTTCTGTTTTGCAGTGTTGGAGTCCAGTAGCTTAGCAAGCTGCTATAAGATCGATGTTCGGTTGCAAATATTATTTCCCTTGATGCTAGCCCAGCTTCTGTGCACCGCTGTACACTCAAGCAGTGTTGCGAGAGATTGGCATTGTTGCGTAGTTTAGGTATCATTTCGCCAAGGAAATGTATTCCCATTGGTTCATGGGAGTACAAATAGGGTCTAGTGTTCAGGATTTGCTGAGGAGTTCTGAGTGAGTGTGGGTAAAAGGCTGTTACATTGGGAGAACATTTTGATAAATATTTAATAATAATAATAAACTTTATTTTGTATAGCGCCCTTAAAAACAGTCATCTCAGAGCGCTTCACAATTAATAGTACAACAATAAATAAACAGATTATACATAAAAAGGCACAAGGAAATAAAACAATCATAAAAACGCCTTTCTAAAAAAGTAAGTCTTTAAATTAGCTTTAAAAACACTCAAAGAAGCCGAGTCCCTGATCTCTAGTGGAATAGAATTCCATAATTTGGGGGCATAGCAACAGAAGGCCCTGTCACCCATAGAGCACAGGCGAGCAGGCAGGACACACAGCAGTCTGAAATCAGTAGAGCGAGTGGGACTGTAAAAAGATAAAAGATCTGACAGATAATTTTAAAATCAATTCTAAACCTGATAGGCAGCCAGTGCAAGGCCTCCAAGTGATGTGATCGCTTGAGCGGGACTAAGACAAAATTCTGGCTGCAGAGTTATGAACAAATTGAAAAAAAAGGACCTTTTAATTTACTTTCTCCTTTTAAAAGCAGAATGAAGAATGAGAAAACGAGAGCAGAATATTGTAATTGTTAAAAAGTGCAGTATGTATTTTATTTAGGGTATATTTTTTTCCTGACTTCTCCTTTAAGAATTCAGGTGATATACCCTAAATATAATACATACTGCACTTTTTAAGCCATTTTTAAGCCTGCGTCTTAAATTCGAGTACAGTATAGTGATGCTTATATTAAAATCGCCAACAAAAGACGGGACTACCCGAGTACACAAACAGCAACGTGACTGACTACCAAGAAAAGATGAACAAAAATGTTACTGCCCGATCTCGAATCATCCATGACATACAGGCATCCATTTTCAAAGAAGCGTCATTAGCTTCCTGAGGAATTCGAAGAGAAGTTTTACAATTTCAGCGTTTCGTTATTAGGCTCAGTTCTAACAAAGAGTATCAGCTTGGGCAGATCGGAAATGCTGATCAGACCCCCGTATTTTTCGACAGGTGTAAGTAATCACGACTGGAAATGAGAAGCAGCACATAACTGTAATGCTCTGTGTGATAGCAGACGGCTGCAAACTGCCTCCTTATGCGTAACTGAGGTTGTATCTTTGAAAAATGTATATTTATTTGATGTTTTATTTTTTCCTCAAATTGAGGGTGGGAAATTTGGGCTGCGTCTTAAATTCGAGGGTGTCCTAAACTTGAAGGAATATAGTACATTTGTGAGCCTTTTTGGCCAGGCATCTTTGCAGATGAGAATTTGTTCTCAAGGCTTTTAGCTGCTTAAATAAAGGAAATGATTGATTGACAACACAATTTAAAAAGTACAGTTGCAAATAGTGTAATTGCTATTTGTTTACAACAGGAAACAACATAATTGAGTAGATACAGGTGATTGTGACATCACAACTTACTCTCCTGATTGTATGGGTTTTGGGCGTTTTTTCAGGAAGAAGTCGGTGGGTTTTTATAAAAGTAGTTGGCAGCCCTGCCCATCACACACGGAAAATGAATTGATAATAACTCCTATTCACACATAGCTTAGCTATATTATAACGGTGCAATAGCACCATTATAGGTAAGAGTAGCTGGCAGAGCCTTGTACTCGATTTTGAGGAGTATGTTTGTTTTCTCGGCCGTTTTAAAACGAATTGGGACGGCATTTCATATGCTGTGTGTGATGGATAATTTTTTGTCCAAGTTTCGTGAAAATCCGTGTAGAGTTTAAGTTACAGAATCGTGAAATTTTACACATTTGTCAGAGGTTTTTTAGGTTTTTTTGGCACTAAAATAACTAAAAAACGGTTTCGTTTTTAACCCTTTGCTGCTGAAGCGCTTTAAAATCGATCGTATATGACTAATGACCATTCATGTCATATCTTGGCCGTCCAATCACCAAACTTTTTTTATTTTTATTTTTTGCGTGGGTCATAGCCATGACTACAGGCCATGTCTCCATATAGTTGGTTTAGGACAAGGATGGGTGGGACATATAATATTATAATTACGAGGACGCGTCACAGACGCCACCATTTTAGCTGAGTTCACTGCAGATTCATATAGACACTCATTAATTTAAAACTGTGTGATCTTTAAAACTAGCACGATATTTGTTTGGTTAAGTATTTTGCATCTGTTTGTTTATTTTGGCCATCGTGCTGTTTCGTTTTTGTATAAATGTATTGTGTTCAACCTTTTTATTTATAATTATTTGTATAATAAATCAGCGCATCAGTGCTTCACTTGCAGTATTGTTGTCTGTCTCTTCCTGGTCAGACATCACCACAAGCCATCCCTGCCATTTGCCCAAAATCACAATTTTTCTGTCCTACATTCTTTACCAAAAGACAACAGCAATCAGTTAAAAGCAAAATATCCAAATAGTTTGAGGTCAGAGAACAAAAATAATAACAATTGGGAGAAAAATTGCTTCTCCAAGCACAGAGCACGTTTGCAGCAGAAGTGTAAATGTTGTATCTTTTGAGCTTGGAAACTCCAGACATTACTCACCACTGTCTAAAGAGTAATTGCTAATGCTGGGGAGGAAAGATTTAAAACAGTTACTGGAAGTATTTCTTGCAATGATCAATGGGATATTATCCCAGGACATTGGATCTCCAATAACATTTCTTCCTTTTGGGATGAGATCAATTTTTCTAATATGATTCTTGCCAGTAGGCAATTTCTCTGCACAATGAAAAGGCATTCAGTTGCTTCTTATCGCTGGAAGTTGTTTTTAAACAGGAAATTTAGACTTGGATAGAGCACTTAACCTTGTGCATCTCAATACATCACAGATAATAAAAAAAAACACTTGGATAAAAATAATTCCTCTTCAATGTTTATATTGTATTGATGACCAACAGATCTGCATTCAAGTGCATTTTAAATCACTTTAAAGTGGTCCACCTGAATTCACGCTGTAGCTGTCCTTGGCTGCCTTTCAATTTTATATTTTTTCACAATGTCCAGTAAATGCAAATACAACTAAAACATTTTATTTAATACAGTACATGAATAATATTAGGTTTGATATATTGGACTGTGATGGGGTGCCCGCCCATTATTAATTTATATATTATTTTTGTGCTGTTATGATCTATTACCATTTTTATGTATATGTATTTGTTCCTTTTATTATTAATATGATTTTGCATGTTTTGGATCAGCAGGGAGGGGGTTAAATTCCTCCCTGCCAAAATACATGTGAGTGTGTGGCTGGAGCCTTAATTGAGTAATTCTTAATTATTGATTAATTGGGCTCCAGCTACAAACTATAAAAGCCGGAGAGATCCTTTGTCTGAGGAGAGAGCTAAGAGGAGGAATGTAAAACAATACTGTGATTATGAGAAAGATGATTGCTACCAACTGTGAGACCTTTAGGTACTCATTCTAGTTTAAAGATTACTTGTTTTTTTCTGTTTTACTTTGGCCCATGTGCCGTTTCTTTTCTGTGTTTAAAAGTATTTTGTTTTTGTTAATTTTTCATTGTTAAATAAATACACTGCGCTGCCACGCAGTTTCAGCCCTGTACCTCTGTTTCCTGAACATTGCTTCCTGATCTGTGATGTCACCACACATGCCACTCAAGCCTACCTTGTGACATTGACTAATGTTCAATTTGGTTAAATGTTCCAGGTGTGTATAAAAGGCTGCAAGGGCAGTAGGCTTTAGAAATAGTTTGAATGAGAAACTAAATCAGCATTGATATAAATGCTTTGAAAATTAATGTATTTGTACCAGGGAAAGCTGTGTCATCCCAGTCTTAAAGAAGACCATCAATATTCTGTTTATATGAATATTATTTGTGATTGAGGACAATAAAAGTGTGCAAAAGCACTAAAATCTACAACTTCTTTGAGTGACTCCTGCTTCTGCCTGTCTGACCATCGGCCATCTTGTTACAGGGTGCCTCCCCTCGATCTTCTCACTGATGTTTTGTAAAAACTAAGACAGCTGGTCCAAGAGCACAAGATGGGTCCTATAGTTATATAGTTATATGACAATTGTTTTGGACTTTCTTATTTTAAGGTACTGGAATACACACTTTTCTTGTAAATACAGTGTAATTACAAGTAACGGTAGCGACTGCAAACATTTTTCATGTCATTGTTATTCTGTTGCACTGTAACTACACAGCCATATGTGTAATTAGGGTATTATTAGTTACAGTGTAATTGGAGACACTTCATGTAAAGTGTTACCAAAGGTATCTTTTTCAGAGAGGTATAAACTATACAGGTCTTTTTTGTTTTGTGCGGGTTACACTAAATTATGTTATTCTAAGGGAATGTATATTTGCCTCATATTACTTTGAAATATAGATCTGCATACTGTAAATATGCATATTAGCTTATAAGCCTTTGAATGTTGAAGCATAGTATGTAAGGTATGGTATAGTATGTCCCTACTCCCCAGGCAAGTCTGTGCCACACAAGGATCTAAACAGTGAACAGCTTTACAGGGTTGTGTCTAAGACAAGGAGACTCCAGATCAGTGAAGAAGCAGGTATGTTTACCTCAGGAAAAAGTGTCTTTATGACACTGATGCGTTCAGATGAATTCACTAATGTGAAATTTCTGACTCAATAAGCAGTGATTGTACAGGGCAATGATTCCTCACATCATTCATGAAGTATGTGCCTTATAGTGTGATCTCTCTCCCTGGAGACTGGCTGCCAAGCAATTATTCATTTCCATCACTTTCTGTGTGTGTGTGTGTGTGTGTGCGTGTGTGTGTGTGTGTGTGTCTTCTTGTATTCAGTACACTTCAGTAGAAAAGCTTTGCACTGAAATGAAGTGATGCTTGTCTTGTTTGATTTTAAACAGGAAAGCACTTTCAAGTTCTTAAATATTTATGTTGTTTTAAGTTTTAAGCTGGGTTGAAATCCGGTTCATGTATAAATTGGTTACCATGCATTGTGCAAGTTTTCTGTTTTATATATATATATATACAGCTCTGGAAAAAATTAAGAGACCACTGCAAAATTATCAGTTTCTCTGGTTTTACTATTTATAGGTATGTGTTTGGGTAAAATGAACATTTTTGTTTTATTCTATAAACTACTGACAACATTTTTTCCCAAATTCCAAATAAAGATATTGTCATTTAGAGCATTTATTTGCAGAAAATGACAACTGGTCAAAATAACAAAAAAGATGCAGTGTTGTCAGACCTCGAATAATGCAAAGAAAATAAGTTCATATTCGTTTTTAAACAACACAATACTAATGTTTTAACTTAGGAAGAGTTCAGAAATCAATATTTGGTGGAATAACCCTGATTTTCAAGCACAGCTTTCATGCATCTTGGCATGCTCTCCACCAGTCTTTCACATTGATGTTGGGTGACTTTATGCCACTCCTGGCGCAAAAATTCAAGCAGCTCGGCTTTGTTTGATGGCTTGTGACCATCCATCTTCCTCTTGATCACATTCCAGAGGTTTTCTATGGGGTTCAGGTCTGGAGATTGGGCTGGCCATGACAGGGTCTTGATCTGGTGGTCCTCCATCCACACCTTGATTGACCTGGCTGTGTGGCATGGAGCATTGTCCGGCTGGAAAAACCAATCCTCAGAGTTGGGGAACATTGTCAGAGCAGAAGGAAGCAAGTTTTCTTTCAGGACAGCCTTGTACTTGGCTTGATTCATGCGTCCTTCACAAAGACAAATCTGCCCAATTCCAGCCTTGCTGAAGCACCCCCAGATGAGTCCAATTTTCAGCTTTGCCCAACACCTGGTTGTCTAATGTTTAGAAGGAGACCTGGAGAGGCCTACAAGCCACAGTGTCTCACACCCACTGTAAAATGTGGTGGAGGATCGGTGATGATCTGGGGGTGCTTCAGCAAGGCTGGAATCGGGCAGCTTTGGCATGAATCAAGCCAAGTACAAGGTTGTCCTGGAAGAAAACTTGCTTCCTTCTGCTCTGACAATGTTCCCCAACTCTGAGGATTGGTTTTTCCAGCAGGACAATGCTCCATGCCACACAGCCAGGTCAATCAAGGTGACAGATCAAGACCCTGTCATGGCCAGCCCAATCTCCAGACCTGAACCCCATTGAAAACCTCTGGAATGTGATCAAGAGGAAGACGGATGGTCACAAGCCATCAAACAAAGCTGAGCTGCTTAAATTTTTGCGCCAGGAGTGGCATAAAGTCACCCAACATCAATGTGAGACTGGCGGAGAGCATGCCAAGACGCATGAAAGCTGTGCTTGAAAATCAGGGTTATTCCACCAAATATTGATTTCTGAACTCCTCCTAAGTTAAAACATTAGTATTGTGTTGTTTAAAAATGAATATGAACTTATTTTCTTTGCATTATTCGAGGTCTGACAACACTGCATCTTTTTTGTTATTTTGACCAGTTGTCATTTTCTGCAAATAAATGCTCTAAATGACAATATTTTTATTTGGAATTTGGGAGAAATGTTGTCAGTAGTTTATAGAATAAAACAAAAATGTTCATTTTACCCAAACACATACCTATAAATAGTAAAACCAGAGAAACTGATAATTTTGCAGTGGTCTCTTAATTTTTTCCAGAGCTATATATATATATATATAATGTAACCCTGTGACAGACAGAATGATTCTTGGTGATAAATCTCTCTCCAGACCTGTGAGGGTGCTGTGTAGAGAACAGAGTGCCCTGGACTGGATGGCCAGACAATTCATTCCCAGGGTTAGAAGGAAGTTGGTCATCTAGAAAGGGGGCGGAACTACGATACACTAAATCATCGACCCGGAAGGGAAACGACGTGGCAGCCGCGGATTGGAGGAGCGGTTGCACTAGTTAACCAAGGGCTCATGATTGATGGTACAAAAGGGGGTGTAGTAAAGTTATCTGTTCCTTTGTATGGTTAGAGCTGAACCAGAAGGAGACTGTGTATTGTAATCATGAGTGTTTTGTTCTGTCGTGTCTAAGGAATTACTGTTTGTTATTAATAGATGGCTGAACACGATCCGGAGCTGTCGCCAAGGGCTAGCACATATCCTGACATCACTGCACTTGTTTCACGATAAACTGTATTTACACCGCAAGCACTAAATCACTCACTGTGGACTTGTGTTTGTGTTTTGTGTTACATGTGGGTGTTTAGGAAACGGGACTGTTATTATTTTGAGACCAACCCGTGGATTACAACAGAGCAATACACACCGCTGTTCTCATTGTTATTGTTTACTGCCGTTTTGTCATCAGATTTTGGATTGTACAAATAAAATATCATTGCACCTGGATTATCCTTGTCGGTCTGTTCATTCCTGCTGCATTCCTGCACCTGCACACTGTTAACCACTTTGACACAAACCCTTATTAAAATATATTACTACATCAAGAAGTCAATATTTTAATACGTGTTCTGTATTAAAAAAGGGTAGAACCCTATTCTACTTCAGTATAAGTGGAGATTGAATATTATTTGCCAGGCATTTATTCCATGTGCTTTTAGTGCGCCTTTAACTATGCATCTGCCCCTTTTAAGACTGTGTATTGTACGCAGACTAGTCATAAGCCTTTGCAATGGAGCATGCAAGCAGCTGCAAATTTGTACTGGTCTGTACTTTTCTTTCCTTATTCGGTAAGAATTTTTATTTACCTGTTTGTGTACAAATAATTATTCTATAAATGTGAATTCATATGGCGTATATAAATATGAAAGTAGAAGTTGGATTTTTGTATAATTGTATAACATAAAAATCTGAATATAAATGTGGTTGCTGCAAATGCAATATTGTCTTGTAACAGTGTACTGTTTATGCTAGAAAAGCTTTCTGTATTGTATGTTAATTTTGTCATAATAACAGTAAAAGAAAAAAAAAGTTTTTATTGATTAAAAATTGAGTACAAATCAGAATTACGAGCACAAATCAAAAAGTTACGAGTACAAATCAAAAATACAAGTACGACTCAAGAAAAGCTACGGGTACAAATCACAAAGTTATGACTACGACTCAAAAAGTTACGAGTACACTCACAAAATTACGAATTGGATAGAGCATGAAATCACTGTCAAAAATACGTCATAGAGGTCACAGGACAGGCTGTTGATTGGGGGAACAATCGATGAGTATTTAACAGCGCATGCGTCCAGCACCTTGCATTGCTGATGGAAGGGAAGGAGTGGCTACATGTTGGTGAAATGTGTAGGTGGAATTTTCAAAGCTGGAATATGGCACAAAGTAGCCCAGTCTCAGCAAAGATCTTCTATACACAAGATAGACAACTCCCCGCCGATGCGGTGCATCATGGGAATCCAAAGAGTTCCGGTGGCGACTTTTCTCCTATCTCTATAATGTAAAGTCTGCTTCATTTCCTATTCAAAGCTTTCTCTTTTGAAAACGATAGCATTTTTTAGCAAGATTCACCTGGATTTGTTTAGAGACACCCCTCCTTAACACATACGTGTTATTATTTCTATGATCGATGTTTTCACTTGGCCTGACAAGTGAAAACATGGTCTGTACTTTTCTTTACTTATTAGAACCTTATTGTTTCATCGGACCGTGGAGGATATCAGACATATTTGTAGATGTCTATCATTTGACTCAATTTTAACAGTTTGTCGCATTATTGGAGAAGGTAGATAAGGACTGATTTCATTTCAAAATATTATACGAAATCTATATTTTTACACGTGTTTGTTGGACTGAGCTGAATGATATACAGTAGTTTTCTTTGTGGGATTACTGACATTTGGTTACAAGTTTCAATTCAGAACACATTTTGTTTAAGCTGTTTTATGTTTTATTTTTTTTGTATTATTTGTGAAACCTCCTGGTACTGGATTTATTTAATTGAAAACTGTAAATGTTATACCTTGATTGCTGCATATGAATAACTGCGTGTGCATTGAAATAACTGTACTGCATAAAACAATTGGTACCACTTCACTGATGAGTTCTGTTATGTTTTAAATACTATAACCTTATTGAAACAATAGCAATACAATTACATTGAAGCCCTGAACTATTTTTTTTTTCCATAACTTACTATTTTAGAAATAGTGGGGTGGTGTCAGTTAAAATAATACAATAAATAAATAAATACATTTTTTGTTTTAAAAGGAGCAGTTTATCAGTTGCTATATGTTTGCAGGTATAGACCAGTACTTGAGATAACTAAGTTGCATTTTAATACATGAATCTCTGCAAACAGTACAACTTTGATCCAGACCGCACTATTATTGTAGGGGGAGTAGCACCTGGAACCGCAATCAAGGATATTTTATTGCCTTTCAGTATAGTGGGGAGGATCACAGGGGTGAAGGAATTGCAAAATGGTACAGTAATTATTGCTTTTAGAAGGCGGCATACAAGATACTGAAAATAACTGGACAGTAAGACAGATATATAGCTATGATGTACACTCTAACATGGACCCAGATTGTGACTCGGAAAGCTTGCAGGAGTGCACTTTCCCTATTAAAGAGGAACACAATGGCATGTTAAATCAAATCATTCTGACCATGGCAGACACTTTTCAAGAATCTTTAGATTCACTTGCCTTCCAGTATAGAATGGATGTTAATAATGTACGTCAGCAAGCTGTGTGCCAGTTAATCAGCGTTAAAGATTCAAATATGAGAACCACCTACATTAAACCACTGCCAAGTCTACATGACTCCTCAGGTAACAAACCACCCAGCCAAGTTATCACTCCTCCACAACCTGGTGCTGCTACTGACTCTCTAGACCAGTGGTCTCCAACAGGTTGATCGCGGAGCCTTTGAAAGTAAATCTCAGTTTGTATTTTTGAGTTAAAAAAAATAAATAAATCAGACGCGGGGAGATTCCTACACACTCTTTAATGATCATGCGCAGTTTGCCATTTGTACGTGACAATGGTTGCCTTGACACATGTGTGTCGATTTCTGTGCATTTGAAACCACAGTATTATTCATATGTTTGTTTAGTTTTTGTACATTTTTGTTTAAATACATAAACAATGAGTGACAAACCTGGGCTATCTAAAAAGAAGCAAAAGATGTATAATTTCCATTCATAATGGGAAAGAATTTTTGTTAATAACAGTGAAAGACAAGTGTGTGTGTGTATGTCACTCAAGTATATCAACGAGTAAAAAGGGACACACCACACAACAATGCACAATACATTTAAGCATAGTTTTCCTTTAAATAGCGCTCTTCAAACAAAGAAAGTTGGCGAACTGAAAGCAGTTTTGAAGGCTTAGCAATTGTTTTTTTACCAAACCGGCAGTGAAAGGGAAAGCCAGCACTGAAGCTGCATTCTAAGTTAGCCATCTGCTGGCAAAACACAAAAAATAATTTACAGACGGTGAGGTAGTAAAAGAGGCAATGGCTGTGGCAGCTGAATCGTTATTCAAAGATTTTAAAAATAAAGAAGAAATTATGACAGCAATTCAAAGTATATCACTGGGCACTAATACCGTGACAAGATGAGTGCTTTTCCCTGCAGTTTGACAAATCAATCGACATGACTGACACAGCTCAGCTTATTGTTTTGTTTTTATTAGGATAATATTTAACGACACGACTACAAAAGAAGACATTCTAACAGTTTTGCAACTGAAAGGAAAAACAAGAGGAGAAGACATATACAACAAGTTTAAAAGGTACGTGCTGGAGAAAAAAATCCCAATCATGAAACTTGTTTCAGTCACCAAAGATGGTGCACCTGCCATGATTGGAACAACTTTAGGCTTTGTTGTTTTCTGTAGAAACGATCCCGACTTTCCCCCTCTTGTGAATTACCATTGCATCAACCACCAGCAGGCAGTGGCTAGTAAAGTTATTAACTTCACGCATGTAATGAAAGTCGTAAAAATTGTGAACTCATTTCGAGTGAGAGCCCTTCTGCACCGCTTGTTTAAATCTTTGCTTGATGAACTTAATGCTGCTTATGGTGAACTGCTCCTCCTTCATAACCTTTTTGGGATCGAGGAACGAGACATGTAATGAGCTGTCAGATAATGAGTTTGCTCGACTTCGGGCTCCTAACTGACATTATGGCCAAATTAAACGAACTGAACTGCGAGCTGCAGGGAAAGGACAAAGAAGAATTGAAGACAAAGCAAAATGGTTTCACCCAGAAATGTTCTGTGCACATCTAACTAAATTGCTAGAAGAATTCAACAGGCGATTTCAAGAGTTAGTGTTGATGGAGCCAATTGTGATGCTTGTTGCAAATCCGTTCCTGTAAGTGGACATTGGTGGGTTGACTACAACATTACAACAGGTATTTAATGCCCAAAGTAATGAAGTAGAAATGGAGATAATCACCATTCAATTGAAAGCTAGGTCCAAGGACTGTGATTTTTGGGGAATTGTTAACAGAGGAAAGTACCCTCTTCTGTCATCATCTGCTTTGAAGGTGAAAGCTTACTTTGGTTCTACCTACCTGTGTGAAACTGCTTTCTCACAAATTAAAATTATCACGTCCAAAAGCCGCACCCACATCACAGACCGCGATCTTCAAGACTACATCAGACTGGCTTTTTCAAACTACAACCCAAACTTCAAGAAGCTGGCAGAAAATGTACAGTCACAAGTGTCACACTGAAACTTGGTAAATAGAAAACATCTATTTTCTATATACATATGCAATTAGGTTTAGCTTTATAACAGAAACCTAAATATAAACAACACATAAATATATTACTTTTCTCTATTTTTCTTTGGTCTTACTGAAGTTCAAAAGGTGAACTTGCTCTTTAAAAGGTTGGAGACCACTGCTCTAGACTTCTCAACCTCGTCCAAACAGCCAACTTACCCAGCCTTACATGTCCCACCTTCTGTCCAGAAGGTTGTTGTAGAGCATGTAGTGCGTAATGTTCATAATACTTCAACATATATCAGCCAAGCTAAACTGAAGATCTTTTCTGGGAGCTTTCCAAAGCCCAGTAGTGAAGTTGAATATGAAACGTGGATCATGCAAGCTAGACAAGTTGTGAGTGATCCAGACCTTTCACCCAACGATAAGCGCAGGAAGTTATTATCACGCCTGCTTTAAACATAATGCTGCATGCACATAGGGACTGAAGCCACTGCCCAGCAGTATAGGGATGAGTTGGAGAAGACCTTTGGAAATGTCAACGAGTGTGAAGAGCTTCAGGTGCAGTGGTTAGAGACGCATCAGAACAAGGAGTAGAAGTAGTCTGGATATTTTGAAGCGCCTGTATTCACTTTTGCATAAGCTAGTGGAAAGAGATGTTCTAAAAGGTGCATACACTGATAAAGCCTTATTGAGACAATTTGTACGTGGGTGCTGGGATGAAAATCTTATATTTCAGTTAAGATTGAGAGAGTGAAGACATACCATACTTGTCATTGTTGGTGAAAGTGAGGTCCCTGGGAAGAAAAGAAGAAGAAACATCTTGGAAACCAGGTGAAAGTGTCACAGAAATCCCAAACAGTTGACATTGAGCAGATTATGGCCACTAATAGCATGGTACTAGCACTACAAAATAAGGTAGCTCAATTGGAATCTGATTTAAAATCTTTGATCACACAAACAGATAAGAAAGTGACTGGAGCACAAGGGTTTGACAGTGTGTCCGCAAACCAGAGAAGTAAAACTAAAAGTAGTGTTTTTAAACCATTAGAAAAACAGGGGTCTACTTGGGTAAAGTGCATGTCTAGATTCTGCAATAACTGTGGGCAAGATGATCATCACTTAGGCCAGTGTTCAAATAAGGCAGATGCTACATTAGTCCATCTGAAACTAACAGAGAGGTTTCAGAGCCAACTCGCAGATTGCAGTAAAGTTCTGACCCCGGCTGCTTGCATATGTTACATGCATATAAATAACACCCAACTTTTTTCCAGCAGTCTTAAGGAATTTCTTTTGTTCGTGGCATGATGTGCCTCTAGAACCTGTGTGCTGACAACTTCACTCTGATGGTAAGGGCCACAGTTAGTCAGATTTATATTGGGCAGGGCTGGCCCAAATCAGGCCTGGTTGTTAACCAAAGTACTCAAACAGCTGACCCTAATTATCCCTTTAATTGGGTTGAGTTAACTTGGGGGGGGCAATAACTTTTTCACACATGAAGATTGCATGTTTGATTACCTTGCACACCAAACAAATGAAAGAAGCACCAAACTTTGGTGTCCTTTTTTCTCACAGACTCCCTCTATATACTACTACAACCCACAAAAAAAATCTGACCAAATACAATGTGAAATATAAGGTAATGTCCATAATATAAGCAATTGTCTCTGTCGATTCACGCCAACCAGCCAGGAATGGTCAAACAAACCTCATTTCCTTCTGGTTCAGGACTGTACAGCCAAAACTTGGTCGCACACTTTTTTTCTCAATGATCCACACTACTCAGAAGTAAAAAAAATCATTTCATTTTTATTGAACAAACATTTAAAAAATATATACATATAAAAACTGCTGCATCCATGTCCATGACATGTTCCGACGACAAGCGTCTTCGTCAGGTGGTGAATGTTATTGTTAATTGGAACACAATCTCTATGTATACATCTCATTGTTAATGACATTTAATCACAATAAATCAATTCATTAGATTAATTTAGGGCTTGAATCTTTTTAAAAAAAGAGGACCCATATCATAATTACTGCATTATTAATTACTTCTGAACATGATTCAAGAGTAATACTCATAATCTTTTTTATTCTTAAACACTCAAGTGTCTCAAACAGTCATTTTGAAGCTTACAAGTGATGAATATTCAGACTTTCTAATTGCATATAGATGAAATTCAGAAATACATAATAAATCCCTATTGTGGAAATTGATATATTGAAATACTGGTGTGGTAAATACATACATTGTTTCAATACTCAAAATACTTCGTATTTTAGCCATCCACATACAGGTAAAACATTTACAAGTCAAGGTTTTATTAATTGCAATACCATTCATGTTATATACATGTTGAATTGCCTATGTGACTTAGCATATATTGGACAAACAAAACAAAACTTAAAAATTAGAACAGCAGAACATAAGGCAGCCATTTGTAACAATAATTTGGATTAAGCAATTGCCAGACACTACCAAACAATGAAACAAGGCTCAGTTTCTAGTTTGAAATGTATTGGTTTGGAAAGCGTGGCAGTGCCTGAGAGAGGAGGAAATGTGGTTAAACTGTTGTTAAGAAGGGAAACATATTGGATATCTACATTGAAAACAATGGAACCGCATGGTCTTTATGAGCATCTGGAGGTTAATACATCAATGAAGATGTATAAAGCCTATTACTGTAAGCTTTATTTAATTGTATTCTTGTTGAAGTGATTATAAAAAGTTTATGTATGAGATTGAATGCTAATTATGTCATTTATTAGGCAAATCATGAGTTCTAATTAATTGTAATCAGATCAAAAGTGAATTCCAAATATGTTTGGATACTGGGTATGTATGAGATGTATCTATGTGTTGTCTGTAAGTTACCATCAATTTCCACAATAGGGATTTATTATGTATTTCTGAATTTCATCTATATGCAATTAGAATGTCTGAATATTCGTCACTTGTAAGCTTTAAAATTACTGTTTGAGACACGAGTGTTTAACAATGAAAAAGATGGTAAGATTATGATCTCTTGAATCATGTTCAGAGGTAATTAATAATTATGATATGGGTCCTCTTTTTTTCTTTCTTTTTTTTAAAGATTTAAGCCCTAAATAAATCTAATGAATTGATTTATTGTGATTAAATGTCATTAACAATGAGATGTATACATAGAGATTGTGTTCCAATTAACAATACCATTCACCACCTGACGAAGACGCTTGTAGTTGGAATGCATCGTGGACATGGGATGCAGCAGTTTTTATATGTATATCTTTTTTTAATAAAAATGAAATTCATTTTGGACTTCTGAGTAGTGTGGATCATTGAGAAAAATCACAAAGTATGCGACCAAGTTTTGGCTGTACAGTCCTGAACCATAAGGAAGTAAGGTTAGTTTGACCATTAGAGTGAGGCAGGCAGTTAATATAAGACTAAATACTTTGTGATTGAAGTTATCATGCTGTTGGTAAGAAAGATTTAACATATTGTTTAATGTTAAAAGGTAATTTGCAGTATATCAATAAGCCTATAAGTCACTGAGGTACAGTAAGTTTGTTTCTCTATCAAGTCAAAAGCAAATCCAAACATTCTGCCAACAGGTGTCTCGTTCAAATAAGACACAATAAATAAAAACACAACCGAAATAAACATATTTTAAGAGGGAGGAGAATTAATATTTAGTTTTACATAATATGCATTTTCTCCCTTATCAGATAAATAAAATTACTAAAGCTGAAGTATTGCAAATGCTGTAATTTCACAGGATAACAGCAGAGTGTACCTTAGTATTGCAGTTGTCATAAAAGGGCAGCAGTGTGGAGTAGTGGTTAGGGCTCTGGACTCCTGACCGGAGGGTCGTGGGTTCAATCCCAGGTGAGCAACACTGCTGCTGTACCCTTGAGCAAGGTACTTTACCTAGATTGCTCCAGTAAAAACCCAACTGTATAAATGGGTAATTGTATGTAAAAATAACGTGTAAAAAATAATGTAATTGTATGTAAGAATAATGTGACATCTTGTAACAATTGTAAATAAATAATAATAATAAAAGGTAATATCCAAATACTGCATTGCACTGCAGTTTATTAAAGTAATGCTAACATTTGTTTGCTATCCCCTCAATAGTATTCTGTTATTAAATTAAGTAGCATTTAGTCACTGTTTTCAAGTGTCAGGTTTGTATCTTAGCAATCAAACAGACCCTGAAGGCCTTTGGATTAAGTAGTCTTTTATAGATCTATAAATACTAAAAGAAACTTAAAAAATGTACTATATAAAGATGTATTCTTGTTGTCCCTACTATATGATGAAGTGAATGGTACGACACACTGTTTATCAAGCAATAAACAGCCAGGAACCCCCCCCCCCTTTGGGTTTCACCACTTTTATCACTCACTTCATAAAAAATAAATGGATTGTGTGACAAAATAGTGCATTATGGGAAGATAACATACAGTTCTGGGTTGCTAAAAGTCATTGTATACATAGCCATGAAATCTCTACAAGCAATAAATATGTGTAAATTACAACCAGTCCAGAGTCCCAAACAGAAAACTAGAATACTGAAAATGTTTGGTCTAAAGCCTGCTAACAAACAAAGAATGTACATATGTATTCTTGCATGACATCTGTGTCTGTAATAGATTGTTGATATCATTGTAGCCTTAGTTTTACATACTAATTAGTTATATAAATAAAATAAGTGTTGGGACAAATAACAAACACTGTCTGAAATGTATTCTGTGGCAAACATGACCATGTTCATATTTGAATATGACAGAATGTATAAATAACTGTATCAAAAAGATATCATAAAAAAGAACCAATGCTTAAATGACAATACATACCAAAGATTCTACAGAACAGCACTTCTTTCCTTAATATATAATTTGATGGGGTGCTGGGTTTATTTTACTCCAAACAGATTTTTTTACTGTGTTGGATCAGATAATTCATATTTCTTAATATGAAATGCTTTATACCTCTGTTTTCAAAGCCAATTCAGTATTAAAGAATATTTGACTATCAGTTTACATTTTGAAAGAATATTCAAAAATGAAAAAGCATGTTTGTCTCAGCATTACAAATAATGTACATAGATAGACATCACCACTGAGCAGCCTTGGGTTATGTTCCTTATAATGTGCAGCTGTTGTTCACTGCCCAAGCAAAAACACCATAGTATACTACAGTATAGACTGGGATGCCATAAACAAAGTTTCAGAAAGGAGACGCTACCAGTGTAATAAAATTAACAATGTATTCTATTAACAGGTAAACATGCCCATAAGTGATTATGTTGTTATTTGAATTTGGCCCATGGCCTTGCCCATTAGAGCTTGTTAGCCGCCCTTATGCTGGCAAACTATGATGAATGATGTATATGAATGAGATGAACTATGATGAATGATGTATATGAATGAATGTCTAATGCTAGTGGGCAGGACATGGCACTTGAGAGCCACCTTCCCCCAAAAAGGACAAGGCCTCCTAAGCCTCCGCCACCTTGCAGGATGAAACCGCCCGGCACTCAGGTAAGGAAACCCCCCTGCTGACCCACAAGGTGACAGGAGGAAACTTTACAGGCACCATGACCAAGGGTAGCCCTTACTCCAGGTCCCACAAATAAACCGGATAAAAAAAGAAATTCAGATACACAGTTCTTGAGGTCCATCTCCCTTCCCTGATGTCTTGGTTAACTGTGCAGAATGTTCTGGAAGCTGCAGAAGTAGCAACACCGATTCTGAAGGAATCCAACATATAGGAAATCCAGCACTGAGATAACAATATGATTAATGCAGCAGTCCTGGAGACCATTGTTCCCTCTGGGATGAAGAAAATTGGACTGTATGATCTGCAGCAGGATGCGTCGATAGGTCGTAAATAATACGATTAGTACGATGTTTTAAATACTTTAAATATAAGGAATACCTGACCTGAGATTGAATTTTAACACTAGAACCGCTGCGGTTATACTCATACCTAAAACCACCGCCGGCAGTCATTATGACAGTACATTTTAAACAACATCAATATTAAAATGAAAGACAAACTATCCGATACACCTCAAAAGTTTTATTCAAGCACATCATATCAAACATTTGCATAGCCGATACAGTGCATTTAAATGAACAATTAAACATAAAAGGGTTTATTTTCTAACTTACCACATATACTACTTCAAAAAAATGAAAAACTATAATAAAATCAACATTTCAAAAGAAACTAGTGTGTAAACAGGTACATACAAAGCTGTAAAAACATTTTTTTTTTTTTTTTTTAAATGAATGTAACATGTTTTCTCATGTGTCATTCGGTGCAGCACTCTGTTGCTTCGTAGTTTTCTGGTTGAAATGTTTCTGCCGAAGCGCTGTGGCTAGCTTCAAGATGACATCTCTCCGACTGATATTATCCCCGATGCATTCCTTGTACAAAACGAAGGAAATAATGGCTGCCATGTTCAGTAGAGATAACAACAGGCTTATAAATAATAATAAAAAATGGAATATTGTAGGTTATATTCAAAATAATAAAACATGTATTGTAAAAGGCAGTCAAAATGATTGCTTTGACGGTTCTAGGTGGCCGGGATTATAACTTCCTTATTTTCGTGATCCGGCCTTTCAAACGCCGTCAGTGTACATGTATTTAGGAAAAGTTATAAACAGACAACCACCATTTGACTGCCGTGGCGGTTCTAGTGTTAAGGTCTCTGATGTGGAGGTCCAATGATGGATCAAGGGACTGGTTTCGGGAGGTGATTTTGCCATGCCGGAAGAATCCATGGCAGCAGGGATGAATGTTGTTTCCAGAAGAACATCCTTAACCCCTTGAGTATTGCGAACGTACCAGTACTTTCACTGCTCTCTGGTCCCCAGGGAGTACGAACGTACCGGTACATTTTGCAACTTTAAACTTGAATTACTGAGCCTACAAAACTTCTGATAACAAGACAATGTAACACTAGGTTTCTGTAACACCTTTTATTGGTCTCTTGCGCCCTCTGCCAGATATTGACTGAATTACATGTAATAAACCTAGTCACAAAAATGTCAACAATGTCTGTAAACTGGCAAAAATTGCTCAGAAGAAGTATTACAAATAATACTGAATTCAGATTCCGATTTAAATTCAAATATCTACAATTCTTCCACTGAATCGGATGTCAGTGAGTGTGTCAGTGAAGACATAAGTGAAGAATATTTACCATCAGCATCAAGTGACAGCGAAGGGGCGGAGCCAAGCTCTGTGCGTTGCTCCATGCTTCAAGGAGTATCATACACTGAAGCATTAGACACTCTCATTCCCTCCGCCCCCACAACCTGTTTACCCGGATATGATTTATTCGTGTCTCTCTCTCTCTCTCTATTTCAGCCTTTTTTTTGTTAGGTTGTTCCACCCCATTGTTTATTGTTTATTGTCTACCTATTATTTTTTAGTCAAAACCTTTCCCTATGACAAAATAAAAAAATATATATTTGTTTTATTTATTTACGGTAAAAATGATTTGTCTGTATTTCGTCAGTATTCATTACATACATACAAACATATACCTTTCAGCTTGTTTGTACACTGTACTGGTAATAATCAAGTGCATGCAGAAGACAGAAAGAAAACTCACTCCCACAGGGCCAGCAGGGCATTTTAGAACTCACTACTCAAAGGGTTAAATGGGAGCGCAGAGTGTTGATGAAGGGCTCCAGGACTCCTTTGTGATGAGTGGTTTGGAAGATGAAGGTTGGAGCAGATCTTTGAATGTTCTGCAGCGACATTTGTAGTGAGTTAAAAGGGAAACATTAACTGCAAGCAGCAAAGGTAATATATTAACTGCAAGTAGTGAGGTAATATATTAACCTGATTAGTAAAGGCATGAAGAAATACATGAATTGCACTGAGTAAGCGAAAGTAATCAACTCTATAGTAGAATTTCCAGTAGTCAACATGACCGAGCACAATTAAACTGCGATTAACACAGTCATGTTGTAACCTGATAACTAATGATGCATGTGAAAAGAGACACTAATTGCATTGAGTAAAGTAACAATTCTATAATAGGATTTTCAGTATGCAACCTGACTGTAACGATCCACCTCAAAGTACTAAGACCAACACTAACACTCTCCTTAAAGAGTAGTGTAACGTGCTATTATCCTGTGGCAATGTGGGTAGTATTGCGCAGGTGTGTAGGTGATGCAGTGCTCCAAACAACGACAAACAACAAAGTTCATGGTCCAAACAGTTATTTAATTTTCCTTAACACAGTTTGGTACTGTTAAATAATAATATTAGCTTTACACAGCAATGTGTATCGCCAGTAATAAACCATAGGGTTCAGTCCCGAAATAATAATACAATAACAATAATACTCAACACGTAATGTAAGTGCGTAATGTCAGATGTTATAAAGTAACAAGCGATGACCAGAAACCTTTTTGTTGCGCCAAGCTGGCTTCCTTTTATTTATCAAAACCGGAGTGTGGAACACAGGAACAAAATTGCACTTGATACAAATGTGGCCACAAAACAAACACAAATATATGAATAGAAAAATCAGCAAACAGTTGTCTGTCACAAGGAGGCTATACTCTGATAATCAGGTTCCCCCTCAGCCCTTTACACAGCACTAACCTGTTTTAAAAACCAACCCACTGAGTATGGAGCTTGATACAGGCTATTTATACCCAACTTAGCCCCTCCCCTTGGGACATACCAAATTACAAATAAGTAAATATAAAAATATTTTTATCTTATTTATTTTAAGCAATCTAGCAACATTACCTTTCTTTTAACTAGTCATAAATCATTATTATTGTTTTTCATGATAGAGATACTTTCAAAAGACTATAAAACCATTTTCCTTCATTTAATACTTCCCTTCCCAAAGACTTCAATTATTCGCGTCCACTATCATTTTCAAAAAGCGTGCCTCAACCGTGCGCGCTCCCTTTGTTCACCCATGCACACACATCCACACACAGAGAGACAGGCAATCCAAATCAGTAAGTTTTACTTTCATTTTTCTCAAGTGTTAGTTAAATAAATTATATTAACTTCCCAGTTAGATCTTTCTTTATTATTTTAAGTGTAAACCCATTATATAACTGAGATGAATTAAAGTTGGTTTTACTTTATTTATTTTTCTTGACAGAGGCGCTGCAAGTTCATTGAACATAGGCCTCCATTCAGTGAACTCCGCCGTCCCTGCGCACCCTGCCGTTCTGATACAAACAGGAACCTAATCAACTCCTCCTCCTGCCGGACCCACTTCTCCAGACAGTGGTGGTTCTTGTGCAGCAATGCAGTGTAGTCCAGGCTTGCTGACCTGTAGCGACAGCTCCCTGTACATATTAGCTGTCTAACAAGAACAAACAGTAACAGTTAGACAGACAAACAAAACATTAAATACTCACAATCTGTTTTTACTTCCATTTCTTTACAGGTCCTTTCATTAACCATAAACAAGGAACAGATTGCATCGTCATATCCCCTGAAATACCCTTAGTCACACCCCCTGCAATATCTAGTTCAATCACATATCCTCCAATCCATGACTGACACATCGTGTATTGCATTAGGGCGATCACTTCTGGCATTGTGACTCCGCCCCCTTCCTGGATGGCTGGCTTCCAACTGACCCTGGAATGAACTGCCAAACCATCCAGTACGGGGCACACTGTTCCTGTTAACAGCGCCCTCACAGGTCGGGAGGGTGATTGTTGACTAGGATTCATTCACTCTCTGTCACACCCCCCCATTGGGGTAAAAAGGGAAACAGGATTAGGGACCTCTCTGTTCCCGGGGTGGTTCTACGCTTTGCGGCTTAAATGAACTGAAGAAAGAATAATAAACAAAATGAAATGAGAGAAAGTAAAAATAAACACAATGTTTATTATTTGTGTTCTCAGTAGTCATTTGTGATAATTATTCGTTCTTCACTCTTGTTCTCTCGCATGTTTCTTTGAGCATGCATGGTCACTAAAGGATATTCGTCACTTGTTGACTTTCGACATCGCTCCCTGGCGCATGCGTATTTTGAAACCGGATGTGCAGTTGAAAGTAAATTTCATTATTTAGAATTAAGTGCTCGTTCATTTCATGGAGACAATGGCATTGAGCAAACCCTCCACAAGTAATCCAAGCCTCCACTAACAACCCACGTAAACTATTCTCTACCTTCTCCTCCCTCCTAAACCCTCCCCCCCTCCTCCTCCCTCCTCTATGTCCTCTGATGACTTTGCCTCCTTCTTCTCTTCTAAAATCTCAGATATCCGCAAACTCAGCCGCCCGCTTCTTTACACTCTGCAGACTCACCGTGCAGCCGCCACAGAGCTACAGCGTTGGAGGACAACGCAGCTCTGGGCAGCTTACAGGCAAGCCCGCAGGCGCCCGGCCAGACTACAGGGGTCGCTGGTGCGCGGTGAGCTGAGGACACCCTGGCCGACCTAACCCTCCCTCCCCCCGGATGACGCTCAGCCAATTGAGCGCTGCCCCCCTGGGAGCTCCCGTCCACGGTCGGTTGTGGAATAGCCTGGACTTGAACCGACAACGTCCAGGCTATAGAGCGCATCCTGCACTCTAGCGAGTGCTTTTACTGGATGCGCCACTCGGGAGCCCAATATCCGCAAACTCTTTAACACCTCTCCCTCCCCCGCACCCCCTCCTGCTCCAACCCCTACACCCACTGCATCCCCTACTAACTCACCCTCCTTCTTCACCTTCTCTAACCTCTCAGACTCTGACCTTTCCTCCCTGCTCCAGGGTCACAAACCCACCATGTGTCCCCTGGACCCCCTACCCACTCACCTCTTTCAAGCTGCTGCTCCTGCTCTACTTCCCTTCATCTCCTCCCTTCTCAACACCTCTCTCTTTTCTGGTCTCTTTCCCTCTGCCTTCAAACAAGCCTCTATCACTCCCCTCCTCAAACAACCTACCCTCGACCCCACCTCCCTCCAGAGCTACCGCCCTGTCTCCCTCCTACCCTTCCTCTCCAAAACCCTCGAGCGGACTGTACACCGCCAGCTCTCTGCTTTCCTGTCCAACCACTCTCTGCTCGACCCTCTCCAATCTGGCTTCCACTCTGCTCACTCCACTGAAACCACCCTCTTGTCTGTCACCAACTCACTAAACTCTGCCCGAGCTGCCTCTCTCTCCTCTGTCCTAATTCTCCTCGACCTCTCTGCTGCCTTTGACACTGTCGATCACTCTATTCTACTATCCTCTCTCGCTGACCTGGGAATCTCTGGCACTGCTCTGGCCTGGTTCTCCTCCTACCTTTCCAACCGCACTTACTAGGTAACCTGGCGTGAAGCAACCTCCACACCTCGCCCTCTCTCAACAGGAGTCCCCCAAGGGTCAGTCTTGGGTCCTCTCCTGTTCTCTCTCTACACCCGCTCCCTGGGCCCCCTCATCACATCCTATGGTTTCTCATACCATTTCTATGCTGATGATGCTCAGATTTTCCTCTCCTTCCCCACCTCTGACTCCACCATCCCCTCCCATATCTCTACCTGTCTGTCTGCTATCTCCTCCTGGATGCACTCGCATCACCTCAAACTCAACCTCTCTAACTCTGACCTCCTTTTCTTTCCCTCCTCCTCCTCCTCCTCCTCTGATCTCTCTATCTCTGTTCCTCTGGCATCTACAACACTCTCTCCCTCTTCCTCCGCTAAGAACCTCGGAGTCACCCTGGACCCCTGCCTCTCTTATTCCCAGCACATCTCTACTCTGGCACGCACTTGCCGATTCTTCCTGAGGAACATCCGAAGAATCCAACCCTTCCTCACCAACTATGCCACCCAGCTCCTGGTCCAGGCCTTGGTATTCTCCCGCCTAGACTACTGCAACTCCCTCCTGGCTGGCCTCCCTGCGTCCGCCTCCCGTCCGCTCCAGCTCATCCAGAACTCTGCTGCTCGCCTGGTGTTCTCTCTGCCTCGCTTCTCCCATGCAACTCCACTACTCCGCTCACTCCACTGGCTCCCAATCATCGCTCGCATCCAGTTCAAGACTCTTGTACTAGCCTACAGATGCCTTGACCAGACTGCACCCAGCTACCTCCAGACCCTCATCTCTCCCTACACCCCTACTCAACCTCTCTGCTCCACTGCACTAGAAGTCTGGCTCTACTTCCTTTACGCTCCCCTGCCTCCAGAGCCCGCTCCTTCTCCACCCTCGCCCCCAGTGGTGGAATGACCTTCCTACAGATGTCAGGACTGCCCAGTCCCTGACCACATTCCGACGCCTCCTCAAGACTCACCTTTTCAGAAAGCACCTGTAGAACTCCTCTGTTTTCCCCCTGGGACACTTATCACTCTTCCTTAAATGCGCTTTACTTGCTCTTATCTGCCCCCTATTTTACTGCATTTAATCCTGTACTTTAGAGTACTGTAATCTGCCAAGTGTTATTTAATCTGTAGTATTTTGTATTTAATTATATCCTGATGTAACTATCACTGACACTGTTATCTGCTGTATTATTGAATCGTATTTTGTCACACTTGTACTTGCTTGAACCAAAGTCATTCTATTTATCTTGCTCTTAATTGTATTATTACTTGTACTGTGATTCTTGAAATGTATTTGTTTACGACTGTAAGTCGCCCTGGATAAGGGCGTCAGCTAAGAAATAAATAATAATAATAATAATAATAATAATAATAATAAGTAATAAACAAAAGAATGAGGCTTTAAACCAGACTGGGAGAAAGAGTTTGCTTTCACTGAAAACAGTGGTAAACTTGTGTCTCATCTGCAACAAATCGTACACACTGTAGCCTGTACAAAGCGAGCAACCTCAAACATCATGTAAACACATTTTCATCTGAATATCCTCCTGGATCAGGCTTAAGGCAGATGCTGCTTTCGGCGTGGAATAAAGAAGCTGATTTAATGACTGAAGCAAGTTTTGTATGGCAAGCATGGAATATCGCTTGTGGCAAACGTCCTTATTCAGATGAATGAATCTTTTTATACAATTGGAGTGTTGGCGCTAGACTAGAGAATGCATGTTTAAATGTTATATTGCAGGTCTAAAATTAATATTATATTTACATATCTTATGTCTCGTCATGAGCAGGTACTGTAATCCCTTTCAAAATAAATACTGCATTTGTCATCCACAAAGATCAACAGTATTTAATACATGCACCAGTCATACAAAAAAAACACATCTTTTTTTTTTTTTTTTAAACCCAGCATTCAGATATTCAAGGGAAGAGCTTGTCAAAAAGAATCCTTACAAAAATGTGTGTTTTCATGTAGTGTTTTTGGTGAAATCAGGTCAGTTATTGTATTTTGCTTCATAATAACTGAATATATTTTACTTAAAGTGCGTAACACATACAGTATAAATTGAAATAATGGAAAACACCATAGTGTTACATTTAAAGCTTAATACACTAGATCTACAGTACAATACAAATTACACAGAAACTGTGTAGGCAATGTTCTGTCCTTTGTTCAAGTGTATTTTGCTGCCATTAAGAGATAGCCTAACAATTACTGTACTGCACAACAATGCTAGTATTTAAAATGTCTTGCTCGGAAATATTTAATGTTTTACTGTACGTGTCTTGTGGCTTGACCATATGGAAATTTTATATGGATAAAGGCGCATACTTGGCTAAGAGTTTGAAAGGGGAAGCCACGAATATTCTGGCCACTGCAACTTTAAAGATCTCTGCCAGGCTCTCACGCTGTGATATGGGGTAAAGCAGCAGGTAGCAATCGTGAGGTTGCAGTTAAGAGCAAGTAGGAGAGAGGTGGACGAGACAGGGGTTTGCTGCAGACCTTGAATGTCTTTCCAGCATATCCTGGTTCGAGGAATTGCAAGAACAGATTGTGACGGAACAATTCATAGAATGTTTGACTGTGTCGATCTGCACATATAAGTTAAACTGAAGTCGCCGAACACAGAAGCCTTTTCAGCTGTGCTCCAGGTTGAGACTGTGTCTTGGGCAGAGAAAGGCAAGCATGTAGTAATGAAACCGCAAGTGTTTGAAGCTAATGTGATGGCCTCCACTTTGGGCATAGGAGCGACTGAAAGACCAGCCTTCACAGGAAGTGACGTAACAGCACATGCACCGGATGAGGGCCATTTTGATGAAGGCAAATGTAAATCAGCCTGCATTATTCTCTATGGATAATCAAAACCATTAATAACCATTAGCTAACCCATGCACCCCATAGTGCTCCTTTTATTACAAATGTGGCTTTTGCACCACATCAGCAACCAGTAGACCAGCCTGTAGCCACATTTTATTTAAACACAACCCCAGTAAGTGCTATCGATAATATAAATGCCTTTTACAACAGAAATGTGACTCCACAATTACCAGCACTTGGGAGCCAGCATATCCCCTGGCATTCCAGCATGCCTGTTATGACTCAAATCACCATGTCAAGCTATCAGCCTGCAGCACCACCACTCCAGGGGCCATCTGTGAGTTACCAGCCTGCCGTGCTGCCACACCACCTGCCAGTCACCCACCCTGGGACTGGGGGGGACACAGGATTGGTCACCTCAGCCATACATCCAGTCAGGGTGGGCTGAGAGAGAGTGAGGGTGGTGATGTCATGAATGGAAGAAGAGGGAGCGGTTTGCATACTCACACAGAGCCAGAGACTAGTTTGCTGGGTGTGTGGCCAGCAAGATCACATGGCTCACAACTGCCTAAAGAAGTATGTGGGGCCAGCGGGGGTCCAAGGCAATACAGGGAAGCCGCCGGGAAACTGAGGGAAGCTAGGATCATGGGGCAGAACCTGGCTCGCGCAACCCCTCAAAAGGCCTCAAAAACAGCACCCCCTGAATGGAAAGAAACAGTTCCCTCACAGCCTGAAGATAACAGGGGACAGACTACCCTCAACACAGCATCCAACACTGATTTGAAGACCACAAACAGGACAAGCTAATAGAGAGAGCCCTGTGGGTTGATGATAGCGGCAGCACCTCCAGGTAAACAGGCTCCAAGTGCTCCAAAACAGGCCAGGCCCACCGCCAAGGAATGCAAGATGGCTCACCAAGGCATCTCCAGAGCCGGCCGCACCCCCGAGGCAAGACCCCACCAGGAGGGGTGCGACTTCAGTGGTCTGCCAGCTGGGTTGGGCGCGCCATCTCCGTGTCGGGTGCTGTGTGGAAGACATTTACTGCCAAGGTCTCATCGACACCAGCGCCTTGGTGACCATTGTGCGCCCTGATGTCCTGGACAGGGATGGAGGAAGAAGTTCTGGCCGGTGTATGGTGAAGCTCCGACCGGTGAACCAGCTCCAGTGCTGGGAGCTGTGAGCTTGAAGTTTGAGCTGGGGAAGATGGCCGTTAGGCATGAGGCCTGGATCACTGAAGTGGAGGATGAGCTGATCCTGAGCCATGACTTCCTGTGCACCACCTGCAGTTGCCTGGATCTTGGCCAGGACAGGCTGATCTTGGAGCCCTGGGGTCAGCAGTTCCATGTTGGTTTGGTGAGACAACAGCCGGCGCCGCTGAAGCCCAGTGCCTCCGGGAACATGAGACAGGCAATGCTCGAGATGTGCTACCAGGGAAGTCACTGCCTGGATGAGGAGGAGCAGAGAGCCATGCACTGCCTGTCGGAGGAGTTTAGTGATGTCTTTCCCCAAGGGAAGTGTGACAACGGGTCACAGATTGGGTCCAACACCGCATCAACACCAGCCATGCCACCCCCATTTGACAGCCGCCAGGCTGCATGCCCTGGGCCCACTGATAGGAGACAGAGCTTCTCATATGGGACACACGGGAGACAGGAGTAATTGAGCCCTCGGACAGCACATGGCACCAAGCAGTTTTGTGTGAATAACTGTCTCACACTGGAGTCACCACTTTGTCTCCCAGACTCGCTGCTCCAGAATTTCCAGGTTTCGTTACCACCGGTCAGAATTCTGCCGTCAAGTCACACTCCACTATATTTCCCGTATGAGCTAGAGAGGATACAAAAACAGTGCCTATTTATTTAGCCATTCACCCCGTATAGTCCCACCCCCCAGCCAATGACAGAGCGCCGGCCGATTCATTCTCAGCTGACTTCTGTCAAAAGACATTGCCTGACAGGGTGGGAATACACAGGGTTTCTGAACTCCCCTACAAGCTCACGCATGCGCCTGATGGCCAGTCCAGATCCCTCCCCTCTCACAGAGCATTTAAAATGACTGCTGCTGATCACACTACAGCCGTGGTTTTCAACCTGTGATGCACGTACCAGTACTGGTACCTGACAGACTTGCAGTTGTTCTTATGATGATTCCTCAACCACAATGCTCCCTTAATTGCAATGTATTGATCTGTTTGTACCACTGAATCACAGAGAAATTTGAAATTATGATGAGAGGTCTTTGTTGTGAACTTTCAAAGTTACAGATGGGGAAATAAAGCAGCCAGTCTGTGTTGCTGATTGTGGTGAACTCTTGTCAACTAATTAGATGATGCCGTCACACTTCCAGTGAGAAAACTCGTTTTCTGTAATATTGATGTTTACGGTAAAACTGGAACATAACATGTGGGATACAGAAATATTATTATTTAAAAATGGGAGTTCATATGATATCTTTTTAACACCAAGACATAGAAAACTTGAAACTGAGCTGACCTTTACACATATTTAATAAACAATTAAAATGAAATCCATTATTGCACAAACTTTCTCCAGCACAGAGGTTCTTTCAACTGGCTCCAGTTCCCTACCAGGACCCAACCAGATGCTTGAATATTTAATTGAAGCGTCTTAATTTAAATGATCAAATAATTGTCTGGATCAATGCTCTGGGCAGTTCAATTAAAAAATAGAGGAGTTGTTTGGAACAAGGTATTGGAACGGCATAGTGGAAGAGCCACGCATGATGACCATTGTTCAGCAGATTCATAGACAATACACCACACTTTAGATAGAGGCTCTGTTCTATAGCAAGTACAGTTTGGGCAAGTCTAATAAGGAACTATGGTACACAGTATTAATGTAGTGTGAGATATTGTTTTACGTTTAGAAATCCGCTAAGGGCAATTGTTGAAATTGTTGAAATCACCTACATACTATCAAACAAGCAAGGAGAACTCAGAAAACTGTGTGAGATGTTTATGTATTCAAAGATGTCACTAGCAGATGGAGCTAGTCAAGCAGTGATTTATTTGTGCCCAGGTTGAATGCTCTGAGTAGAGGCTGTATTAGATGGAAGCCGAGGCAGCTGATTTGATGATTTCCACTGAACTGGAAAGATTTCAGATTTAATAAGTTGTTTCCTGTGAAGTTATTTTTCTAAGAGAAAGTGACACCATTAAAAGAGGGAATGCATAACAGGATGCCCAAAAGGGAAAAGTAAATGATTAATATATTGTGACAAAGTCTTTTCTGGGTAGGCGGACTTGAACACAAAATGGTACATGAGACAACACAAGAGTCACACACAGTAAGTTCTTTTCAAACAGGGCAGTGCCTGTTTGTTTATTTTGGCACTGTTTCCAGTGAGCCGCGTCGGATAAACAGAATACAGTTCTTGGTCCACAAATCAGGTTCTCATACACAAAAAGGGTTTTACAGCTGGTAAGGTAGTCAAAACGGTCCGAAGTCATACACAAAGCAATATCATCGTTTTCTTCCAATTTCCCACAACACAATTACACAACACCAACCTTTTTCTCCTTCTCCTCTATCGCCATTTTCTTGTGAACCGGCCCCTTTTATCTAGGTCGGCCACACCGTGTGCAGGTCTGCTGACCACACCCTGTGTGCTTATCCTGGGTTCTGGTAATTGTAGTCTTTTTAGGCAGACATTTTGTCTGTCTGTTGTAGTCCTCCTCGCTATATTATATATATATATATTGGCTTTATTGCCAATAATACTTCCACCAATCAGGGTTGCATACAGTGCTCGTAGCGATCCCGCCCTCTGGCAGACTGGTGGTATGCAGAACAGTTTAAAGCAGCGCTGGACGAGGGAAAGAATGTGTCAGATGCCAAAGCAGACTGGACATTTCAATTAGTAGATTTTAAAAAAAAATGAATTGATGATGTGAGAAACCCAGAGGCACTGTAAACTGCGCCTGCTACTGTAGTAGGAATGTTCTTTTTATGGTACGCATTTTTGTGTTATTTATTTATTTATTTATTTTTTAAACAACAGCCAAAACTGTTTGTGCCAGACTTGTTAGAAAGTCTGTAACAAAATGGTTGATTGTTATGGTCGATACGTTGTAGATACGACTGTTACTGAAGACACATACCGTGCAGGTATTGCAAAGTCCATAAACAAAACAAAACATTAAAATAAATTAGTTCTGCCGAGTATAAAACAGAGCTGATTTTGCCAGTTTAACATTATTTCGAAGCAAATTAAAGCATTTTAGTTTCGGCTGTATTGTTAAAGTTTTTACACGTGGCAATACTGTCCTACAATTACTACATGATACTGTGATCATTCCACTGTTGTGTTGTGAACCATAGCGAAGTTTTAAAATTAAGAGATAGCAAATGCTCATTGTAAAAGTTTACCGGTACCTTATAATTAAGGGCCATATAAGAACGATAAATACTGTAACTGATTTTTAGAAGACCTTCTTTGTTCTCCAAGTTGTTGCAGTGACATTGTAGATGGTATAAAGAGATACTGTACATGAGATACTGTTTTAGCAGACAGATTACATGAAGTAGACATTTATTTGAATGTTTTTGGAATTAAAAGTATAAATGCAAAACTTTGTGGCATTTTTCTTTGTGAACTTGCTAACTGAAAAACAGCAATTGTAGCAAATCCACTGATTTTTTTTTTTTTTTACTAAGAGTTGCATTTCATTAATTATTTGTTTAAGTAACACTTAGATGTGTCAGTTTAATTAGTGCAATTATAACACTTAGTTTGTACAATCTAATTTACTGCCCAGTTGGTGTTGTTCTTGTATCAGATATTGAAATAACTCACAGAATCTGAAACTGAGGTGGTGCAAATTTAGTGAACAGGCATAGTTCCAGTGACACAGAAACATGATCCAGGGCGTAGCTACAATGAGATAACCACATACTGTGGAAAGTGCAAAATTACGATATTTATAAAGAAATATTATATTTGTAATCTTTAAGTGTACTACTCTACTCAGAACAACAGACTAGTGAACTAATCAAATTTATATTTCAGTGTAAAACACTTAATCTATTAGTTTTTCTTGGGTAGTATTTCTGAAAAGTTAACAAAAAAGTCACATACTTTATTATAAAATTGGTGATATAATACATATAAATATTACAAAGTAAAATTTTATTAGTGGCTTTAATAATTAATCTGTTTACCATTTAATATGGTCAATGATGTTCAAATACACAAGTGTTTTGATGGAAATTGCTGAAATGTCCATCCATCAGAGTTCAGCTCTGTACTTTTTATTTATTCTGGAATACATATGCATGTTATCAGTTGTAACTGTGCTTCTGATTTTTATTTTAAATTTAGTTACAGCATAATTGAACAAAAATATAGATCAGACCACAGAGATAGGCATAATAGACTTATATTGATCTAATTACCTATGGGAGAAATAAAGCTATTACGACATGCTAGCGCATCTAATGAATGTTTCCTATTATTCACACTACATTTACTTTTAATATTCATGCAGATTCCCTTTGACATAACCTACGGTGTCACAATTAATCAAATAAAGACAAAATTTAGGTCAGCAGAATACCAGTGAGTTTCAGCTCTATGGTAATCATTATTAAGTACTGTTTCACACTGGTTCCTTCAATCAGCCCCCCCTTCAGTGCTGTGACTGCCTGTGTCTTAGAAGCCCTCATACTACTCCCCTGGCCTCGGAGATAGCTCAGAAAGACACAACAAGCCATCACAGGTTTATCCTCAAAGGCTGACACTGCCTGTTTGATGTATGGGGACATCGCTAGCAAAAGTCTTTTCCACTGGTGGCACCAGCCTTTTATCAGCTCATCTGTATGCGCCGAGCACACCTGCTAATAGCTAGGAGGACAGAACACAGCGTTTCCTTTGTGGAAAACATATTACTAGCTATCGATTTATTTCTCACTGTAGTTTTATATTATTTAGGTGTGCAGACGTTGGGGCATCTTGTATGCTGGAAATCTCAGGAACTTTTGTCACTTCTATAAATTGTAATACAAGAGAGTACTCTCTGTACAGTACGTGCAATTAAATGCTAGTACATTGGTCCCCACTAAAAAAAATTGGAGGCAATGATATAAAATTATTTGGGCCTATTTATCCAAAAAAAATTAAATTTTAAACATCACTAAATTTGATTTAGACCACTATTGCAGCAGTCACAGCGATCACAAATGTTTCAGATGTGTAGGCTGGTTAAAATGGCCACTGATCTGGCTATAGTTTTTTTTTTTTTACTTTTGTTTTCTCACTGAATGAGAATGTGGTGTATCTGTTGACTTGTTTACTGTACCGCTAACTTTTAACTTAACACAGCGTCGGGTACAATGCAGATATTTTTCAGTGAAGCCCCACTGGAGTTCCTCCATAAGTGGTATGCAGATCCCTCTGGAAGGGCGATCAAAAGAGCAGGGGGAGGAAGGTGGGAGAGCAATACAAGCTGCCACGACTGCTCTAAACGAGGAGTTTATATAGCGTATGACAGGGGTGCCGGAGCTTGGGGGGGCACAAGGGCCATGGCCCCTCACTTTTTAACAAAAGAAACATGTGCACAGCAGAAAAAAGGCACTTGTGTACAGGGCAGGCCTCAGGCCTAAGCAGCCTATGTGACCGCATAGGGCCCCGTGCCTCAAAGGGCCCCGCATATTGCTTCCCTTTCTTGAATTTGGGTGCTTGCTTGCACCGCAACACTGCCAAAGTTTTGTATGTACTGTAGCGATCCATGTGATTGTGTTTGTGTACTGTAATAAGGTTATAAAAGGCGCTGCACTGCTATTTGATGTGTTGTTGCTGTTCTGGTTGCCATGGTTGCTATGTTCCTGTATTTTGTTGTAATTGAATCCTGTATTGCTGCAACAGAGCTGTCGACTCTGGTTTGGGTGCTCGAGAGTGTCCAGCAGTAGAAATAAATAAGGAAAGGATTTGGAAAAGGAACCCATGTCTTTCTGTTTTCTGCCTCCTGCGAAACGCTACAGTACATTAGGCTATTGTTGCTTTAAGGTCTTATCCCTCTGGGCCCTGCCCCACACAAAGGTACAGCCTGTTAACAAACAACCCAAATTGTATGTTTTGGGAGCGTGCACGTCTGTACCTATTGTTTGTATTTCTGAAATATGCTTGCGTCTTTGTATTATAATTAGGGCTGCATTTTATTCCCTGTAAAAAATTGCTTATTTCATGGCATTTGACGGTTTAAAAATAGGTATTTCAAGATATTTTATGATTAAACATAATGTTTATTAAATCAGAAAAAAGCGTTGTCATAATTAAAATTCTTATAACAAATGTGCTAAATATTTAAATGCATACCCGAAAAACAGTATTTAGTTTTTTATGTCTACCTTGTAAATAAAGTAATAAAAACAAATGTTGCTTATTGTTATACAAGTTCTTATTTAAAACTGGTCTAGAAACAAAAGTTTCTATTTCAATGTGTGTTGCCCAAGCAGTAATGTAATTACAAGGTTTATACAAAACATACTTGCAATCGTAGTTGTCAAGGCTCAGCGGTTACCATAGACACGGTCTGAGGGGAAACGGAAGCTCTGACTAGCACTTGCGCAGATGCATCATTTGGAGCGAGTCGTTTGAAAATTAAAATTGTGATGGAAAAGAATAGATGTTTGTTTCTAAAATGCCTATACCGCACATAACAATTAAACAACGCTGCAAAGAATTTGAGCATGAGGGGATGCATGCAGCTGATGGTGATAAAATAATGATGTGCAGATTTTGCATCTGTCGGCTGGAATGGGAGTCGAAAGATACCGTCGTTAAGCATCATTAGCTGTTTATACCTTTTGGGGAAAATATGGCTTGTTTGCTTGTACAGATGAACCCGCTTTATATCATGATTGCTGTGCAGGCATAATTCATGATATAAAGCGGGTCATGAGCATTAGAAAAAAAAGAAATAAAATGGTGAATTAAAGACGTATTACATTATTTCTGCAGGAGCAAAGCACAGCAAAGCAAAGCAAAAACACTGACAACTATAAACACAGTAGCTTTGATAACACACAGAAAGATAGAACTAACACTCTGAATGTTGGAAAAAACATGGACATGCTTATAGCAAAGAATGAGTGCAGTGAAGCCGACTTTGGGTGTGATAGCGAATTCTACATTCATCATCTTGTAACACTATAGAAGACTGTTGAAACATGTTGAAACATTTGTTACCATTTCATGTAATTTGTCTCTGAAGCAGTAAATAACTATAAATTAAAAAGCTAGCTTTTAGGTAGGCTATTAAAGCTAAACAAATACTTTGCAGACAGCTGTTTAATATGCTTTATCAGTGTAAATGCTGTACATGGTCATTTTCTTTTTTGCTTGTTTGCAAAATAAACCCTTAATTTGTTTTGAAGTAAATTAAACGAGGGCTGTAGGATACAACTCACCACCCAACATTCAGATAACAAGTAAATTATTATTAGTAGTAGTCATAGTCATAGTAGTATCGTTTGTTTGGTTTCGTAACCCACGTTATAAGGTTGTGTTGGTGTTTGTCTCTTGCATTTGCATTATGGATTCATCTTCTCCAATCATAAGACCCAGCTCCAGGTTTTGGCAGGAAAAGTCCCGACAAGAATTGTTGCCAACCATCCAGTAAACTCCATGTTCAAATTCACGAAGATAGGAATGTAAATGTAGTCATATTGGGTCAATTGCAACAAACTAAAAGGAGTGTACTAACTGTGGATGATCCCGTGGTTGGTACTGAGGATGGTACTAAACTAGTACGCAAGTTAATACCAATTGCAACAAACTAAGCTGCTCAAGATAGTCCCCAGCTGCGTATTAAAAATGTTCTCAATTGCAACAAACCCAAAGTAACTGCTGTTGCCCTCTGGAGCAGTGATTCTCAAACCTTATGGACCTGGCCCCCCTTCCTCTTGTCTGTGGTACTTGACGCCTCCCCTTACGCCACACATATATACTTATACTGGTAAAAAAAATCCATGGCTCTGGCTTCACTGTATGTCACTGCTGTTGTGTTTTTGTTCCTTTGCACAAACCATCCACCGATCCATCACAATAAGAGCAAACAACACTGCAAATGACAATTTACCGATTGTGACCAACGCTTACTAATGTGCACACCATGTAGTAAGCCGATAAACAACATAAATTACCAGATGCACAGCGCCATCTACAAACTTTGACAAGCCTGTCAGCAGAAAGATTTGTTTTGGGTTAATATATACCGTGTAATGGGAAATACAGGATGGTATTAAAAAACAAACAGTAAACACTTTCACAGGTCATACGGGATAAAAGTAAAATCAAATGTCATTTGAAGCCAAAAGACCTGTCATGTATAGCTACATGACACAGCTTGTTTTGGTCTTGTGCTCGCCAATGTTCCTCTCCCGGAAAAAAGTTTGTGAACTGTATATGACCACCTCAAAGATACTCATACAATACAGCCATTATATTTTTCCTGATTACAAATTGTAAAGCTTGAAATATACCTGTCCTCTCATTTATACATTTAAATGTACCATTTGTCTTCTGCTCTGAAAGTAATACCTTTCCTTTCAGAGGTATAATTAAAATTGCAGTGGCATATAGTCCTGTCTTATGCACTACTTACACAGTGACAGTTTAAAATGTAACAAGCACCTCACATTTAAGGTTTAATTAGTCTGCAGGTCAATCTATTAAGCTTTGATCTTTCCTAAAAATGCTTAGCACTTAATTAACTGTTCTGTCGTTTTGTACAGAAGTTCTTAATTGTGTCTCATTACACCGGGGCAAATCATTATTCTGCTTGTCTTCCTGATTTACAGACCAGTATAAATGTCTTGTAACAAATGCCATCTACAGAACAGTCCATGCACTCTTGCCTCATTATTTAGAATCCATTCAATTATTTGCAATTAAAGTAATAAAAAAGGCCTGTTACAGAATGGTGGGAGGTCACACTGTCAGAGGCCTACTGAGACAAAGACAAATGAAAGTAAGCTGCTCCTAAGCCATCAGCAGGTGTCATAAATTATACATAATGTTCCCAACAATTAATTAATTAGCTGCAAGAAGAAATAATAAGGCAGTATAATATGTTGAAATGGAGGCTGTGCCACCAATCAGAGATTGAATTGGTGATTAAAGACTTGAAATTATTCAGCTCATGTCTTTTGAATGACTCCACCATCAACACAGTATCTTTAACCAAGGACAGGAGGAACATGAAATTGCACTGTACTACTACATAAGAGGTGGGCTGTAGGCTGAGTTTGTAGCTACTCCAGTGATGGAAGATTATGTGGTTGACTGGAACCAAGGCCTGGTGAGAGGCACTTTGTTTGAGGAAGGTTTCTTCAACTTCAATCACAGTGTCTCTTAATGCTAGTCAAGTAATGGGTAATAGGCTGGCTAACTAGAAGATTGCTGCTGCTACTGAAGATATGCTGTAGACACAGATTTGCACAAAATGAGTTTTACAATACTTGCTGTGGGCAACTTTCCATTTGTTTTAAGATGGAAAGTTATGATAAAAAAAGCTGGACTGAAGGTATGAATACGTGTAAGATTAAATATGTGTTAGGCAAAAACATTCTCACCTCTAGCTGTTACTACTATTGTCAGTAATGCATACAAGGTGACACAAGGATTGCTTAGGCCCCACACCTCACAACTTTAACCACAAAGGATACTTGAAGTAGGTTGGTTTAGTGAGGTGAGATGAGGGTATGGAGTAACAGGGATATTGTACTGTAAATGCTGCACATGATGAATTTGACTGATATGTCTAATAATTTCAGCCATGAGCCATGCTGATCATTTTTCACCTGGTGTAATAATATGACACACAACCCCTACTAAGTAAAATCTCTCTGTTTTTAAAACTAACAACCTCAAAACACTGTTTTTTGTTTTTAGTTAAACTGCTAATATAAACTTTATTCTGTTTTTCAAAATGACAAAATAATTGGTTCAGGTATATTTAAGTGCAATGTCAAAATACATCAAAATACACTACAACTGTCTATTCCAGTTGTAACAGTGTAAACCACAGACATATAGTACTTGAATGGATTTACTGTACAAAGTGTAATTAACAGTTATACATCCTACATCACATCTGTATTAAGCTATTTTATTTCAGCTTAATAGGTACCCAAACAGTTTAAGAATGTATCTTCTTTGCTTTACTGAACATTTCTTTCCATAACTATTGACAGTATTGTTCCAGCTGACAACAATCGGGTTGTTGTCAGATACGTTTGTGTGAACCTTGGCTGTAGTAATCCCATTGGTATATTATTATTTGTGGCACTACAGTAGTTTATTATTAGACACACCAGCGCATATGTCGCACTGGTGTATTAGTCACTCCCCCCTTTTTAGGGCCCCCCAAAAATGCCTAGAAAATCGACTTATACAATGTTTTTTTACGGTAGTATGGGATGCTGACAGAGGACAGTCGGAGCTGCAAGTGATAGCTGTTGGGGAGTGCATGTGTGTATCCCACCATTCAACAGAGCGGTCCATGAGTTCTCTAGGAGTGTTTCCCTGGAGGTATCAGCCCCTGGGAGCGAAAGCTGTGCGCTGCTTACCATGGAGGCAATGGAAGAGGAGACTGCAGATTCACCAAGCCTTTTTGAGGTCATACTGATCACTGCACCTGGCGGCAGCAATCATCACTATCTGTCAACTATTATTCTATCATGTTACAATGTATATTGGGCCAGTCCTTCCTTATGACTTGAAGTTCAGAACGTGTTTCTGAATGATTATTAAGGTACAGGAATCTGATTGTCAGCAACTTCTCAAAATATTAAGAGGAAGAATAATTACATTTACAGTGTGTATTATTACAACAGAAGGCCATTGGAAATCTGATTAAAAATTGTAAAACTCTACCATACAAAAATTATATAAAAAGGTTATATATCCTTTTAGAGCAATATACAGTAACTGTTCTGTCTTTGGCTCGCTGGAAATCCTGTTATCTGAAAGAAATACACTTCACTTCTCTGCCCCCTGGCAACTCTACAATTTCTGCAGAAATGCATTATAGATGACCTTGCTGACATTTTGTTGCGTTTATGCCAAATGTATCAGAGTGCACCAATTGAAAGGTGCTCCTTGCATAAAATATTAACCATTACCTTTGTAACTACACATAATGGGAAAGATCTTTTGTTGGATTTTATTAAGTGCTTTTCAAGCTGTGATGACTGATACAGTCTCTAGACAGCATACTGTGCTGTACTGAAATTAGGTGGATTTGTTTGGTTTTGCTTTTTCATGAAGGACACATTTAAAGTAACTTTGCATTCAGTGTGTTAAAAAGCTGGCCTATGAAGGTTTATGGACAGTAATATTGCAGGTTGTCATGTTAAATTGCCAATGTAAATAACAAAACATAGATCATAAAAGTACCAGTAACAGGATTTTAGGTTCCTGTCAGATCAGATTAAAAACCTTGGTTGAATTTAAATTTACCCTCCATATTTTGTGTCAATGTTGCCCATTAGTTATTGCAGATAGCAAGGAACACTATTAGTTAAACATGTATTCCTGGTATACTTTGTGTCCTGGGAAGGAACTTTAATTATGTGGTTTTTGTTGAAAATGTGTTTGACACAATATACTTAACATAGATACTTAGGGGTAGATGTACTAAAGTGTTGCTTCTGTCGCAATCATTGCAAACCACATGCAAACCAGTCAGAAGTGTAGCGTGAAATGTACTAAACCAACGCAACGCTGTTAGCATCATTTTAACGAAGGCTTTGCAGCCGCATTTCTTATTTGCGCTTTAGCCTTAAATGAATATGTAATTCTGGGCGTTCCTCCAGAAATTCGCAAAAACAGGGTAGAGGTAGTGCAAATGAGGGATCAAAAATATTATAATGAGATGTACCAAAGCTGCGGGCAATTGCGACACTTACAATTGCATCAATTTGTTAAGAACTTTTGAAAGCATGTTTTAAACAGTCGCAATTGTTGCTGGCATTTCCCAGTCTGCTTTTTCTCGTGTGTTGCCAGTTGTGCTTAATGCACTTTTGAGACGAACACCCAAGTACCTAATTTTCACTAAAGTCAGGGTGTACTTACAAGCCTTAAACAAATTTCTATGACATTTCTGGTTTTCCCAGCGTGTTGGGAGCAATAGACTGCATACATGTGCCGCTAACCCCTCCAGCTCATTCTGAGCATCTGTCTAGGACCCTGGTCTAGTGTGTGTTTATTGTCTAGGCTAATAGACCAAGTTAAAAATAGTAATAAAAACGTAAAACGTAAAATCATTTAGTTTCAATTTTAAATGATCTTTTATTCGCATTGTACATCAATGCGTACAATGCAGCAGCATGGTTTATTTTGTGTTACCAGTAGACTAAAGTACAAAAAAGTGCGCTAGGTAGTCATTTGATTTTACTACTGTACTGTATAGGCCTACTGTACAGATTTATATTTTAACATAATGTAATGTGTAGCGTACCTAAAACACATTAGTGTTATTTCAGTGCAATGAGTTATATTTAAAATACATGTTATTAAACCTGACACCTCCTTATGTCGGACAAACATGTCCGGTTTAGCGAGGGGCTACTGTATGATTTATGAAAAGCTTTTTGGGGCTGAAGGTTGGGGCCCCACTATCTGATGGGATTAAACTGCCTTACATTTACTGTATGTATATATGTATGTATGTGTATATATGTATGTATGTGTGTGTGTGTATATATATATATATATATATATATATATATATATATATATATATATATATATATATATAAAATAAACTCTATTAAAATAGGGAAAATGAAGATGGAACAGAATGCATTGTACAGATGACATTCACATTTATCAAAAACAATGTTATTTTGATTTTTGCACCCTTGCATGTATAGACATTATCCTTCAGCTGCTGCTGTTTTATTTGAAACAATGTCGCACAACTCTCGCTAGAGATCTCGCAAATGATATTTAAATTAGTATATTGCGGCTCTCTTCATTAACCTATTTTTTCTTAGTACATAAGACAAAATGTGCACTTTGCAAATTGTCGTAACGAAAATGCAAATTGCTGTATGTTTGCGCTGCGACTTGCCCATCTTAGTACATCTACCCCTAAATATATAAATAATACATTATAAATGAACTGTCCATGTGCTGAACTGAAGGCACTCCACATGTACTGTCTCTGTAAAGCACAGTGAAAAGGGTTCAGGGTCAAAAAAAGTTACAGAAGCTACCATCATGTGACTAAGAAACTGAATGTGTATTCTCACTGTCTATGCAAAAATGATGGCTCTGATAGTACCTTTCATTGTCAATAAAATACTGTAACTCTGAAGCCCCCAAGTGGTGAGATTGTGAGATGACAGGTGGTCACCAAATTACTGTCTGTAATAAAAACAGTAATACAAATAGGTTACTGTATTAAATATGTGCTGAAGCCTTTGCTATACATACAAATGCAATGCATCTTATACTAGAGGGCAATGCAACAGCTTAACTCTTTTTTGCCATTATAAAATAGACACTTAGTGACCCAAAATATGTATTCAAAATCCTTTTCCGATATGCTTATTACATTGTATCTTTAAAATTTAAATCATAACATTTAATACATATATTCTATCTGTATGTTAAAAAAGGAAACAGTTCAAAGGCAGATATACATCTACAGTATTACTTATCAAACAGGACCATAGACCTGACTGAGCACCTCCAATGTTGTTAGCTCACTTTAATATAACCTTGGCTGAGTAAAGGCATCAATTTGATGTCTGTCTCTTGGAGCTCACCACAGGAGATAAGTGTGAGCTGTACAGTCATTACTCTCAATGTTTAATAATACCTCAAAAACCAGTCCATGAAATACTGAAAATCAATACCCATCCAGAGGAGCTGGTTTTGGTGTGATGATATATCATAGAGAAAATTACTGTAGTTTCTGAGGGTATGAAGTGCAGCAAAACAGCTTTTTGAAGCTCACACTTGTATTGAAGCCTCGTTTTTTTAATTGTTGTCAGCAAAACAGCAGCAAGTTTCAACAATTCAACAAGTACTGTACAGGATATTTAACTTTTCACTATTTACTGGTACTATTTACAAGTGTTCTGAATCACCAATTTTATTGAGTTATTGGGCCCGATTTTGGAAATGGGGTTTAATTTTTGGTGGAAACGGCAAAATCCTCCGAATTTTTCCACCTGTTAATCTGTAAAATAATATCCTCCTATTTTCTAAAGTGATCCTCCGTTTTACCCGCCGGGGGATTGCATTTCATGCATAATTTTCTGTGGTTCTTAGGAGTTTTAAATTAATAGATAATGAGCATTTAAGCAGTGCAATCCGGCAAAAAAATGATTCTGGTTCAAATGTATTAGCAATTCTATAAACACAATAGAAACCTGTCCCAAAAGAAGGGGGGGGGGGTAATGAGTCAAAACGCAAATGTAAATGCCTATATTTTACTTCTTTATTCTTTTTCTTATTATTTTTCTATGAACACTGTCAAGAAAATCTATAAAATTGCAGGACAATGCAACAGTGTAAACTTAACAGATTGTAGAAAATGTAAATTGTCATAAAACGTATATAATATACTAGCAAATGTACTGACATTTACCAAAAAAAATGTGTGTGCGTTTGTAACAGGGGAGACCTGGACTGGCCGTCTGACGTATGCACGATGCTGCAGGAAGAGGGCGGCAGTCCCGTGGGATCTGCCTGCCAGTCACGGCAGTGACACAGAAAGGTGGGGAAGAGGGTGTGTGGGCTTTCCCTCTCTCTGATTGGCTGGGAGGTGGATCTTGGGGGGATTGCTGGTCCTATAAATGAATACTTTGTTGTTTCCTCAGATCTGCCCCTTTAGACCTGTACAACGAGCAAGCGGTCACGCTGCTCGGCAAGACCATGGACGCACGGGAGAAAACTTCCAAAAAGAAACTTCAAGAAAAGAATCTAAAGAAATAGAGACAAAGTGGGTAAACCTTGGGCAGACCCCAATATTGTTTTAAAGTAAGCTGAGGAACAGCATAGCGTAGGACGCAGACCCGGGTCATACGGGTAGCGGTGACTGGGGAAAATCACGCTGCAAAGTGCAGCACCTTTACTTAGTAGTTTTGATTACTGTGTTTTATTTTCTCTTTTTCTTTTTGTCTTTCGTTATTTTGAGCACCTGCGAGTGCACCTGAACTGTGCACTCGCAGGTTCTGGATACCATAGTTGGTAGCCAGACCACGGACAACAGCGCCCTCTGCGGGCTAAAAGAAATCAGTACAAATCATACGATTTAAACAAAATAAAACTGAGCACCTGTGCAGTGTTTCGACTACACCTTCTGTCTCCTGTGTCAGTGAATACCCCCACCCTTCCACAGCGTTATATAAAAGTGATTATTGCCATTCATTACTCTGGCATCAAGAAGCAATATCTCTATCCACATTAACAATTACAATAAAGTTACACTATTTTAATCAATTTAAAGGTACAAGTGGTGCACAGGGTGAGTCATATAGCGCAGGTTCGCGTCCTGGCTGTGCGAAGTAGGTCGGTCTTCGCTGGGGACTCCGAAGGGAGTGTTGCATTGGCTTTGGTGCTCCCATGGGTTAGGAAGATAAAACCGGCAGAGACTGTTTCTCCTCATCGCTCTACAGCGAACCCTGCTGGTCAGGTGCCCAGTGTGCTCAGAGCGGACACCTGCAGGGCTGGCCTTTGTCCTCCAGAGGTCGGTAGCTCGCTGACATCCGCTCTCGAGTCCCTGGGTGAAAAAGGAAGCTGACTTGGTCGTGGGATCGGAGGACGCCCACTGAATCTTCGGGTCCTCTGAGCCACGTGGGGAATTGCTGTGGTGAGGAGAAAAGCGATTGGGCATTCCAAATTGGACACACTAAATTAAAAAAATAAATAAATAAAGGGAAAAAATACATCAGGAAGCAATATTTGTCAATGTATAAAATATTTATGTCATTAACTGCAATATTTAAAATTAAAAGAAATAGAGACAAAGTGGGTAAACCTTGGGCAGACCCCAATATTGTTTTAAAGTAAGCTGAGGAACAGCATAGCGTAGGACGCAGACCCGGGTCATACGGGTAGCGGTGACTGGGGAAAATCACGCTGCGGTGCAGCACCTTTACTTAGTAGTTTTGATTACTGTGTTTTATTTTCCCTTTTTCTTTTTGTCTTTTTGTTTTTCATTATTTTGAGCACCTGCGAGTGCACCTGAACTGTGCACTCGCAGGTTCTGGATACCATAGTTGGTAGCCAGACCACGGACAACAGCGCCCTCTGTGGGCTAAAAGAAATCAGTACAAATCATACGTATGATTTGTACAAGGCACGTTACATGATATACACTGAAAAGGATATGAAATATGCGGAAATGAACATGCTGAAATGGGTATGACATATGTTGAACTGAGTATATCACCTACTGAAGTGAGTATAACATATACCAAGAAGCACATGACATTGTCGACCAATCATAGCTCACCCTCAATAGCTGTAATGGCCAGGAGACTGCAACGAATGAAATCTACATGTATGTGAAATTACTTGCTGTAATTTATTCCACTGTCCCATCTTTAAACCCAACTCTTAGAAACATGTTCAAAATCACATGGAGAGTCATTACTGGAAGGCTGTACAATTTGAAGGTATTTTTAAAAATAGATACAAATATAGTGTAGCTAATTCAGATGCCGTTCTGGGAAATCAATGTTATTTATTCAATATTGAATTGCTAATGCAGGGATTACGTATGTTGGGTGTTTGTGTAGAAACGGCAATATACCAATATTTAAGAGAAATTCCATTCCATTGTTAATGTTATTTTTAATAATGCATAATGGCAGAATATTGAAAAGGTAGATTCACTTGTCAAAGTACATTTTATTTGTTTCAAAATAAGCATTTTGACAAATGCAGTTGTATTTGTTTAAGTGATTGGTCCAATGTGATGTAAAATGATTATGCATTCCATTATTGCAAACAGTTAATTTGTGATGCTTAAAGTAGATTTAATTATTTTTCTTCCTTCTGCAGACTTCCAAATATGTATATGCCACATGAGCTGTAAGGAATGAGGGCATTTCCATTGTCCTTATTACATACAGACAATTACAAAGAGGTCATAGTTTGTTTTTCATTTCTCTGTCTGCAGCAAAAAAAGTACACTAGAGACCCAGGCTGGCACTCCAGAAAAACCCCCAGTAGCTGCAAGTGCTGCTGGTTCTGTCCAGGTTAAGATCAATAGGATCCCCTGTCCACATTCCAGGTTCTAATGAAATATGTTAAGACACATCCAAAGGCAGCATTCTGAACAACAACTGAGAGACATCACAGGAGTCTCATTTATCAAGACAGTGTCTCGATTCTGTTCAGGGTGTATATGCTGTTTCAACTTTGTTCAGAGGTCCACCAGTACCCATTCATGTCAAAAAGAAAATATACAGTGCCTATAGTAAGTATTGATTACTTTTCACAGGTTTTTACAAAGGAGGACACGGACAACATGCCCCACATGTCGACCTATTCCTATCCAGTTTTAAATAACTTTAGCATAATAGAGGCAGAAGTGTTAAAGGGACTAGGAGCTCTTAAAATAAAAAAAATCCTCTGGGCCAGATGAGGTACTCCCAATAGTACTCAAAGAAATGAAAGAAGTTATTTACAAACCGCTAACCAAGATCATGCAACAGTCTCTTGACACAGGGGTTGTATCGACAGACTGGAAAATTGCAAATGTAATACCGATCCACAAAAAGGGAGACAAAACCAAACCAGGTAACTACAGACCAATAAGCCTGACTTCTACTATATGTAACCTTACAGAAACTATAAGAAGATCCAAAATGGAAAATTACCTATATGGTAACAATATCCTGGGAGACAGTCAGCATGGTTTTAGGAAAGGAAGATCGTGTCTAACTAACCTGCTTGATTTTTTTGAGGATGCAACATCGACAATGGATAATTGCAAAGCATATGACATGGTTTATTTAGATTTCCAGACAGCTTTTGACAAAGTCCTGCATTAAAGATTAATTCTCAAACTGAATGCAGTAGGGATTCAAGGAAATGCATGCACATGGATTAGGGACTGGTTAACATGTAGAAAAGAGAAAGTACTGATTAGAGGAGAAACCTCAGAATGGAGCAACGTAACCAGTGGTGTACCACGGGGATCAGTATTAGGTCCTTTGCTATTCCTAATCTAAATTAATGATTTAGATTCTGGTATAGTAAGCAAACTTGTTAGGAGGGAGTGGCAAACACTGTTTCAGCAGCAAAGGTCATTCAAAATGATCTAGACAGCATTCAGAGCTTGGCAGACACATGGCAAATGACATTTAATAGAGAAAAGTGTAAGGTACTGCACGCGGGCAATAAAAATGTGCATTATAAATATCACATGGGAGATACTGAAATTGAAGAAGGAACCTATGAAAAAGACCTAGGAGTTTATGTTGACTCAGAAATGTCTTCATCTAGACAATGTGGGGAAGCTATAAAAAAAAGCCAACAAGATGCTTGGATATATTGTGAGAAGTGTTGAATTTAAATCAAGGGAAGTAATGTTAAAACTTTACAATGCATTAATAAGACCTCACCTAGAATATTGTGTTCAGTTCTGGTCACCTCGTTACAAAAAGGATATTGCTGCTGTAGAAAGAGTGCAAAGAAGAGCAACCAGAATTATCCTGGGTTTAAAAGGCATGTCATATGCAGGCAGGCTAAAAGAATTTAATCTATTCAGTCTTGAACAAAGAAGACTACAAGGTGATCTGATTCAAACATTCAAAATCCTAAAAGGTATAGACAATGTCAACCCCAGGGACTTTTTTTACCTGAAAAAAGAAACAAATGGAGATTAGATAAAGGGACATTCAGAGCAGAAAATAGGAGGAACGTTTTTACACAGAGAATTGTGAGGGTCTGGAACCAAATCCTCAGTAATGTCATTGAAGCTGACACCCTGGGATCCTTCAAGAAGCTGCTTGATGAGATTCTGGGATCAATAAGCTACTAACAACCAAACGAGCAAAATGGGCTGAATGGCCTCCTCTCGTTTGTAAACTTTCTTATGTTCTTATGTTCTTATTCACCCCCCTTGGATGTTTTCACAGTTTGTTGTGTTACAACCTGAAATCTTGATGCATTTAAATGGGATTTTTCCCCTTTGTTTAACACAACCTACTCAACACTTTCAATGTGTGAAAAAAATGGGGAGGTGAAAAAACAAATCAATTAAAAATAAAAACCTGAAAAGTCTTCATTAGATAAATATTCACCCCCTTTGCTATGACACTCCTAAATAAGCTCAGGTGCAAACAATTGCCTTCAGAATTCACACAATAAGTTAAATGGAGTCCATCTGTGTGCAATAAAAGTGGTTCACATGATTTCAGATTAAATACACCTGTCTCTGTAAGGTCCCACAGTTGGGTAGTGCATTCAAAGCAAAGATACTACCACGAAGACCAAGGAGCTTTCAAAACAACTCTGCGATAAAGTTGTGGAAAGGCACAGATCAGGGGAAGGGTATAAAAAGATTTCAAAGGCATTGAATATCCCTTGGAGCACGGTCAAGTTGATCATTAAGAAGTGGAAGGTATACGGCACCACCCAGAATCTGCTTAGAGCAGAAACTGAGCAGCCGGGTAAGAAAGGGTCAGGGAAGCCAGCAAGAAGCCAATGACAACTCTGAAAGACCTACAGCGTTCCATGGCTGAGATGGAAGAAACTGTCCATGTGTCAACAATAGCTGAGGTACTCCACAAATCTGGCCTGTATGGAAGAGTGGCAAGAAGGAAGCCATTTCTGAAAAAAGCCCATGTAAAATCCTGCTTGGAATTTGCAAAAAGGCATGTGGGAGACTGAAAAGATGTAGCAACAGATTCTGTGGTCCGATGAAACAAAAATTGAACTAGTTGGCCTAAATGCAAAGCGTTATGTCTGGCGCAAACCCAACACAGCACATCACCCAGGTAACACCATCCCTACTGTGAAGCATGGTGGTGGCAGCATCATGCTATGGGGATGCTTTTCATCAACAGGGACCTGGAAGCTTGTCAGGATAGAAGGGAAAATGAATGGAGCAAAGTACAGAGAAGTCCTTGAGGAAAGCCTGCTGCCCTCTGCAAGAAAGCTGAAACTGGGACGGAAGTTCACCTTTCAGCATGACAATGACCCAAAGCACACAGCCAAAGCTACACTGGAGTGGCTAAGGAACAAAAAGGTAAATGTCCTTGAGTGGCCCAGTCAGAGTCCCGACCTAAATCCAATCGAAAATTTGTGGCATGACTTGAAGATTGCTGTCCATCAATGCTCCCCAAGGAACTTGACAGAGCTTGAACAGTTTTGTAAAGAAGAATGGTCAAATATACCCGAATCTATGTGTGCAAAGTTGGTAGAGACCTATCCCAACACACCCACAGCTGTAATTGCTGCCAAAGCTGCTTCTACCAAGTATTAACTCAGGGGGGTGGGGACTTATCCAATTATGATCTTTCAGTTTTGTATTTTTAATATATAATTTTTTTCTCAATAAAAACTTTTTTCCCCTTAACAGTGTGGAGTATGGTGTGTAGAGAAGTGGAAACAAATCCTCATTTAAATGCATGAAACTGAAAATGTGAAAAAAGTTCAAGGGGGTGTAGACTTTCTGTAGGCACTGAAACACAGGATCAACACAGCACCTCTTGAGCCTTTATTTAAAGGTTTTAGCCAGCAAAAAGTAAACAAACCAGATTATGGGCGTGCACTCATAGTGATCTCTATGGAAAGCCATCTGAGACAAAAATGCATTGTGCTGTGCGAGCCAGAATCTCATGGGACAGAAAAAAAGATAAGCACGTCAATCTGAAATGCCTTGCTTAAACAGTACCCAACGTCCTGAAAATGTTGTGTACTGATTTTTATAAAGATTGTATATATTGTCAAGGCTCAACGTATATATAACGTATATATGGTAGCATTTTGCAGTAGCATTTTTATGCTGCAGTATTTGACCGACCCTGAGTGAACACAGGTATTCGTTTTTTTAAAAATATTTTATAGACCAAAAGTAAAGTTAAATAACTGTTAAAAACATTACGACGTCATAAGATAACAGACTATGACCTAACAGCATATTAAGTTTATTCAGTGTCTATAAAATTCTAATTTAATCTGTCATGGAGATTATTTTGTTATAATGTTAACCCTGGCTTCACCCACGCTACAAATGAACAAATAATGGGTAGATAATTATTACTTTATCAAAATTCTGACTAAGAAAAAAAAACAAAAAACAGGAGCAAATAGCTAGCTATAATGTTACCATGATCCAAGTAACATTAAAAACATTACACACAAAAGACAACATTCCTCCGCCCAAGAGAGCAACCACCAAGAAAAGGTGTTAAAACCAAGCCTCGCCCAGGACAACTGGAAGCTGCTAGAGACTGGAAAATGCTGGCAGATGTTGGTCAACGGCTTATTTTTCCACCGGAGATTGCCACTACTAACCTTCGACCAGATATTGTCTTGTGGTCTGGATCAGCACGCCTTGTTCACCTGGTAGGGTTAACAGTGCCATGGGAGGATTCTATAGATGAGGCGTATGAGAGGAAGAAACTTTGGGATGCTCAACTAGCCGCTGAAGCGGAACAGCGAGGATGGAGAGTCTGGGTTTACCCAGTGGAGGTGGGTTGTCGAAGATTTGTGGCACACTCTACAACCCGGTTTCTCAGAGACGTCGGATTCAGTGGTCAAGAGTTGCGTCGCACAGTGAAGAACTTATCTGAAGCAGCAGAGAGGAGCAGCAACTGGCTGTGGTTGAGACGGAAAGATTCTGGTTGGGGATCTCAAGCACAACAGAAAGAAAGAAATGCTGATGTACGGGTAAGTAAGCTGGGCTGAGTTGAGTGGGGGACAGAGGGGGGTGATGCTGGGATGGAAGGTGCCCACTTGAAGACCCCAGAGATGTACCCTACTTAGCTCAATCCAGACGGTTGTCATGCTGATGCGCTGGGGAGACCGCACTGTGGTTAATCCCCGGTGCCAGCATCGCAGCCGTTGTGTGTGCTGATGCGCTAGGGAGGCAATAAGCTGATCCCTGGAGCCAGCATTACACTTCAGCCATCAACACCAGGCAGAAGGATATCAACATCATCATATGGAAGGAAGCACAAATGGATGGAGACACAGATGGATCACATTAGTTTACTGTAAAGCTACGTCTTAGTTGGTGCTTATCTTGGCGAGAGCCGAGTTCAAATCAGCATGAAGTTTTAACATCTACTCTCATGTAATGGAAATCCTTGTTTTATCAGTACGAATAATAGATGAAATACAATTCTGAGGTGCAATAATTTATCTATCTGTTTTCTTTTTATAATAGATTATCACTACCTTGCGTACTTCTCCTGTTTAATTAGTGAAACGTGTGCTTTAACACAAAATGTATATATATATATATTATATCAAACATTAATATATACGATCAAAAAAATAACCCCTGTATTGCTGACATTTACCAACGTTTTTGAAAATAAGTGACGCAGCAGCTCGTTCACATAAAAAGGCATTTTAATATGAGAGGTGAAAGTAACAAAAAGTAAATAATATAATGCAAACTCATCTATTAACAAAAAAAATAATTTATTAACAACAAAACAGCATACCTTCAATTGAAATTCAATTTACTCAAGGACAAAAAGCAGCATACCTTAAATTGAAATTCAGTTTACGCTAGGGTGCGCAAGATCTTTATTTGAGCTGTGTACTTTTACTCCACAGTTAATTTAAATACGTTTTATTTGAACTGTGCAAGCACAAAGTGTCAATCATTCCCCTCAGCCTCGCCCACTTCCATCGAGGAAATCGGGGCTTGCTCTTGCTGTTTGCTGGCACGTTCACCCAATCACAGCTAACTTTAGTTGGAACCCAGAACTGAAACTCAACAGGCGAGTTGTGGATGGGTGAAGGTAGTTACTTATTCCTGATTCGAGGTGAAGTTAGTTACTTATTCGCACAGTTACATATTGAATATTAGCTCACATTCTAAGGGGGAAATCATATATATAGTCTGGATGTGCCACCTCAAGTAGGGTGTCATTTAAAAGCTTGAACATTTCTCTTCAACATAAAGTAGATTGCAGAGTGGCACAAGTAGGCATTCACAGGCTATGCCATAAAATATACACACACACCCTTCTTTTTCTGCATATTAGCGCACGTTGGAGGGCTTTGCCATCTCAAGTTGTGCGTGATGTTGAAGGTTAAGCAATTGAGCAATAGAGTATGGTGCATAGTGGCATGTATAGTACTATTAAGTGCTATTTAGTATGACAATTAGAGCATTTATTATGAATTACTTTGCTCAAATTGCAAAATGGAAAATATCAAACAAGCAAAGAAAAAACAGTAAAGAAGAGGCAGCAGAGACAGAGACAAAAAGCAGAATACTCTTTTTTCTATAATTCATACAAGTGTTCTACTTTTTCAAGCTTTTGTAAACGGTTACAACTGATAAAAAATAAAGTACATCAAAGTGTGCAATACAAAGCCTGTAATACTAGCAAAGCGGGCTTCTGGTGACATTGACCTTTGGTCTTGTCATTTATATTGCCCACTTTGATGTAGTTTATTCCTTATTGTTAATAAATACAATTGAGTTATACACAATTACCTACCTTTTGATGATTTTGTTGTGCTAAACCAGGGGTTCTCAAGCTTGGTCTTGGGGACCACCTGTGTCTGCTGGTTTTCATTCCAACCCTTTGCTGTGTGATGTTTTCTTCTTGTTGTGGGCAAATATTGTTGGTATCGCATCAGGTTTTAGCCTCGTCTTCATACCCCAGAAGCTCTGCCTACATGTTCCTTTCATAGCATTCAGGTTGAAAGTGGTCCTCACACCCGAAATAATTTAAACCAAATGGAAAGGTTTTCAGTGTATGTCCCATTCTCAAATTATGTAGTATTTTATTTTTGCTATGATCACCCGTTTTGAATTAATAGGCTTTGGCACACAACTATGGGTTTTCACTGCTGTATCCCATAAATATATATATTTATATATGTATTTGCCAAGGCCAAGCTAATGTAGTGTGTATTAATTCAACTAGATTAGTAAAGTTCATAATTAAAAAGGCTAAGTAATTGGCTTATGTTTACTTACAAAATAGTTAAACTGCAAATGATTTGATTTGTATAAGGGATTAAAAGTAAAAGTAAAATGAACCTTGTAATGATTTTCTGAACATTATTATAAGTAAAAAATATGCTGAATAATGGAGATAGGTTTAATAAAGATGCGTGCGACATTAGTAACCTATTTGCATGTTAAAGATTCCTACAAATCTGAATACTGAAATATGCATATGCAAAATAATATATTCTGTAGTAGGATGTTATGAAGTCTACAATGATTACTTAACTATTAAAAATTAGTGTTTGAGAAAGTAAGGAAACTTGCAGAGCCTTGATGGCTTCGGACGTATCTAAATATGGTATTAGAGAAGATTTAATCCTCGCAAACAGCAAAGCTTTGTTAGAGAAGTAATTAAACGTCCAGGCCCATGACGACCTATTGCCTATCTAGATCAAAGTCTAAACCATTTTTAAAAATGAGCAGTATTTCTTTTGTTTAGATGTACACAGTAAAACACAGTAATTAAATTGTGCTAAAACTTACCAAGATGTTGAACTAGCAGTGGTTATAGTAGTCCTATTTAAAGCCTAGTAGGCCGGACTACACCGACTGCCCATTGGCAGTCGGTGCACCAGCCGCCCAAAGGCGGCCGGAGAAAAAATTCAATTTAGCACACCTAAAATAGGGGTGCCAACAAGGACTAGGCCTTAACTAATAAACAGAAAACCCGGTAAAAAGGACTGTAAATTAAATGTTTATAACAAAAGGGGAGGTGGAACAGAGCACGCCCCCCAGAGCCCACTGGTCGACAAAAGATGTCATGTCGCCAGCAGACTCCGCGTGGGCGTGCTCCAACTTAACCCGGGATCGGGCGAGGGCCCTGAACATGGCCCCACAATCAAAGAGACAGTGGTTATAGTAGTAGTACTAAGTTTTATGGAACATAATGTGTAGGACATAAGTAGTTATAAGGATAATGTTAAATAAATATTTGTTGTGTTTGTGTGAAAAGTCAATAATATGCAAAACTCTGAATGTAAACTTGTGTTTCATTTCAATATTATCTTATATGTACCAGTTAGTTACAGAATATGGTTTGGGTATCTTTTGGAAAAAGTTAAAGTTATTCCAAATGCCTTTACTAAAAATGACACCCCTTTTGAAACAATGTCTGGTAGAAAAATTACCTTATCCATATGTTAAGGGTGGGGGGGGGGGGTAAAATTGATTAATACAATGTCTATCTTTTATTATATGTAACACACTTAAAACTGCATTTGCAAGAAACCCTTGCTGTTGTGCTACAAATTTAGAAAAGGGTGCATGTAAATCAAATCCGTTCCCAGTACAGTTTCCAGGAACCCCAATTTTAGGAAAAGGGGGAGGCGGGGAGGCGGGGCTGACAGGATGTTTCCATGTTTGTTACAGATGGCTAACTGAGGTTTTATCATAACCTTTTGAGCCGTCCCTGTCTATTTAATCTTAGAGGATTTACTTTATGAAATACTATGTCAGGCAAGTGCATTTAGCTTATAGCTTGGGAACTGTCATACCAAGATATATAGCTGCAGGGGCTAGAGAAGTCACCTTTCTTTTTTAATTTGCTGGTAGTGGAATCGAATGTCTATTGATTTGAAATACCGTAACAAGATAGCAGTCCTAATCTCTATCTGGTGCCCAACTTAGGGATGGGGGGGTACTATTAAAGACATTCAGTGGCTCTGCCCTAGCAAACCATTCACAGGAACACAGCTCAGATATTGTGTGGTTTGAGGAAAGATGCTACTGATGAAAAATGTAAGGTTACAATGCTGAAGCAACAGTCTAAAGAGGAATCACAGTGACATGCATGAAATCAGATATAAGGTATTTTCACGACTGGAACACACATAACTAGTTACTTAACTTGTTTTAATGTTTATTATAACTGTTAAAAAAAAGAAATCACAACAGAAACTAATCTGTATGTAATTGTAGTAGGGTGGGGAATTCACTGACACAGGGGTGGTGTTAAACACCACTGTGTGCATAATTTATTAATTTCCACAAGGTGGCACTGTTGTCCTGTTTTTACCAACAATGGTATAAGGAATGGACAGATCACCTTGGGTACATACGCAGGTGCACGAAATAATAATCAAAACAGAAGGCACAAAGAAAAAGAGAAAATCAAACACTTAACAAAACTACAAAATAAAGGTGCTGCACTCTGCAGAATTTCTTCCGACCATCGCTACCCGCATGGCTCAAGTCTGTTCTACACTCCTCAGTTCCCTCAACTGTGTAACATAAAAACATTCTTTTGGGTGTCTGCCCAAGGTTTCCCCACTACTGTTATATTTATTTTTTTGTATTATTTTGTTTTATTTGTGGGTGGTGTTCTCCATCCGTTTCTCGGTATGGCCGCAAAGCTTCCGCTGGCTCGTTTGACGTCCTAATGGGGCAGATCTGAGAGAACAAGAGTGTTATTTTATAGGCCCAGCAATCCCCCAAGACCCGCCTCCCAAACACTCAGAGAGAGGGCGAGACCTCTGCCCTCTCACAACCTCTCCGTGTCATTGCCATGACTGACAGGCGGATCTTACGAGACTGCAGCCCTCTTCCTGCAGAACCATGCATGCGCCAGACAGTCTGTACAGATCTCCCCAGTTACAGTAATGTTGTAACATTGTCCTGGTTTAAAGAGAAGTTTATTGGTGTTGGAAGGGTCAGTTCCAGTTATTTTTATGTAAGGCCAGTTTGCTGTACTTTGTATTTGCATTTTTTAACTGAACAAGAGCCTTTGGTATCCTCTGCTACTATAATGTTACCATGCAGCCAAGATGCTCTATAATCTGCACTGATATCAGAATATTTACTGGTTCAACAACTATTTACTGCTACCCAAATGCACTCCATTGTAACAGATTGAATTACAGGATATTTTAAAACAGTGTAATAAATATCCCAAGGCCCTCAGGATGATTCTGTAAATTTCAGTATTCCTCTCTAAACACGTGGCTGAAGCCCACAATTTAACCAAACACTGCTCAATAATCAGAAACTGTCTTTTTGAATAATTTAATTTGACAAAGAAAGTTAACTGGCAAAGTGCTCTTTAAAGCAGAGAAAATGGTTCTTTCACTACAATTATATATACATATATATAGTATGTTTTGTTCATTTTCTGTTAACTCACAGAATCAGTGTTCAGCCATTTTCTCTTGTGAATTGTGCAGGGGAGAAAGGCGTTCCTTTGAAAAGGGGCGGGACTGACTATAGAGCCGGTGTAGTGTTAGAAAGTGGTACATCGTCAGAATGTGGTAAGCGTAAACTTCAACCATGCAATGTCAGACAGTGGTACGCTGTCAGATTTCAAGTACTACACTGTCAGATTTCGGTACAGGTGCAATGAACTGCTATCTGATGGGTGTTTTCCTATTGTCAAAAAGGTACATTTACCATTAATTATACATTATTTTTTGCAAACTTAAACTGAAAACAGACAATCAATTTCTCTAAAAAGAAAATACAATTCACAAGAAGTCTTGGAACACGGTTTAAAGTAATAAAGAGAAAGGCTTGTTAAAAGCCAAATAATTACTTACTTGTTTACCATGCTGACATTATTTATTCCTTATAAAACTTAATGCAAAAGAGAAAAACAACTTGGTCTGCGATGGTTGCAGTTGAATTTGTGTGGGGTTGTCTTTAAGCTACAACCTAACTCGCTTCCAATTTCTTATTCTTACTATGATTGGCTTCAAAGACAACAGGGCTAACCAGCGATTGGATAATGTTTTGTTGGGTGGGTTTTTATTGTGCAGTTTCCTAGTGTAGTCGGTAAAATCCCGTTCAATATGAAATGACTGATGACACCACTCGTATACCAGGTTCAAGAAGCTTTAATACAATGCGCGCAAGGGAAGAGCAGCAATGGTTACAGGAACACACTCTCTCTTAATGATTGACGAGGTAGCACGATATTTATACTTGATTAGCATAGCAACAAATCGGCAAATTAACACGTCATGATTATAGAACTTTCTAAAACTCTCTCAAGGATGAATCCCTTCTAAGGGGGTTGTTTCTAACTAAACAGCTTTACCTCAAACTAGACATAACAGGGCCCTAACTATCTTTTGAGAAATACATCTCAAGGAGTTCTCATCAAAATGTGCTGAATGTGCTGTGCTCAGAACACAACAAGATAACACACAGTGCTCACACAGTACTCGCAACACCACACAGTCATTTTGAAGGACACATAATCAGTTTTAACCCTTTAGATATCACATCACATATTTTCTGCCTCTTCAGTCCCTCCTTTGGTCCTTTGAACAAACCGGGCCGAGATGGTCCAAGTGCCAAGACAGAGGTTACTAGCATATGTCTTTACACACTCACCTCGTCCAAGGGAAGTGACTCGTAGCGGGTTGTCAGTCCCATTAAGCGGACGCGAGAACAGATGGATTCCGTTTTCAGTCCCTAGAGAAGACGTCCTTGCTTCTTCAACACACATTTCAAATAACATAGCAAAAGTACACAAATCAATAATGTTAGCACGGATAATACTGAGGACGCATGTCCTGCCATATTCCACCAATCAGTTCAGTCCACACCAGTTGATTCCCCCGCTAACCCACACAGAGTACCCCAGCCGCAAGAGTGGGCATTAGCTAATATGAGTTGACCAGTATTGCCAGCCAGCGACGCCTTTATCCTGGCCACTACCACTCGTGAACTAACCTCCACCAACTGAGCCTCGATGTGTCCCAATGTCTGCAGAACACCTGGTTGATCGTCTTCATCCAGTCTACTACCTCCTGTAACTTTGCTGAGATATTTATCGGAGGGGTCGGGTGCATGCTCAGGTGACCCACTATCACCACCCCCCATGGGTCAAAACACACGGTAGGGGGCATCGGGCATGCATGGCCGCTACCGCCCATTATCCTACTTGCCACTGAAGTTGTGACACACCACGTTCCATTCTGCATCTGTGCTCCATGCTCGTACCCCAGTTTCGGGTGCACCGTGGCGTCCAACATCTGTGCTGACATGTTTGTGCTACCCGCATGGTCGCATAATATGGCATCCCCGAATTCAATACATTCAGCTGACCTTAGATACAGTGTGGCATTACTGGCAATCCGGCCCACCCATGTAATTTGCGGGACAATAACCCGTGCTCCAATTACTACCACAATACTACTTACCCTCATTCCGGTGTTACGCTGGTTCTGACTGACGGTGTATGGAACAACTAAAACAAAGCATATATCATTATTACAACGTTCCGTCCGAACAACCATGTTATCTCGAAATTGGTGCCGTACAGGGTACCCCGTTCGTGCCAATTTCTGTATCACCTCACATTTCCATGCTCCTCCCCACATCCCCAGTGTTTAATTTGAGCCGGATCCTGCCGGAACAGGATCCGGCACCTCTCAGATTTGACTTTTTTCGTTCCGGCACCTAATTTACCCTGATCCGGTACCTCTTGCTGCATGATTTATTATTTTTTCCACTGTTTGCACTGTAAACATTCTAATAAAAGCGATCAGAGTTAAAGTTGCCTCTGCCTCCTCGTTATTTCTCCAGCCCCCCGTAAAAGCGCATCGTATCCTGCCATACCGATTCCAGATCTGCTCTCTTATTTGTACATAGAGGTTATGGGGCGGGCCGGCGAGGTAAGTAACTGATCTTGAAACAGTGGTGGTGAGCTAGCGAGAGGTCCCTACGTAATCACGGCACGTAGCCTAGTCTTCGCTTCTGAATTTGAAACGTGTCATGGGAAAGGAAAGCCAAATCAAAAATGAGGGGGAAACTGCTCCTGATGGCGATGCCTTAGCTAGCAGCACTGTCTGCGCTGCTAATCCCGCCAGTTCAGCATCACCACTGACACGTCCTCGACTAGCTAGTTAACCTACTAGTGAGTCAGACTCGGCGGGAGAGGGGGACGGGTCGGGGAGGACTAGTGATGGGCAGTTCGATTATTTTTAGTGACTCGATTCATTTGGGGCAGCAGTGTGGAGTAGTGGTTAGGGCTCTGGACTCTTGACCGGAAGGTTGTGGGTTCAATCCCAGGTGGGGACACTGCTGCTGTACCCTTGAGCGAGAGCAGACGTATGTGAGGAGAGCTCCTGCTCTGAGTTTAAAAAACAGTGCTTTAAACTTTTTATTTTCAAAATCTTTTTATTTTATATTATTTCTAAAGCAGCAGAGCACCTTTTTTGTTAACTAAAACTTTTATTTAGTGTTTTTAAAAACACATTTTATTTCTTTTTTCTTTGGTTCTCCTACACTTGCTTTGTTTGCAAGTGTAGGAGGGCAGCCATTTTGGCTTGTTTTTTCCTTTGTTTGGTTTGTTCATTTAATTTTTACTTCCTTTAAACTAGTTTCTTTTCTTTGCTTTTTAATTTTTTATTAAAGAGCACTTTCTTTAGTTTATTTTAAAATCATTTTTAATCATTACACTGTTTTAGTTTTTGTTTTAAAAATCCTTTTGTTTTAATCCCCTGCTCCTGCCTTGTGCAGAGTGGGGGAAGGGCAGGCAAGGAGCACAGGCCATGTGCTCCTTTGTTTGCCCTTAGTTTAGTTTTTGGTTTTCTTTTAAGTTTAAAGCTATTTTTTAGTTTTAAACTTTGATTTATTTTTGAATTTTCCTTTTACCCCTGCACTATTGGAGTGTAGGGGTGTGTGATTTTGTATTTGTTTATTTATTAAAAAAATAAACAAATACGTTTGTTTGTTATAAAAAAAAAAAAAAAGCCTTTGTGTTTTTTATTTTATTTTTCTTTTTGTGTGTGTGTGTGTGAATTTTTATTTTTGTTGTTTTAAAACTAAATAAATAATTTTTTTGTTTGTTTGTTTTATTTTTTGTTTATTTAATTATAAAAAAAAAAAACTTTGTTTTGTGTGCCCCTGCACTATTGGAGTGCAGGGGTGTGCAATTTCTGTTTGTTTTATTTTGAATTATTATTTGTTTATTTAAATAATGAGTGGGCAGAAAACGCAGCCCACCAAACAATGGGCAAAGGTGGCTGCAGGGGAGGCTGCAGCCCCTTTCAAGAACATTACCAGGAGGCACGGGGTCAGGTGCCTCCTGAAGGACTCCCTCTCAATCGAGGGCTTTGTTAAGGCCATGGCCAAGGTGGTGGGGCCATCGGCCATCGTGGCGGCCTCCAAGATGTACGGCAAAGCCGTCTTCTTTCTAACATCGGAGGCCGCCGCGAACACAGCGATTGAGAGGGGTCTTGCGGTGGCGGGGATTTTTATCCCCGTCGAACCGCTTGCGGGCCTAGGCACAAGGGTCGTCCTTTCGAACGTGCCACCTTTTTTGAGGGACGACCTGCTCAGGCCCCATCTGCAAGCCCTGGGGGAGATAAAAACAGCTATCCACCCCCTCCCCCTGGGCTGCAAGGACCAGGCCCTCCGCCACATCCTGTCCTTCCGCCGCCAGGTGACCATCCACCTGGCGGGGAGGGACACCGCGGAGGGTAGCTTTGTGGTCCCCTTCGAGGGGACCAATTATGTAATCTTTTATTCCTCGGAGGAGGTGCGGTGCTACCACTGCAAGGAGCTGGGGCACCAGAAAAAGAGGTGCCCCAAGCTCCAGCAGGGCGCAAAGACACCCGCGCCAGCACCGCGCCCCTCTGAGTCCACCTCGCCCCCGGGGCCCTCCAAGAGGCCCACAGAGGGGGGCAAAAAAGCACCCGCCCCCCTCCCAGGAACATCTGAGGGGGGAAAGGGAGAGAAAGCCCCCGAGGTGGCCGGACCCTCCGCGCCTCCGGGAAGCGCGTCGGGGGAGAAGGCCACCGAATGGACCTTGGTCGCCCGCCGCAAAATGAAGGTGGCGGCTAGGTCCACGGGGGAGGCCAAGCGGGGGGAGACGAAGCCCGCCGCCGCACCATCTGGCGGTGGGTCAGGGGGAGTCTCAGAGAAAGGGACTCCCTCGACGGCACCCCCCGCGAGGCAGGGCGGCAAAGCCGCCCGAAAAACAAAACACCTCACCCCCGGGAGTGAGGAGAGAGACGCTGCCGGAGGTGAACTCCCCGTCGCCGTGGCAGGGCAGGGGACAGCCTCCGGCAGCCTCAGGTGGAAGAGGAAGGCGCAGGCGCGCCTCCCCACGTGTGCACGCAAGTGCACACGTACCGGCTTCTTGGTGGGGGTCCCCGGGGGGGCAAAAGAGAGCCCCCTAAAACCAAAGCGACCGCCTCGGCGTCCCCCTTCTGTCGGCAACGAGGGCCTCGGCCCTCGTAATGCCACAGAGGGGGAGAAGAATCCACCCCCCGAGGCGGTCCGGGGCTCCGCGGAAACAGCGGAGCCCATGGAAGAGGCCCCCGCCGAGAGGCCAAAGGGGAGGGAGGAACCCGTGAGGGCAGATGGAGCCCTTCGGGCAGATCCCCTCCCCGTCACAAAAGAGACCTCGGAAGCCGGCCCCGACTCTACCATCGAGGGGCCGGCCAAAGCGGAGGTCGCCGAGGGGGTGCAGGAGGGGCCCCCGAAAGAACAGCTGCCTCGGGCACCGCCTTCCTCCGACGGCGACACGGGTCCTGAAACCTGTGTTGCCGAGGAGGGGGCGGCGGAACCAGCAGGCGACCTCTGCCGAGGGGCCAGAGGGGGGGGAAGAACCACCCCTCCCAGAACAAGAGCTGCCTCTGGCTCCCGTCTCCGGGGAGGAGGCGGATCCGGCCCCCGAGGCAAGCGTGGGCTCCGCAAACAACGTGGAGCCCATGCAAGCGACCCCCGCCGAGGGGTCGGAGGGGGGGGAAGAACAGCCCCCCCAAGAAGAAGAGCTGCCTCAGGCTTCCCTCTCTTGCGGCGACGGGGGTTTCGGCCCTCGTGCTGCCGCGGAGGGGGAGAAGGAAACACCCCCTGAGGCAGCGGCGGGCTCTGCGGAGCCCGCGCTTACATTGGTCTCCGGAGCGCGGAAGGGAGGGGAAGAACCGGAGAGGGCAGAAGGTGGTGCCCTCGAGGTAGATCCCCTCCCCGAAGTGCAACGGGGCCAAGAAACCGGTCCCCGACCCAGCATCGAGGGACCGGTTCCAGTCACCGAGGGGGCGCGGGAGGAGCCCCTGAAAGACCAACCGCCTCGGGCTTCCCTTTCCGGCGGCGACGAGGGCTCCGGCCCTCGCGCGGCCGTCGGTGGGGAAACATTGCCCGAGGCGGTCCCGGTGGCTGATGCGGGGGAAGGGGAAGGACCCGAAAGGGTGTATCCCCTTTCTCTAGGGGAGGGAGGGGAAGGACCCGAGAGGGTGGATCCCCTTCCTTCGAGGGAAGAGGACGGGCCTGAGACCGTGCCTCGGACCTCAAAGGAGGGACCCAGAGCGGGGACGAAACCATCTGGCTCGGCGGCGTACGCCGAGCGCCCGTCTGCGCCCCCGAAATCCAGGGTGCAGACGGTCCCTGCGAGGGTCCCTCCGCCGGTCTCTCCCGTCGCGTCCCCTGGGGGTGGGGCGCAGGGAGGACCGGTGAAGCTCAAGATAAGGCGCAACGCGCTCACCCACCAACGGGAGTGCGTTGTGCTTTACCATCGCGAGGGGGGCGATGGAGAGCTGAGGGAGAGGGAGGAGGATACCGAGTCCACGGGCAGCGTGGGCTCGGAGGTTCCGTCCGTCTCTCTCCCTGACATCCCTGCGGCGGATCTCCTGGAGTTCTTGGAGGCCACCATCCACCGCAGGGACAAGGTACAGCTGGCCCTGGACAAATGGGGGGACTTCCAGAGGGTCCTAACCTCTGTGAGGTCCTTCCTCAGGGCCAGCCACGCCAACAAAACTTCGGGCTCGAACGTGCACATTCGGGCCCGAAAGTTACACGACCAGTTGGTGAGCTTCGGGAGAACTCAGGATCTCCCGTGAGCGTCACCGACAACTCCTGACAGAGGATCATGTATCACATCGGTACCTTGAACGTCAACGGGTGTAGGGACCCTTTCCGCAGGGCCCAGGTAATCTCCTTCCTGAAAAAAGGGGGTTACTCTGTGTGCTTCCTGCAGGAAACCCACACGACTCCAGAGGCGGAAGCCAGCTGGCTTCTGGAGTGGGCGGGGAGAGTGTCGTTCAGCCATCTCACCGGCACCTCCTGTGGGGTGGCGACGCTCTTCTCCGGGTCCTTTCTTCCCACGGTACTCGATGTGGTAGACGTCGAGCCGGGCCGTCTGTTACACCACCGGATCCGGGACGGCGACAGTATCGTTCACCTGGTGAACGTGTACGCACCGTCCACGGGTCCGGCGAGGGTCCAGTTCTTTCGCCGGATGTCGACCTACATGAACAACATCGGCGCCGACGAGTGCGTGGTCCTCGGGGGTGATTTCAACTGCACCCTCGAGGCCGCGGACAGGGTGGGGGCGCAAGAGCACTACCCTCTCTCGTCGGCAGCCCTGAGAGAGCTGACCGCTCAGCTCTCTCTGGTCGACATCTGGCGTTGGCATCACCCGGACGTCCCCGCCTTCACCTTCACCAGGGTGAGGGAGGGGCGGGTGTCTCAGTCCCGGATCGACAGGTTCTACGTCACCAGGAACCACGCTCACTGCGTTCGCTCCTCCGACATCAGGCCGGCGCCGTTCACGGACCACAACCTGGTGGCCGTGGCGGTGGCCCTGGTGCCAGTCGGGCACGCCTCCGCCTACTGGCACTTTAACAACGCCTTGTTGGAGGACGAGCGCTTTGAGCGGTCTTTCCGGGACTTTTGGACGGTCTGGCACGGCAGACGATCTCGCTTCCCCACGTGGCGTCAGTGGTGGGACGTGGGGAAAGCGCAGATCAAGATCTTCTGTCAGGAGTACACGAGGGGCGCGAGCAGGCGGAGGGACTCACGGATCGAGCGGCTGGAAGGGGAGCTGCTCGATCTGGAGAGCCGCCTGGCTCGCGGGGACCCGCTCGAGCAGAGCGCGTACGTAGAGAAGAAGAGCACCCTGCGGGACCTGCAGCTCCAGCGGTGCCGGGGGGTGTTTGTGCGCTCGCGGATCCAGTTCCTCCGGGAGATGGACCGCGGCTCACACTTCTTCTACGCGTTGGAGAAAAAGAAGGGAGACCGCAGGAACATCACCTGCCTCCTGGCAGACGACGGCTCCCTTCTGACGGATCCGGAGAGCGTGAACGAGAGGGCCAGAGCCTTTTACTCTGACCTCTTCTCTCCGGATCCCGTCGACTCCGACGCGTGCAGGGTTCTGTGGGATGGGCTTCCCACGGTTGGCGAGGGCGTGCGGGACGAGTTCGAGGGCCAGCTGACCCTGGCCGAGCTCTCCGACGCCCTCAGTCGGATGCCCTATAACAAATCGCCGGGCATCGACGGGCTGACCGTGGAGTTCTTCAAGAAGTTCTGGGACTTGCTGGGGCCCGCCTTTGCGCGGGTCCTGGCGGAAGCCTACGAGACCGGGGTGATGCCCCTTTCGATGAGGCGAGCGGTGATCACGCTCCTGCCCAAGAAAGGGGATCTCCGCTGCCTGAAGAACTGGCGCCCGGTCTCGCTGCTATGCACGGACTATAAAATCGTGGCCAAGGCCGCCTCCTTGAGGCTCAAGTCCGTGCTGGCAGACGTGATCCACCCCGACCAGTCCTACACGGTCCCGAACCGGACGATTTTTGATAACATCTTCCTGGTTCGGGACCTGCTGCACTACTGCAGGAGGACCGGTCGGTCGGTCGCCTTCCTGTCGCTGGATCAGGAGAAGGCGTTCGACCGGGTGGATCACGAGTATCTCTTCGGAACCCTGCGAGCGTTCGGATTCGGGCCGCGTTTCGTCGGCCTGTTCCGGATGCTGTACGCCTCTGCCGAGTGCCTGTTGAAGGTCAACTGGTCCCTGACCGCGCCCCTCGCGTTCAGGAGAGGAGTGCGTCAGGGCTGCCCTCTGTCCGGACAACTGTACGCGCTGTGCATCGAGCCCTTCCTCTGCCTCCTTCGCAGGAGGCTCACGGGGTTGGCGCTCGGCGCGTCGGACACGAGGGTGGTCCTGTCGGCATATGCCGACGACGTGCTCCTGGTGGCCTCCGACCCGGTTGACCTGGAGAGGATGCGGAGCTGCCAGAGTGTATACTCTGCCGCTTCCTCTGCCAGGATCAACTGGGACAAGTGCTCCGGGTTACTAGTAGGTCCCTGGCGGGTGGACTCCCTCCCCGTCGCGCTCCAGCAGTTCAAGTGGAGCGCGGACGGCTTCAAATATCTGGGAGTCCACCTGAGCCCCGCGGAGACCTCGGTCGCAGCCAACTGGGTGGAGTTGGAGGACAAGGTGGCTGCTAGGCTGAGGTCGTGGTCGGGTCTGCTGAAACTGCTTTCCTTCAGGGGACGGGCTTTAGTGATTAACCAGCTGGTGGCGTCGATGCTCTGGCATCGACTCACCGTCCTGAGCCCGCCCCCTGAGTTTGTGTCCAGGGTCCAGAGGAAGCTGACGGACTTCTTCTGGGCCGGAAAGCATTGGGTCTCTGCGGGGGTGCTGAGCCTCCCTCTGGCTGAGGGAGGACAGGGGTTGGTGTGCATCAGGACTCAGGTGCACACCTTCCGCCTCCAGACCCTGCAGAGATTCCTGTACGCGGACCCGGCCCCGCAGTGGTGCGCGCTGGCCTCCCTCTTCCTGCGCCAGCTGCACCGCTTGGGCTACGACCGGCAGCTGTTCTGGCTCGACCTCCCGGGGATCCGTCTCCCCGAGCTGCCGGTCTTTTACAGGGACCTGCTCAAGACCCGGAGCATGTTCGACATCGGCCGAGACGCGGTTCCGACCGAGGGGGAGGAATTCCTTCTGGAGCCCCTGCTGCACAACCCCCATCTAGGTGCGCAGGCGTTGGAATCCCCCGCGGTGCGGAGCCTGTTGATCTCGGCCAAGGTGACCAGAGGCTGGGATCTCCTGGACCACCAACGCTCGGCGTGGCTGACTCCCGAGTCGCTGGTCGCCAGGGCGACTCGGGGGACCCTCAGAACGGCCCGTCGGGCGATCCGGGAGTGCAAAGCAGCTTTGCACCCAGACTCTGTCGGGTATCTCGAGGGGGTCCTCAGGACCGGGGAGCCATCGTCCCTCCCTACCCCCGGCTCTCCGGTCCTGCTGATCAAACCAAAGGATCGGGCTCCCCCTCAGCCTCCCCTCGAGAATCACCTGAGCAGGACCTCGCAGTTCTCCTCGACCTCCCTTCGTTCCGTGTCGAGGAGGACCCTGTACGCGATGGCGCTCCACACCCTCCACTTCCTCGCCCTCGTCTCCCGCCGAGACACCGCTTGGCGGGAGCCCCTCCAACCCCCGGAGGGCGAGAGGCCCCAGTGGGAGGCCTTGTACTCCCCGCTGGTCCCCAGAGGCGCTGGGGACCTGGGCTGGAGGGTGCTACACGGAGCGCTCGCGTCAGGAGAGGTCCTGCGTCACTTCACCGACTCGGACCCCGCATGCCCTTTCTGCGGCGAGTCCGAGTCGGTTTTCCACATTTATTTTCTTTGCGCCAGGCTGCAGCCGTTCTTTTTGTTCCTAAAGAACCTACTGCTGCAGTTCTGGCTGCATTTTTCCCCCACCATTTTTATTTTCGGGCACCCTGTTCGTGGCTCCACCAGGAAGAGAGACCTCCTGGTGAATCTGCTCCTGGCTCTTGGCAAACTCTCGATCTACAAGACCAGGAAGCGTAAGATCACCGGGGAGGGTCTCTTTGACTGTGGGGCCATGTTCAGGGCCCTCCTTCGTTCCCGGGTGGCGTTGGAGCACGCTGACGCGGAGTCCACTGGCGACATGACGGCTTTTGTCGACCAGTGGGCTCTGGGTGGCGTGCTCTGCACCACCCCCCCCTTTGTTTTGAATATTTAATTTGGAAAACTGGCTTAGTTAACGGACGGTTTCTGTTGGCACCCCCTTTTGATTAGGGGGTGCCAAACTGTATTTTTTTTCACCGGCTGCCTTTTGGCAGCTGGTGCGTCGGCTGCCAATAGGCAGCCGGCGCAGTTTTTATCGGCCCTTAAATAGGCTGTACCCTTGAGCGAGAGCAGACGTATGTGAGGAGAGCTCCTGCTCTGAGTTTAAAAAACAGTGCTTTAAACTTTTTATTTTCAAAATCTTTTTATTTGATCTTACTTCTAAAGCAGCAGGGCACCTTTTTGTTGATTAAAACTTTTATTTATTGTTTTAAAAACACATTTTATTTCTTTTTTCTTTGGTTCTCCTACACTTGCTTGTTTGCAAGTGTAGGAGGGCAGCCATTTTGGCTTGTTTTTTCTTTTGTTTGGTTTGTTCTTTTAATTTTTACTTTATTTAAACTAGTTTCTTTGCTTTGCTTTTTAATTTTATATTAAAGAGCACTTTCTTTAGTTTATTTTAAAATCATTTTTAATCATTACACTGTTTTAGTTTTTGTTTTAAAAATCCTTTTGTTTTAATCCCCTGCTCCTGCCTTGTGCAGAGTGGGGGAAGGGCAGGCAGGGAGCACAGGCCATGTGCTCCTTTGTTTGCCCTTAGTTTAGTTTTTTGATTTTCTTTTAAGTTTAAAGCTATTTTTTAGTTTTAAACTTTGATTTATTTTTGAATTTTTCTTTTACCCCTGCACTATTGGAGTGCAGGGGTGTGTGATTTGTATTTGTTTATTTGTTTTATAAACAAATACGTTTGTTTGTTAAAAAAAAAAAAAAAAAAAAAAAACAACTTTGTGTTTTTGATTATTTTATTTTTCTTTTTGTGTGTGTGTGTGCCCCTGCACTGTTGCAGTGCAGGGGTGGGTGTGTGAATTTTTATTTTTGTTGTTTTTAAACTAAATAAATAATTTTTGTTTGTTTGTTTTATTTTTTGTTTTCTTTAATAATTAAAAAAACAAAAAAAAACAAAAAAAAAACTTTGTGTTCTGTGTGCCCCTGCACTATTGCAGTGCAGGGGTGTGCAATTGTGTTTGTTTTATTTTGATTTATTGTTTGTTTGTTTTTCAATAAACAAATCAAATTTAAATAATGAGTGGGCAGACAGCACAGCCCACCAAGCAATGGGCAAAGGTGGCTGCAGGGGAGGCTGCAGCCCCTTTCAAAAACATTACGAGGAGGCACGGGGTCAGGTGCCTCCTGAAGGACTCCCTCTCAATCGAGGGCTTTGTCAAGGCCATGGCCAAGGTGGTGGGGCCATCGGCGATTGAGAGGGGTCTCGCGGTGGCGGGGATTTTTATCCCCGTCGAACCGCTCGCGGGCCTGGGCACAAGGGTCGTCCTTTCCAATGTGCCACCTTTTTTGAGGGACGACCTGCTCAGGCCCCATCTGCAAGCCCTGGGGGAGATCAAAACATCGATCCACCCCCTCCCCCTGGGCTGCAAAGACCAGGCCCTCCGCCACATCCTGTCCTTCCGCCGCCAGGTAACCATCCACCTGGCGGGGAGGGACACCGAGGAGGGCAGCTTTGTGGTCCCCTTTGAGGGGACCAATTACGTAATCTTTTATTCCTCGGAGGAGGTGCGGTGCTTTCACTGCAAGGAGCTGGGGCACCAGAAAAAGAGGTGCCCCAAGCTCCAGCAGGGCGCAAAACCACCCGCGCCCGCACCGCACCCCTCCGAGACCACCTCGCCCCCGGGGCCCTCCAAGAGGCCCGCAGAGAAGGGGGAAAAAAAAGTACCCGCCCCACTCCCAGGAACATCTGAGGGGGGAAAGGGAGAGAAGGCCCCCGAGGTGGCCGGACCCTCCGCGCCTCCTGAAAGCGCGCCGGGGGAGAAGGCCGCCGAGTGGACCGCGGTCGCCCGCCGCAAGAAGAAGGTGGCGGCCAGGTCCACCGGGGAGGCCAAGCGGGGGGAGACGAAGCCCACCGCCGCACCATCTGGCGGTGGGTCTGGGGGAGTCCCTGATAAGGAGACCCCCCCCACGGCACCCCCCGCGAGGCAGGGCGGCAAAGCCGCCCGTAAAACCAAACACCTCCTCCCCCCAGAGGGCGAGGAGAGAAGCGCTGCCGGAGGTGGGCTCCCCATCGCCGTGGCAGGGCAGGAGACCGCCTCCGGCAGCCTCAGGGGGAAGAGGCAGGCGCAAGCGCGTCTTCCTACGTGTGCACGCAAGTGCACACGTCTCGGCCTCACGGTGGGGGTCCCCGGGGGGGCGAAAGAGGGCCCCCCAAAACCAAAGCGACCGCCTCGGCGTCCCCCCTCTGCCGGCAACGAGGGCCCCGGCCCTCGTAATGCCACAGAGGGGGAGAAGGATCCATCCCCTGAGGCGGTCCGGGGCTCCGCAGAATCTGCGGAGCCCATGGAAGAGGCCCCCGCCGAGAGGCCAAAGGGGAGGGAGGAATCCGTGCGGGCAAATGAAGCCCTTCGGGTAGATCCCCTCCCCGTCACAAAACAGACCTCGGAAGCCGGCCCCGACTCTACCATCGAGGGGCCGGCCGCAGAAGAGGTCGCCGAGGGGGCGCAGGAGGGGCCCCCAAAAGAACAGCAGCCTCAGGCACCGCCTTCCTCCGACGGCGACACGGGTCCTGAACCCTGTGTTACCGAGGAGGGGCCGGCGGAACCAGCTCCCGAGGCAGCCATGGGCTCCGCGGATAACGCGGAGCCCATGCAGGCGACCTCCGCCGAGGGGCCGGAGGTGGGGGAAGAATCACCCCTCCCAGAACAAGAGCTGCCTCGGGCTCCCGAGGCAGGCGTGGGCTCCGCAGACAACGCGGAGCCCATGCAGACGGCCCCGGCTGAGGGGTCGGATGGGGGAGCTGAGCCCCCCCAGTCAGAACAAGAGCTGCCTCAGGTTTCCCTCTCTTGTGGCGACGGGGGTTTCGGCCCTCGTGCTGCCGCGGAGGGGGAGAAGGAAACACCCCCTGGGGCAGCGGCGGGCTCTGCGGAGCCCGCGCCTACATTGGTCTCCGAAGCGCGGAAGGGAGGGGAAGAACCAGAGAGGGCAGAAGGTGGTGCCCTCGTGGTAGATCCCCTCCCCGAAGTGCAACGGGGCCAAGAAACCGGTCCCCGACCCAACACCGAGGGACCGGTTCCAGTCACCGAGGGGGCGCAGGAGGAGCCCCTGGAACAACAACCGCCTCGGGCTTCCCTTTCTGGCGGCGACGAGGGCTCCAGCCCTCGCGTGTCCTTCGGGGGGGAAACATCGTCCGAGGCAGTCCCGGTGACTGATGCGGAGGGAGGGGAAGGACCCGAAAGGGTGTATCCCCTTTCTCTAGGGGAGGGAGGGGAAGGACCCGAGAGGGTGGATCCCCTTCCTTCGAGGGAAGAGGACGGGCCTGAGACCGTGCCTCAGACCTCAAAGGAGGGACCCAGAGCGGGGACCAGACCATCTGGCTCGGCAGTGTACGCCGAGCGCCCGTCTGCGCCCCCAAAATCCAGGGTGCAGACGGTCCCCGCGAGGGTCCCTCCGCCGGTCTCTCCCGTCGCGTCCCCTGGGGGTGGGGCGCAGGGAGGACCGGTGAAGCTCAAGATAAGGCGCAACGCGCTCACCCACCAACGTGAGTGCGTTGTGCTTTACCATCGCGAGGGGGGCGATGGAGAGCTGAGGGAGAGGGAGAAGGATACCAAGTCCACGGGCAGCGTGGGCTCGGAGGTTCCGTCCGTCTCTCTCCCTGACATCCCTGCGGCGGATCTCCTGGAGTTCTTGGAGCCCACCATCCACCGCAGGGACAAGGTACAGCTGGCCCTGGACAAATGGGGGGACTTCCAGAGGGTCCTAACCTCTGTGAGGTCCTTCCTCAGGGCCAGCCACGCCAACAAAACTTCGGGCTCGAACGTGCACATTCGGGCCCGAAAGTTACATGACCAGTTGGTGAGCTTCGGGAGAACTCAGGATCTCCCGTGAGCGTCACCGACAACTCCTGACAGAAGATCATGTATCACATCGGTACCGTGAACGTCAACGGGTGTAGGGACCTTTTCCGCAGGGCCCAGGTAATCTCCTACCTGAAAAAAGGGGGTTACTCTGTGTGCTTCCTGCAGGAAACCCACACGACTCCAGAGACGGAAGCCAACTGGCTTCTGGAGTGGGGGGGGAGAGTGTCGTTCAGCCATCTCACCAGCACCTCCTGTGGGGTGGCGACGCTCTTCTCCGGGTCCTTTCTTCCCACGGTACTCGATGTGGTAGACGTCGAGCCGGGCCGTCTGTTACACCACCGGATCCGGGACGGCGACAGTATCGTTCACCTGGTGAATGTGTACGCGCCGTCCACGGGTCCGGCGAGGGTCCAGTTCTTTCGCCGGATGTCGACCTACATGAACAACATCAGCGCCGACGAGTGCGTGGTCCTCGGGGGTGATTTCAACTGCACCCTCGAGGCCGCGGACAGGGTGGGGGGTCAAGAGCACTACCCTCTCTCGTCGGCAGCTCTGAGAGAGCTGACCGCTCAGCTCTCTCTGGTCGACATCTGGCGTTGGCATCACCCGGACGTCCCCGCCTTCACCTTCACCAGGGTGAGGGAGGGGCGGGTGTCTCAGTCCCGGATCGACAGGTTCTATGTCACCAGGAACCACGCTCACTGCGTTCGCTCCTCCGACATCAGGCCGGCGCCGTTCACGGACCACAACCTGGTGGCCGTGGCGGTGGCCCTGGTGCCAGTCGGGCACGCCTCCGCCTACTGGCACTTCAACAACGCCTTGTTGGAGGACGAGCGCTTTGAGCGGTCTTTCCGGGACTTTTGGACGGTCTGGCACGGCAGACGATCTCGCTTCCCCACGTGGCGTCAGTGGTGGGACGTGGGGAAAGCGCAGATCAAGATCTTCTGTCAGGAGTACACGAGGGGCGCGAGCAGGCGGAGGGACTCACGGATCGAGCGGCTGGAAAGGGAGCTGCTCGGTCTGGAGAGCCGCCTGGCTCGCGGGGACCCACTCGAGCAGAGCGCGTACGAAGAGAAGAAGAGCACCCTGCGGGACCTGCAGCTCCAGCGGTCCCGGGGGGCGTTTGTGCGCTCGCGGATCCAGTTCCTCCGGGAGATGGACCGCGGCTCACACTTCTTCTACGCGTTGGAGAGAAAGAAGGGAGACCGCAGGACCATCACCTGCCTCCTGGCAGACGACGGCTCCCTTCTGACGGATCCGGAGAGCGTGAACGAGAGGGCCAGAGCCTTTTACTCTGACCTCTTCTCTCCGGATCCCGTCGACTCCGACGCGTGCAGGGTTCTCTGGGATGGGCTTCCCACGGTCGGCGAGGGCGTCAGGGACGAGTTCGAGGGCCAGCTGACCCTGGCCGAGCTCTCCGACGCCCTCAGTCGGATGCCCTATAACAAATCGCCGGGCATCGACGGGCTGACCGTGGAGTTCTTCAAGAAGTTTTGGGACTTGCTGGGGCCCGCCTTTGCGCGGGTCCTGGCGGAAGCCTACGAGACCGGGGAGATGCCCCTTTCGATGAGGCGGGCGGTGATCACGCTCCTGCCCAAGAAGGGGGATCTCCGCTGCCTGAAGAACTGGCGCCCGGTCTCGCTGCTGTGCACGGACTATAAAATCGTGGCCAAGGCCGCCTCCTTGAGGCTCAAGTCCGTGCTGGCAGACGTGATCCACCCTGACCAGTCCTACACGGTCCCGAACCGGACGATTTTCGATAACATCTTTCTGGTTCGGGACCTCCTGCACTACTGCAGGAGGACCGGTCGGTCGGTCGCCTTCCTGTCGCTGGATCAGGAGAAGGCGCTCGACCGGGTGGATCACGAGTATCTCTTCGGAACCCTGCGAGCATTCGGATTCGGGCCGCGTTTCGTCGGCCTGTTCCGGATGCTGTACGCCTCTGCCGAGTGCCTCGTGAAGGTCAACTGGTCCCTGACCGCGCCCCTCGCGTTTGGGAGAGGAGTGCGTCAGGGCTGCCCTCTGTCCGGACAACTGTACGCGCTGTGCATCGAGCCCTTCCTCTGCCTCCTTCGCAGGAGGCTCACGGGGTTGGCGCTCGGCGCGTCGGACACGAGGGTGGTCCTGTCGGCATATGCCGACGACGTGCTCCTGGTGGCCTCCGACCCGGTTGACCTGGAGAGGATGCGGAGCTGCCAGAGTGTATACTCTGCCGCTTCCTCTGCCAGGATCAACTGGGACAAGTGCTCCGGGTTACTAGTAGGTCCCTGGCGGGTGGACTCCCTCCCTGTCGCGCTCCAACAGTTCAAGTGGAGCGCGGACAGTTTTAAATATCTGGGAGTCCACCTGAGCCCCGCGGAGACCTCGGTCGCAGCCAACTGGGTGGAGTTGGAGGACAAGATGGCTGCTAGGCTGAGGTCGTGGTCGGGTCTGCTGAAACTGCTTTCCTTCAGGGGACGGGCTTTAGTGATTAACCAACTGGTGGCGTCGATGCTCTGGCATCGACTCACCGTCCTGAGCCCGCCCCCTGAGTTTGTGGCCAGGGTCCAGAGGAAGCTGACGGACTTCTTCTGGGCCGGAAAGCACTGGGTCTCTGCGGCGGTTCTGAGCCTCCCTCTGGCCGAGGGAGGGCAAGGGTTGGTGTGCATCAAGAGCCAGGTGCACACCTTCCGCCTCCAGACGCTGCAGAGATTCCTGTACGCAGACCCGGCCCCGCAGTGGTGCACGCTGGCGTCCCTTCTGTTGCGCCAGCTGCACGACCTGGGCTACGACCGGCAGCTCTTTTGGATCGATCTCCGGGGAATCCGTCTCCCCGAGCTGCCGGTCTTTTACCAGGACCTGCTCAGGACCCGGAGCATGTTCTCTATCGGCCGAGACGCGGTTCCGACCGAGGGGGAGGAATTCCTTCTGGAGCCCCTGCTGCACAACCCCCATCTAGGTGCGCAGGCGTTGGAATCCCCCGCGGTGCGGAGCCTGTTGATCTCGGCCAAGGTGACCAGAGTCTGGGATCTCCTGGATCACCAACGCTCGGCGTGGCTGACTCCCGAGTCGCTGGTCGCCAGGGCGACTCGGGGGACCCTCAGAACGGCCCGCCGAGCGATCCGGGAGTGCAAGGCAGCTTTGCACCCAGACTCTGTCGGGTATCTCGAGGGGGTCCTCAGGACCGGGGAGCCATCGTCCCTCCCTACCCCCGGCCCTCCGGTCCTGCTGATCAAACCAAAGGATCGGGCTCCCCCTCAGCCTCCCCTCGAGAATCACCTGAGCAGGACCTCGCAGTTCTCCTCGACCCCCCTTCGTTCCGTGTCGAGGAGGACCCTGTACGCGATGGCGCTCCACACCCTCCACTTCCTCGCCCTCGTCTCCCGCTGAGACACCGCTTGGCGGGAGCCCCTCCAACCCCCGGAGGGCGAGAGGCCCCAGTGGGAGGCTTTGTACTCCCCGCTGGTCCCCAGAGGCGCTGGGGACCTGGGCTGGAGGGTGCTACACGGAGCGCTCGCGTCAGGAGAGGTCCTGCGTCACTTCACCGACTCGGACCCCACATGCCCTTTCTGCGGCGAGTCCGAGTCGGTGTTCCACATTTATTTACTTTGCGCCAGGCTGCAGCCGTTCTTTTTGTTCTTAAAGAACCTCCTGCTGCAGTTCTGGCTGCATTTTTCCCCCACCCTTTTTATTTTTGGGCACCCTGTTCGTGGCTCCACCAGGAAGAGAGACCTCCTGGTGAATCTGCTCCTGGCTCTTGGCAAACTTACCATCTACAAGACCAGGAAGCGTAAGATCACCGGGGAGGGTCTCTTTGACTGTGGGGCCATGTTCAGGGCCCTCCTTTGTTCCCGGGTGGCGTTGGAGCACGCCGGCGCGGAGTCCACTGGCGACATGACGGCTTTTGTCGACCAGTGGGCTCTGGGTGGCGTGCTCTGCACCACCCCCCCCTTTGTTTTGAAAATTTAATTTCTGGAAAAAACTGGCTTAGTTAACGGCCGGTTTTTGTTGGCACCCCCTTTTTTGATAAGGGGGTACCAAACTGAATCTTTCCACCGGCTGCCTTCGGGCAGCTGGTGCGCCGGCTGCCGATAGGCAGCCGATGCAGTTTCTTACCGGCCATTAAATAGGCTGTACCCTTGAGCAAGGTACTTTACCTAGATTGCTCCAGTAAAAAAAAAACAACTGTATAAATGGGTAATTATATGTAAAAAATAATGTGATATCTTGTAATAATTGTAAGTCGCCCTGGATAAGGGCGTCTGCTAAGAAATAAATAATAATAATAATAATTTGATTCAGTTCAGTTTGGTGAATCAATTCATTTCGTTCATTTGATTCACTGATTCAATGACACAAAACCAATAAATGTAGACCGCATTAAGATTGTTTACGTAGGTTTATTTGAACCGGAAAGAACGAGTCGTATAGTGTGACAAAAAAAATAATATATATTTAGAATACTGGAGATAACATAACAGTTTGAACCATTAGCATTGTTTAGCCATCAGTATCAATCTAATTTAATTTAATCTTTTTTTTTTTTTTTAAATAGTCAATTGCATTTCTTAGATGTTTTTTTCTATACATTTGGAGTCACCCATAGTTTTTTACAACAACAAAAAAGAGAGACTCGAACGAGTGGTATTTGTGGAACCAATCCGTGGTATTTATTCAGCACATAGCAAAACGCTGTTTGCCCAATTCCTCTTCTATCCAGCAAACCTTTAGGATTAGTCATGTAATCAATCACATGTTGAAGCACATCCATAACCGCAACATGTACATTTTATATAAACAAAGTTTAAACGTGTATATATTTAGTATTTTTTTGTGTTTAACACAGTAAAATAACATTTAGAAAATGTATATTTAATGTGCGTGTAAAATATAATAGACGTTTAAGAACGTCATCCATTAGAATGTGCAATATCCTCGGTTGTTGTATCGTAGCTGATACTACGTGTCACCTTTATTATTAACCTATCATTATTAAATTATAAAATATTTAACTGTAGTTGTAAATTGTCATGTTTAAAATACATTTCTTCCTCAAGGTCAAATATGTAATCACAAGTTATATAATTAAGCCTTGGGTACAATAACGTTAAAATACCAGTAAATGTTTGTATTTATTTATTTTGGAAATGAGGTGTATATCTCTATTATTATTATTATTATTATTATTATTATTATTATTATTATTATTATTATTATTATTATTATTATTATTATTAATATTTAGTAATTTGGCAGACTTTACTCAAGATGACTTAGAAGTATTAATCATAATTTGTGCAAAATAGTTAACTATAGATATGATTAATTTTGTATGTGTATAAAAAATAACAAACACACATAGGCTACAACTAGTAGTGAGTCATTTTATTATTTATTTGTTTGGCAGACTTACACAAGGTTACATACATAGTAAACTAAGAACTGTAAGAAAAATAAAAAATAAAATTATGGTGCACAAACTTGTAATCTGAGTTTCTGACAGCGTGAAGCAGCACTCTAGAAAGTACACACCGTCTGGATCATAGATATATAGCTATGGCCTGGAGGATGTAACTGATGCCATTTTGGCTCACACAGAGTTCTTATCATGCACTAAGTAAGTGGGAATTTGGATCCAACATGGCACATACGGTCTTCAGTTTCTTAACACTCAACGAGCTGAGAGACAACCCAGTTTCCTTGTTACAACGAACAAATCAGCCAGACTCGAGAGGTAAGGAATCACTTTATGACTTTTGATAGGCTGGTAACGACTTCTGCGCCACGCAGCTTGTTCAAGAACCGATTCAATAGGGACTCTGATCCGATTCCCATCGTTCACCTTAATGAGTCGTTCAAAAAGAACGATTCGTTCGCGAACTACACATCACTAGGAAGGACAGTGCATCCACCGACGAAGTGCCCAGAGCAGGTGCAGTTTGGATGGAGGCTCAGTTCAAGTAAAAGCAAACGTATAACCCCTGGCTTGTCATGCAAAATTCAAAGCTGGGTTGTACAACATGCAAAAAGGTAGGGAGCTTGGGTCTGGAAAAGACTGGTGGGATGAAACTAGCAAAAGAGTGGATGGAATGTACAGTAATGTCCTCTGCCTCTGACGTAAAAAAAAACAACAAAGAGCCCTCAGAAAAAAGGTTTTTGAACATGCCCGAACCAAGGCCCATTTAGCGGCAGCAAGCATTGTAGCCAAGGCTAAAGATGACACCTTAACACAGGTTATAGTTACATTGTCTGGCTACATTGTGTTTGTCACTTTTTTTCTCATGCGTTCCGGTACCTCAGAGCCCCCCCCCCGGAACACCCCCCCCCTCGCGCTCACTATGTGTTCCGGGACCTCCCGATTTACAAATTAAGCACTGAACATCCTGTTATGCAAATCTCTAATAGCTATTATAATATCTCTTGTTAGTGCTGCTTGCATTCTATAGCATCGCTCTTCCCTTGTTGTTAGATTTAAATCTGCAGATATAGCATGTAGTATAACACGTAACACATTAACAGTAATATCAACAGTTTCCCCTGTCATCTGCTCTGCCATAGCCAGCTTTTGAATGACATCTCCTGTCTTCAAAAACTGCCCATGGTTCTCCCGTTGTTGTTCAATGCTATTTGCAGAGTTCAAACCTGAATTCACAGCCCCAAACCACACCACTATGTCATCAATTAACTCCCTCTTCTGTCTACTACCGGCATTATGCTGATAATTTTTTATCTCTTGTCTTATGGTTCTATTCAAAATTTCAACTAATGGGTTAAATTCCCCAAATCTGTCAGCGTACTGTTTTACTATGCTGCTAATACTTACCCTAACTAATGTTTGAAGCCAGTTTATCCCAGTAAACAGAGGTTTCACCCTGCCCACCGGCACCAATCCGCCTGGTGGAGAGGGGTATAAGGGAGGACGTCGAGTAGTGTGGAACTGTAACTTCATACCCCCTATGTACCCATGTGTTTCCCACGTAGGACTACATTCAATAATTATCTTTTTGTGTGTGATGTTCACACATTTCCACCCATCGGTGTTCCTCAGATTACATCCCCAACGCCCCACCGTTAAGTTATACACATGTTGTAGTAACTGGTCTGTCAGTATGTCCCAGTTTTCTTGATACCAATTATTACATTGCACCCCATCAACACCATCCCCTGATCGATTACATATAGCATGATATATGACATTATCTACTTTCTCTTCGCAAATGGGGCACTGTTCATATTGGGCTGCTCTCATAGTGGTGTTTCCGCCCAGTAAGCAAATAGGCTGCCACGTCCCTTCTATGTCACCCTCAAAAGGTAGTGGCCTCTGCCTCCACCCATCTCCATCACTCTGCCTAAGGCGCCACGTGCAATTATTCCATGGAATTTTAGAGAGCTCCTTCACTGCGCAGGGTTGATTCCAGATCCAGGGGTGTTGCAGCGGATCCGGTTGTGGAACAACATGATACCTGCAACACAAATCATGTTAATTATCACCTTCCTCCCCACCTGCAAGAGAAGATGAGACATTCGTTTCAGGGTATTGTATTTCAGTGAACTCGAAGCCTGAAGTGTCCACTCGAGTATAGCGTTTGGTTTGTGACCAGTGAACCCACTTTACCCCGTGGGGAAGCTTCACTGCCACACTAGTGTGTGTTGCCATCAGCACTACGTAGGGGCCATGCCGGCGCACCTGCATGCCCCCAGCCTTAGGCAGAGTCATTATCATTATTTCGTCCCCTGGCCCCGGTCTGGAGGTGTCGAACCCCTCCTTCTGCCGATTCTGTTCGTCAGTGATCGCTTGCTGGTTTTGTGCTTGCGCATACAGTACCTTCAAATGTTTAGATATATTAATGACATAGTCCTGTAATTTAGAATTTGCCAGCAACAAGTCAGAATCTCGTCCAGTCCAAATGTCAGTCGGAAGTCTCATACGTCTCCCAGTCATGAATGCGCAACAGCACTACAGGCAATTGCGTCACCCACCCGGTTCCCTTTTCAGTTATCATTTTCCCAAGAGCTCCCTTGATTGTTCGGTTCATTCTCTCCACCACCCCAGAAAACTGCAGGTGAAAAGGGATGTGAAACCTCTGTTTCACCCTCATCAACGCACACACCTCCTTCATGATCTTCCCAGTAAAATGTGTCCCCCGGTCTGAATCAATTTCCAACGGGGTCCCCCATAGCGGGATTAGCTTCTCCACCAACACTCCATGCCACAGCCATGGCTGTATTAGTTGTACAAGGGTACGCCTCTACCCACTTACTGAACTTGTCAACAACCACCAAGCAATACTTATACCCCCTAGAGGGCGCCAATGGCCCTATGAAATCAATTTGCACCTTTTGCCACGGTTCCACAGCTGGAATATCATGGCCCATTCTAGTCTTAATTGGCTTACCCACATTGTGTTGTGCACATATCAGGCACTGCTGACAATACTTCGCCACATCCCTGCCCATCCCTTTCCACCACCAATCCTTCCGTACCAGGGCCAACGTTGCGTCTCACCCTGGAGGACTCAGGGAATGGGCAGCCGTCATTATTGGTCCCCTTAGACTCTCAGGGACCACCACCGCCCCGTTATATCACCAAACACCATCTCCTCCTACAACACACTCCTGCTTTGTCAGCGAATCCACACCCTGCGGTGTATTAAATACTGCTTGGGCCTCCCTCACATCTACGTCCGGTATAATCTCATTGGCAGCCACTTTACTAGTGCTGCTTACAGGGAGTAACGCAGCTTCCTTAGCCAGTCTATCTGCTTCCTCATTACCCACAGATAACAAATCCGCCCCCCCTGCGTGTGCCTTCACTTTCTCCACCGCTAGGAGGCATTCGCTATCCACTACCAACTCCCAAATGGCTTTAATTAGTTGTACATGCTTCACATTCTCCCCAGCAGATGTCAGAAATCCTCTGCGGGCCCATGACCCTATGTAGGCATGCACTATCCTGAATGCATACCGGCTATCTGTATACACAGTCAATGGTTGCTCTGGTTCCCACATTAGAGCTTCTTTTAAAGCCACTAATTCGGCTACCTGAGCCGAGTCTCCACCTGGCAAGCTCCCTTGCTTCGATTGCTGTTGCTGCATATTATAGACAGCCCACCCTGTGTTAGCTCGTCCATCAACATAAAACCTCGACCCATCCACAAATAAATGAGACCACCCCTCAAGGGGCTCCTCCCTCACTACACCAGGTATTTGCTCCTCCTTACACTCACACACATGTGGCTCTCCAGTATGAGTTCCTGCCATATAGTCGGCAGGGTTAATGACCGTGTCCCGAACCACAGTTATGTTGTCTTGCGCTGTAAGCCGGATTTTCCATTTTGCCAAGCGGTGGCTTGACACACCCTTCACTCTTCCCCTCATAATCACTTCCAAGGGCGAATGGGCAGTGTGCAATACTATGCCCCCGAACCCGACTACGGGCTCAGTAACATCCAGCACCCAGCATGAACACTCCACTGCTGAGAGACAGGGATCTAACCCCCGCTCTACTGAACGTTTAATACTTGCATAGTACCCTACCGGCCGTAACCGGTCGCCATGCATCTGACACAACACTGCATTGTAATGTGAACCAGCGTCGTTACAATACAAATGAAATGCCTTACTCGGACCGGGCAGCCCTAGCCCTGGCACTGCACCGAGTTCTGCCTTGATACGATTAAATGCTTGTTCTAACTCAGCATTCCACTCCAGCTTGCTATGCGTTCTACCCAGCAGCTTCACTTGCTCCTGCAGAGGCTTCACTATACTGCCGTATCCCCACACAAAGTTGCTACTATAATTCAACACACCCAGTACGCTCTGCAATTCTTTCAAAGTGGTCGGTCGGGGAAGAGACATTATTGCCTCCCTCCGATCTGCTGGCAACTCCTTTTTCCCCTGAGACAACGTATGCCCTAAGTACACTACAGTGCTCATCCCTACCTGTGCCTTCTTGGGGTTAAACTTCAACCCCGCCTCCTCTACTGCAGTGAAGACTGACTGTAAGACCCGCGCGTGCTCGGTCTCGTCTGAGCTAGCTACTAGCAAATCATCCACATATTGCAAAATCACACTTCCCTCAGGCAAAGGGATCTTATTTACAATTTTTGCCATCTCTTTGTGAAACATCGCGGGGCTATTATGGAGCCCCTGTGGGACCCTTGACCATGTTAGCTGGCGGTCCCCTACCATAAAAGCAAACTTCCACTGATCCTCAGTCCTTACCGGAATACTCCAGAATCCATTACTCACATCCAACACTGAAAACACTCTATGCTCCGGGCGCAGCCCGTTTAACACTGTGCTCGGGTTCGCTACCACTGGAGTCAACCGTGGCAATCGACTATTAATCCGCTGATAATCAATGGTCAGCCGCCATGAACCATCGGGCTTCCTAACGGGCCAAATGGGGGAGTTCGCTGGCGAAGCAGTCTCATACACTATGCCCTGCTGCTCCAATTCGGATTCTATTTCAGCAACCGCCTTCACAGCCTCTGGCTTAATCAGGTATTGCTTCTGCCCCGGACCTGGGTCCCCAGGTATTTCTACAGGGGCTTGCTGCAGTAAGCCACACTCCTGTTTATGCTTTGCGCACACCCCAGGGTTAGCTGCACAGATAGCGCCCCACTTGGTGGCTGGCCACTGCCAGTTATACGGTTTAATGCATTCACTCGGGCCGTTTATTTAACCCCTTGATGCAGCATTTTAGGCACCCCACTACTTCCACATTTAAACTCACCCCGTCGGCAATCAATAATAGCCCCTATCTTCTGCAACACATCATTGCTCAATATCGTACCTTCAGCGGTTTTGCATACATAAAATTGCGCTACAATGTACATACAACCTAAATCTACTTCAACAGCTTGCGATTTATATGCTTTAATTACACCGCCACCTACCCCTTCTACTAGAATATGCTCAGAGGTAATTGGCAAAGGAAGATCAGTAAGGGAGACAGTCGCTCCGGTATCTATCAACATGTCGCACAACCGGCCCCCTAATTGCTCTTGTAAATACCATTGACCCTCCCTCAGCTGGACCTTCCCAGCAGCAACGGGGGCCGAACACCCCTATTCTGTTTTCATTTGCCTCATCATCGATACCACTTGTTCCATAGTGAACACTGCACCAGAAGTCCCTTGCGCCTCCGGAGGCGCTGGGGGTGCCGAGGGGACCACACTATACTGCCCCTGAACTGCCCATTGGCCCTCTCTACCCCCCTCCTTTACCGAAACACTCGCTATCTTTATGTCCCATTTTACCACAATTCGAACACCTGGGTCTGTTGAAACACACAGCCCTCCGATGCCCTGACTTGCCACACTGATGACAGATACCGGAGAACCTACCCACTGCACTCACACTCACCTTCTTCACATCTCCTTTTCCTTTTTTATTCTATTAATCCGCTGATAATCAATGGTCAGCCGCCATGAACCATCGGGCTTCCTAACGGGCCAAATGGGGGAGTTCGCTGGCGAAGCAGTCTCATACACTATGCCCTGCTGCTCCAATTCGGATTCTATTTCAGCAACCGCCTTCACAGCCTCTGGCTTAATCAGGTATTGCTTCTGCCCCGGACCTGGGTCCCCAGGTATTTCTACAGGGGCTTGCTGCAGTAAGCCACACTCCTGTTTATGCTTTGCGCACACCCCAGGGTTAGCTGCACAGATAGCGCCCCACTTGGTGGCTGGCCACTGCCAGTTATACGGTTTAATGCATTCACTCGCTCCTTCCTCTGATTTTCAACCATTCCTCCCCAGGCCATTACAGCATCATACGTGGTTCCGGGATTAACTCCCAGTTCAATCAACTTCTGCAAATGTGGCCCGAGGCCACTTATCAACACCTGCACAAACACCTGATCCTGCTCGTTGGGATCATCCGACCCCGAATAATCCCTGTACGCTTCCCATTTCCTTACACCATACTCCTGCACCAGTTCCCCTTCTCTCTGTTTCACTCCCATTATTAGGGGCCAATCGATCCGCGCACCCTCGGTGGCGGTCTCCACAGCCGCTTTTAGGTGTGCTAGTTTGTCAGCCACAGAGTCATTAGCAAGGTACCGACCAGTCCTAATGTCCGGGGGCATTTTAGCTAACACTCCAGCATCGCATGCCGCCATAGTCAAAGTCCACACATCAGTTTCAGTCAGACCATGGGAAAGAACCTGTTGTTCAATCTTCGCCCAATAATCCTTGGTTGCACATTTTCGTTTAATCTTTGGCAAGCATGCCCCTATGATTGCTTCTCAAGCAGCGTCAAAGGGTGTATTACTTCCTCTTCCTCCCCATCATGATTTTGCCTAACCCTGAATGGCACCAGGCGAGTACGTGGCATGTCCCTGCCTCCCTGTACTTGCTTCCCTTTGGACCGTGTGTCTGGACCGGAGCCCCTAACAGGTAATCCCCCGTCCTGACTCACCCCCTGCATCACCCTCCGATTCTCTCCCAGTCATTATATCTTCACCTCCCATCGCCAGCTCCTCAGGCTCCTCATCTCCATAAAAGTCTCAATCATCCTCTCGATACATAGCGGCTTCCCGCTCCAATTCATCCCAATCTATATCACCACCATTACTTTGCAATACACCCCCCTTACCTAATCCTGCGACTGCACATACTTTCCTTGTTACCTTTTTTGCCTTCGTCATGGAACACTGCACACATGTCAATTGCTCCTTAAGCAAGGCAATCTCCTGCTGACACACTTTCACCTTATCCAATGCCGTAGTCAGTGCTCCCTGCACCTGGGACAGCACACTACCCATAATCACAACCCCTTTCCCAGGACGATATTTGTCCTGCTTGCTCCACCACTCTCGATGCTGTACTAGGGTCCACAAGGGATCCCAGCCTTCATCCAACATGGACTTCTGCCATTTACTATGTTTTGCTAGAACATAATCAATAACTTCAGTCATGTTTGTTCACTGTAATTTGGTGCCACACCCGGTTTCTACAGTAACACCACTCATTCGGGTACTCCCCGAATGAAACTTTTATTTTATTTGCAGTCCTCCTGCAACAACCTGGTCTCTACAGTGCCACTTTGCTACTGCATGACCTTCCTCATCGGTGCAGCTGCTCACCCCAAATGCAACAACGACAATTGCAGTACTCCTGCAAAAGCCCCCGGACGCTTAGCCCTATTTCATTAAAATACTCTCCTTGGCAGGCCAGTACCAGACAAGAAAGAATATACACTACAACGCATCCCATCCTTGTCGCCAAGTTCTGTAGTCGGTAAAATCCCGTTCAATATGAAATGACTGATGACACCACTCGTATACCAGGTTCAAGAAGCTTTAATACAATGCGCACAAGGGAAGAGCAGCAATGGTTACAGGAACACACTCTTCTCTTAATGATTGACGAGGTAGCACGATATTTATACTTGATTAGCATAGCAACAAATCGGCAAATTAACACGTCATGATTATAGAACTTTCTAAAACTCTCTCAAGGATGAATCCCTTCTAAGGGGTTGTTTCTAACTAAACAGCTTTACTTCAAACTAGACATAACAGCACTCTAATTATCTTTTGAGAAATACATCTCAAGCAGTTCCCATCAAAATGTGCTGAATGTGCTGTGCTCAGAACACAACAGGATAACACACAGTGCTCACACAGTATTCGCAACACCACACAGTCGTTTTGAAGGACAGATAATCAGTTTTAACCCTTTAAATATCACATCACATATTTTCTGCCTCTTCACTAGTAACTGTAATATTACTTGTGTAATAGAAAATAAAAAAGGACTCATCGTTAATATCTCCGAGTCACGGAGTCCGAATGTTCGACTCCGAGTCCGAGTCACACAAGGTTGAGATACAGAAATGCTGTCCTGAAACATAACAAACTGCATTCCCGAATCCATCTGTGAGAATAGACAGTCCGACCCTAACACAGTCCCTGCTGAACCAATCAGAGGGTACGCTGCTTATCAGCAGGTGCCATTTACTTCTTGTGAAATTCATCAAACTAACAACCCGTGAAACACTACAAGACAGGACAATTCATTAATGTAAGATGCAATTTGTGCAGTGTGCATGGGTGACTTCCTAGAAGTGACAAGAACAATGAAATGTGTCTCAGGTTCACAAAAAAATTTAAATAAACAGAACAGAAAAGGATCATCCACTTTACCAATTAGCATGATGATGGCAAAGAAAGCTTAGCTTCTGAGAGCTGAATGTGTATCTCAAGCTGTACACCCAATATTCTTATAAAATGTTGTTGTTAAATAAGGCAAAAAACATATGTTAGAAACACCTTACTTAGTGGGATATGTGTCAATAGAGTTTCTGTTGCTTTCATGAGAACAGGCCATCATGGAAAGGCCAAATAAACCCTTGCTCATGTAAGCCCAGAATGTAAAACTCTCATTAAAGCTCTCATTAAAGCTTTCCAGTATCTGCCTTGTCTTCTCCAGGTATCCCACATTGATTGTTTTCTCTCCAGTTATAAAACTGACTGAATGCATACTCCCATGGTCTCTTCGCTTTTAGTAATAATTTGCACATAATGGAAGAGCCTGAGGGGGGTTTGATCAATGACCTCTGTCTCAGAGATGCTGTTCTCAGGGAAACACATCTGCCAACATAAAGTATTGGTGCAATCATAGCTCAGTGAGTGCTGTAATAAGCAACTGTTACACTGGAGCCATCAGTCATGCTTGGTTACATACCTGAAAGGATACAGCACCTGAGGGAGCAATGTCCTTCTATAAATTTAGATTGCAATGAAGAATGATTTGCAATCAAGCAGTAAGAGGGCACGAAGGTCCACCATGCATGCTAACATTCAGCACAGATCACAAATAAAACAAATATCTGGAAAAGGGAAGATGTGATATGGCTATCTTCCTTGGCATGTTCACTGCAATTTTGCTACTTGTCCCCAAGCTTTTAAAAGGCACTGCACTTGCTATGTAAAGGGCTTTTTATTTAGTCTGAGGGATTCTGTTTTACTTAATAGACCCAGCCAGCAAAGCATGTGGCAGTAAACACCCAAATATTAATGACTCTTCGTGCATCATGGGAACTTTAGCAATGAGCAATGACTGGGATTGGAAACTTTAATTCCAGGGGACTTTCTGTTGACATGCATTGCAGTTAATAATAGGAAATATTATAAACCGAGTAGAGAGGTCATTACCTTACAGTGTATGCCCTCTAATCTAATATGGCTTTTGAATCATAACACTGTAACAACATATCACTGTAACAATGGATACATTATATGGCAGCCTAAAGTGATACAGTAAAGAATAAATACATTTAAAAAATGTCTTAAATACACTATATACTATAAAATATAATAGGATTAATGCCCTCAACATGGGTTATTATAAATGCTACTTTGTTTGGGGTCAGTGTTAAAAATGTATCAGTGATGACTAGGAGTTCTGTATACTTGTTGTTGTTATTAAACCCACAATTGTATCTTTTTGCCCTTCACTCAAAGCCATTTGCTAATGAGGGTTACTGAATTCAATGGATCCCCCATATATGGCTAAATACCTCAATTATCTAGCAGTGGGTGCACTTGGGAGTTTGAAGCATGTTCTGTCCTACTGCTTGATAGATTCATTATTGTCTGTGGGTGCAGTTGACAATCCAAGCACCTGCTGCCATCACCAACTTGCACAGGAATGGAGCTGAACATTTTTCATTATTTCCATGCCCTGCTAACTTTTTACCCTTCAGACAGCTCCTAAATCAGAACTAAGCTGTGACTCTGGAGATGGAAACTCAAAATTAGCTTTACGCCCATTGCTTCATTTGCTGGAGTTAACAAAACTTTAAAAACCTTCAAAGGTCTTTTGAACCCCAAAGCTTTTGATTGGTTTCCTAATGGCCAGTTCGGGTTAAACAGCCTGTAGCGTACTAGTGAAAAAAGATTTCTTTGAAGAAATTGGCTTTAGACGTGACATTTAAATTTCACTGTAGAATAAAATAAATTGAACTCCTCAACTAATCTGGCTTTATCTGAGGCTTTCGTTTGTGGTTACCTGGTAACTGCTTCAAACTTTTACCTCCCCTCCCCTTAAAATGCAAATAGAAATTGACAGAAGAGATTTATTACCAAAATAGAGACCAGGGTAATACAAAGTTCTGCCCCCTCGCTCTGCCCACCAACATACTGTATATGCACAAAAACACAGATTCCTTCAAAATGGTGGTTAAGCCACCTGTGAAAAAAGAAGCATTTGGGAATCAGTGTAAATGGACTCTGTATCAGTGAAGACAGGGGATTTGCATAACTACATTTTTAATTATTTGTTTATTTAACAGTATGTGTGGTCCAGTGGTTAAAGAAAAGGGCTTGTAACCAGAAGGTCCCCGGTTCAAATCCCACGTCAGCCACTGACTCATTGTGTGACCCTGAGCAAGTCACTTAACCTCCTTGTGCTCTGTCTTTTGGGTGAGATGTAATTGTAAGTGACTCTGCAGTTGATGCATAGTTCACACACCCTAGTCTCTGTAAGTCACCTTTGATAAAGGCGTCTGCTAAATAAACAAATAATACATTTTTAACACCTTTTATGTAACAGGTGGGACCCTAGGAACTGGGAAACATTAATTGATTGGGCTATAATTACATGCACAGCACAGGCCATAGCTAAGGCAGCTTTCTTTTCTTTGATGAGGCTGAGGCTTTGCTTGAGGTCCTTTTGCTGGCGGACATGTTTCTCCTGGGTTGTCTTGGTTCTATTGCCACTATATTCTGCTGTTTTGTGTTGTGTTTTAGGACATGGAACACCAGCCAGCCACTATTTCCTTACTGTTCCTTTTACCGTTGTTTTTCACACTGTATTTTTATTGTGTCATTGCATGTTTTCTTACGTAGTAGTGAGCTACCTTGTGTGTCTTTTACATTGTAGTACTGGCCACAATGCACTATTATTGATAGAGAAGTAGCAGAGAGAGAGAGAGAGAGAGAGAGAGAGAGATGATTGCAGTCGCTCTACTCCCTTGGTCTCTGTATTGGGATTGATCACGCCTGGTGTTTTGTATTTGTATTTCATGGAGTATTTAATTTGACTGTAATCTGCTTTCTTTAAGGGTTTATTTTGTTAAAGATTGCACTGAGTTTTCTGGGTTTCTTTTTCTTTGTCACAAATGAGGCTTGACTACCATTCAGTGCTTCGGTGGATGGAGTGGCTGAGAGGACTAGTGATTGGGCGTGACGTTTTTCTCTCTCTCTCTCTCCTGTAGGTAGTGCTTGGAATCCATATTTCTTTGTTTAAACAACTTATAGAATTGGAGCTGTATTTTAACACTAGAACTGCCAGATTTTCAAACTACCTAGAGCCGCCAGGGGGGTCACTTTGACCCATACATTTTTAAACTGCTTTGTTATGAAAATGAAAGACATACTATCGGATACAACTGAAAAGGTTTATTCATGAACATCATATCTAACATTTGCATCGCAGAAACACCATAATTAAATGGAAAATTAAACATAAAAGGCTTTATTTTTAAAATGATACAGCACGACTACAAACAGTGAAAAAATATAATAAAATACAAATTTTAAAAGAAATGGGTATGCACATATACCTGTGTACAGGTGTAAACGGGTACATGTACACACAAAACTATAAAACCGAAATCATTGTTTCTAATACTACATAAAAAGAAAATATAACACTACTTCTGGTATAACGGCTGCATTGTACTCTATGGAGGATCGTACGCATCTGCCAGCTGACTGTTTGCATCCAGGGGCTGTGTTGTAAACACACAGTTCCATTGAACACTATTGTGTAAACACGTGTAAATTGGTACATACAAACCTGTAAAACCGAAATGTGTTTTTTTCTAATAGTAATATAAAAAAGTATACAATATACATTTCATATTAGGCACATAAGTTGTTATTCTACCTGTCATTTCAGTTTGCTGTATGCATCTGAGTGCAGCTTGCCACATTCCAATCAAAATGACTACTTTCAAGATTAAATATTTCCTTCTGATATATTCCCAGTTGCATTTGTGGAACAAAACAAAGGTGGTTTGGTGGTTGGTGGTTTGGTGGTTGGTTGGCGGTTCTAGGTAGAACTGTTTATAACGTTATCATTTTTGCGATTCTGGCTATCAAACGCCATCTGGATATTTAATTCATATATTTAGCAAAAGTCAAAAACGGACATACACATATGATTTACAATGGAAGAGTAATTAACATTTTAAATCCAAAATGGGCCAAATTGACCCGCATGGTGGTTCTAGTGTTAATCTGTTTTCTCTTGTCAAACACTGCAGCTTGGTACAGTCCTTTAAAATATTGTTGTTTATAATAAATAATCCTGCTTGGAAGACCGTAAAACATATTTTCAATCTCCTTGCTTTCATTTACTTGAAAGGGGCATTGCGTGGGGAACATATTATTGGCTTATTCATTAAATTCACCTAGAGGTTCTGCTCCTCTTTAAACTTGGGATGGCATAGTCAAGGTTATACTTAAGCATTTCCAGAGGTGACAGACGCTACACAAGACAGACAGACATACTTCTACTTCTCACATTGATTAGTCAAAACTATTTCATGAATATCTATCATTGTGATATGGTAAACTAAATTTGAATAATACATTACATGCAACATTACACTTTTTACAAGTGAGCTTGTACATTTTCTGTAAAAGAGGAAATTGGTATGCAAATTAAATATTACTGTTACCTTAAAGTATTGTGAACAGAATCACTTTATAAATAATTTCCTGTTTAAGTTGTCACATCCCGGTGACTTTTTTTAAAACTTTAAAGCCCACCTGTTGCCTCACTAAAGCATGTCTAATCTCAAAATACAGGTGGTACACCAAAGTGTAGCCATTAACCTGTCCTCCTGCAACACTGCCTGTAGTGGATGTAAGAAGTCACTTGTGTACTAGCTGTACTTAGAGGTTAGACATAGTCATAAGAGCTCTATAGATAGCAATAGCAGCTAGTTGAATTTGTTTTCAGTGTTTGGTAAAGTACTGTACACCCAGATTATCCTGTGTTTTGTTTCTTGAGTCACAAATTAATACATTTATTACCTGCAAAAGAAAAAAGAAGGGTGAAAACACAAGAGTCTACAGAAAGTGTAAAGCGACAGAAAGTTACACAGAGTCCCTTTGAATATATTTTTCAACTTTTTGTTGGCTTTAATGAACACATGTGATTATACTGCGATGGAAAGTAAATAGTAATGTGATAAACATTTACAGTTTTGGATTATTTATAATAACTTTGCTGAATAGAAAGTGAATGTGTGTGTTTCCAAAGAGATTTCCAAATACTGTCTTTTGATTCTATGCATCCAAAGACCTGTAAATAAAATTTTAAGAATTCGGCCTTCAATCATAAATTATCATTTTAATTGTGCTTTAACAGTTAGAGACATTTCCTTAGTTATTTTACATAAATAAAATACATATGAACAAATATTGGGTGGTACCTCAAAACCATTTAATGAAGAATGTGTTTTAGCAGCCTATAATATGGCCAATACTCACAAATTATTTCTTAGATATGACTTATGTTACTGAATTGGCAGATGTGGTTTAGATAAAGTTTACAAACACCTCACATGATGTCCAAATGTTTTGCATCCTATAGAATTAACACATTTTGCTTCAAAGTGGAATGAAACCTGCTGAATCATGTTATTTTAACATATTGAATTGCATACTGCTTTGTAGTTTTCCATATACTTAATGAAAAACTAATAAAAATTGAAACATGAAATATTATTATGGCTTCCAGTAGACAACTGCGATATTATTTTGTAGTTTTCTGGATTTCATGATGTTAAATAAAATATCTAAATTATGTTCATGTCATTTTTTTTTTTTTTAAGTTATGTCTCAATCCTAAAATTCTAGGTGATGCAAACCCTTTGGCCATGGCTGTATTTTATGCTGTTTATACCCTCACACATTTTTTTCAAACTAACAAAAGGTAAGCTGTTAAATGTACTGCGGTATATGAATACATAAGATGTCTCTTTGGCTGCCCATCCTGATCCAAACATTGACTCCTTTTTGTATGAAAATGTGCAACCCCATTGGAATTAACAACAAAGACGTATTTTGTGATTTCAGCAAGACATGTCTTTTATTGCTTTCCTTGTCTCCCTTTGTTTACAAGTCCCTTCCATTCTTCTTTGTGACCTGAATGCTAATCTCTCCTGGGAGAGACATTGCTTACCGAATGCTGCAGCAGATGGTCCTTCCTGCTGTAACAGAAGGATGTGATTACACCTGAATACTTCAAAAACCCAAACTCATGCATTTAAAGTCAACTGAAGCTCTTAAAGGGTTACTGCATTTATTTGTATTTATTTTTTCAAATCTGATTACATAATGTAAAAATTGCTAATACTCCATTGTACCATGCATTTCTAATGACAAGGATGCCATTCAGACATTTGTAGCAGTCTTCCTCAATGTGCCCTGATATTATGCTAATAAAGAATATTTTAATCCATAATGGCACGTTGTTCACATTTCAACAAGATCATTAATGTTTTGGTTTTTAAGCAGTTTTGTGTGTATGTATTTTTTTAATTCTGTTAATTGTTGAATGTGTGACACACTTTATTACAGATGGTTTGTGTAAACAGGATGTATAAATAGTACCTCCTCCCTGTGACTTCCTGCCTTCCTGGGAAACTTATCCTTATATTCTGGTCACCATGGGGACAGCAATGACACATGAATACAAAATAAGCTGAAACCAGACATCTTACTGTATAGCAGGTGCTGTTCAGTAAGGTCTCCATGTGTTACACTATTCAGAAAGACAAAAACAAAAAAATTACACTATGGACTATGGAATATATATATATATATATATATATATATATATATATATATATATATATATATATACATACATACATACATACATATATACATACATACATATATATATATTTACACAGTTATTAAATAGAAAATATCTAAGGCTGTTAAAAGGCAAAATATTTGGTGAATCACAGCCAGAAATGTTGGCGACCTATTGCAATATACAAAGTATGTATTGTTAGTGGAATTTGATATTCGTTTGTTTTTTTTCATCCGCGAAAAACACATAATAAAACGGTTGCAAATATTTATGGCTTTACAGTAACAGAAGAAGTCTGTTTACTATGCCACGAAAATAGTCCTACCAGCTACCAACAATTAAATACATTTTTATCAAAATATATCAGAGGGAGAAATCTGCAAAACAGTATTTTTGGATAGACGCATTGCCACTATAGATTAGGAGACATCCACTACACATACATAATATTTAAATACTACTATCTCAAAAACAAATCTCCTTTTGTTTAATGCAGTTTGTGAAGGATGCAGCCCCAGTTTTAGTTTTATATTTTTTCCAAGCCACCCAACACTTGACCTGCAGGCAAATGAAGTGATTCAAATATTTGCTTATCTTGTCATCTGTTCTCATCAGACCTTGCAATTCTTGTCATGCCCCACATGTCAGTGTAAAGCATAATGTCATTAATACTGCCACCACACTAATGGATGCTTCACACATGAGTGCAATAATGAAATGTGTTATTGTTTTCCTTCACAGAACATTTCCGATTGTGCTCATGCTGCTGCCCTAGGAACCCTGCAGCACTGCTGGGGAGCGCTAGATATCAAATGAACCCTCAGTTACGCCTCAGTTACTTTAAGTTCAGGTTTATCACTAAAGCATCACTCATGTGTAAAGACGATACAACCGTCTCGGAGGCCTTTGGGGCCAGCTCCAGTTACCATTATGAGAAACATGAGGCTGTAGCTGCAGGAGAAAAGCTAGCACATAAACGAAGCCTTGTCAAGATTAAAGAGGGGAGAGATATAGGTAACATTGTACTGATTTGTTTCTGCTTTTGAGCCTTTGGATAGAGGCTAATGGTATAAATAATTCAGACAAGATTGATTTCCTATAGAATGTTAGTTTGGATGGCCTACTTAATTTGATGTGGTCCTCGGTCTATTAGTGTGGCTGCTACAGTTTCTGAATTGAGCCAGTACAGTTAAAAATGTAAATCAATTATTCTCTTTGTTACGTCATTGTATGTTAGTTAGGATGGCCTATTTAATCTGATATGGTGTGTTCTCACTAGAAAGAAAACAACAGTGGTATTATTAATTTATACAGTATTCCTTATGGGAACATCCCATTCCCATTTCTGCTGACGCTGGTGAAAATGTTACGGGGATGAGTGTACCATTTATTTAAGCAAGCAGACCTGGTTATGCTGTTTTTACGATGAAACTAACCTTTCTATAGCTGATTTGATTCACAGATAGCTAACATACAGACCAGCAACAACATTCTCATTTTATTAATTTATTTCTTTATTTTAGTCTGACTTTTTTTCACATAATATGTAGATTTCAAATAACGATCCCTTGCAGTAACTATCCCAGGGAACTATAATGTTTGCAGTTTTCAATATTTTATTTCCTGCAGCTCACAGCATCACTGTATGCGTTTTTCTGTGATTGCACACTTACAGCTAATTCCCTTGATTCTCTGTTGCTCTGTGTATAAGGGAATGTAAGCTTCTTATCGGATACACCGCTTGATTTGCATCTTGGAGTCTTTACATACTGCTAATGTGTAATAAGTTGCCTGTATTTAAACATTGAAAAAAATTATAATTTTGTGTCAGTTTGGAATTAGAGTTCTGGTCAGGTTGGGCTATAAAACATAACATGCTGCTAAATGCATAGGTTTTTACTGGTACAATATGCCCCCTTGTCTGTCTAACTTTTGGTTTTGGACGAAACTTTTGTTTGGTAACATTACCATTTACTCTGTTTTTAAGACACAGTCAAAATGTCCAACTCTCTATTAAAATAATATCAGGTTTACATGTTTGGGGGGAGTCTGCCTCAGGCACAGACATTGGAATGAACCAGCATCTTCATCGCTGCCCTTAAAAGTAAAAGATTACAATTTCAGGTGTTTTTAATGCTTCAGGGCACATTGTCACCTGCCCAAATGTCACCTGCCTGGCTGTGGCAAAGTGGTTTGTAGTGTGCAGGTGTAGTTGGTGCAGTGCTTAGGAATAACACACACAAGACAGTCAAAGTTCAATAAAACAGTTCATTTATTTGACTGGGTTGCTTGTCAACAACACTTAAATAATAAGCATGGGCGCTACACAGCAATTTCTATCACTCCGTGCAAAACAAGGGTTTCAGTCCCGAAACAATAAGACACTAATAATTAACACACAACACAGACACGGTCACTTCTCCAGATAGTGAGTGCTCTGGTGCAGGTGTGGTGAAAGACAAACCTTGTGAAACAGTGGTGTAGTGTAGTCGGGGTTTAGTACTGGCTTGTATTGACATCTCCCGGCTAGTGCTTAGCCATTTAACAAAGACAAATGACAAACAGTTAGCACAACAAACAAACAAAACACGAAACACTCACGATAATTAATTACTTCTGTTTCCTTAACGGGTCCTTTCAGTAACCACATCAAAAAGGAACAGATTATGGCGTCACATCCCCTAATATACCCTTAGCCACATCCCCTCCAATAGCTAGTTCAATCACGCCACCTCCAATCCATGACTGACACATCACTTACCATACTAGGGCGATGACTTCTGGTATCGTGACTCCTCCCCATTCCTGGATTCCAACTGACCCTGGAATGAACTGCCTAACCATCCAGTACGAGGCACACTGTTCATGTTACACAGCGCCCTCACAGGTCGGGAGGGAGATTGTTGACTTGGATTCATTCGCTCTCTGTCACACTGGCTCATGGTCATTTTTTTTACTTTTAAAAAAAAAACTTTAATCAGCATGTCATTTCACAGTATATTTGGACCAATGTTTTCTTTTATCCCTCTGGAGATAATAGATGTATAATGATTGTGAATAATTGGCTGCCTAAGCCCATCATAACCCCAGAAAATATGATATGCAAAATATAAGCATTGGTGTTCATTGATCTACTTAATCCATTATTAAATAATCTTTTGGCATTCTCAAACAAGATTACTTGTGACCAGAACATTATGAACAATTATTTTGTTTTCCAGTCGCATACTGCATAATGTGGACCCTTTCTGCAAAGCATTAACTCCTGAGTTAATTAAACAGTCCGTGACAGTCATAAAGCATTTTTACTCCAACTTATTATTAGCTTAGTTCAATATTCTGATTTCAAAACATATTTCTAGACATATCCTTTTACTTAACAAAATGTTTTATTCAGCATGGATTTAAGATCAAATATATATATATATATATATATATATATATATATATATATATATATATATATATATATATTTTAATCAACAGTATATTAGAATAATTTTGGGATTAGTAAGGACAATCTCTTAAGAAATTGAAGATCAAAGTCACATAAAGATAACATTTCAAAACAGAACGTGCGCCTCAAGCAACCTAATTTCTTCTGACTTTGTTTGAGTGTTGAAAATTAACAAAAGCTTGAAGGCCGAAGTATTACATTTTACAAAGAACCAATCAGGCCTAATTTACCTTCACATCTTCACATTAAGATGTGTAGTATTCTTGCATCTTCCATGCTAATAGGGTAATCATATCAAAACCCTTCTTTCATTCACATTTGATTTGCAGAATCCACATAGTAAATTTATTTCCATTAATATTTATAAACACCATCATTATTTGGGAACCCTATCATTAACATGAAATACAGAACAATGGTGATATCAAAATGCTGTTTAGTTATAGTGGTCTCTATTCACAAAACTTTATAGACTGTTTTAAGAACTTTTTCTAAGAACTTTGTCAATAATGTGTACAAACATTTTCTTATTTTTAACTGAGAATAAACTTCTAACGTTCTCTATAACAGTTAAAAATATGAAGTGGAAGTCAGAACTTATTACATTTTACGGTTACAAACAGGGTTTGGCTTTCAAATAATTGTAATATGCAAGATATTGTTTTATTTATTTTTGTATTTTTATAGTGTGTGTTTCTCCCATAACAATGTGTTTTGACATCTTCTTGGCAAACAAAAACTATAACAAGTGAAACAGTTAATTATTCTTTAAAACATGCAGCTAGATGTGCCTTTGCCTTCAAGGAAATATTCAGTTCATCATTGAAGTGGCCTGCAGCACTCCCTCTATCTTATGAATTGCCTTGGAAGAATTGTGCATAAGGATGCAGATAACTGTGGACCATGAACCCATGACCCTGAGGAAATGCCTGACTTCCTGTGCAGACCGTTATACACATATTCAGACATATCACAAATGATCTCTAGATCACTGGAGCATGAGGGTTAGGTAATCATTCAAGCAGAAAGTCATGCTATTACATGGATACATGCTCTCAAGTTACATCTGTCTCCAGACTGTTCAAATTTAACTAACTTAATCAACAAAGCAGCCAACAGCTTCACAAAAGCGACATTAAGACAATTTAAAAATAGAGATTTCACATTCATTTTTTTAAAAAAAACCTAAAGGGCCTTTCAAGCAGGCCTACAGCAAACTGACGGGAGGGTTTTCTTCTTTTTTTAGTTTTTATATTTCTACAATAACTAGAATGTACACTGGGGCAATGTAATGCAGTGCTTTCTTAAACATTATATATATATATATATATATATATATATATATATATATATATATATATATATATATATATATTTGATTGTTTTCATAATAAATTTGCAGACATTAACATAGGTTTCTATTTATGCTACATATATAAGAACTAAAGGCCACTACATTATATACATTTATAAATAAACACTAGTGTGTGTTATAAGATGAATATTTCTCTTTATTGAATGTGACGATGCTGCCCCCTTGTGGTCCGCACTGCACTGTTGTGCAATAGTGTAGAGATGCCATTGTCCTACCCTTTATTACCTTCAGTGCCATTACAGTTCTCATTTTCATTTCTAAATACATTTTCAACAAAGTTCACAAAGGTAAAGCACCATGCTGAATACTCATCTACATACCACATACACGCAATGCATTTTAAACTCATTTTACTGTGTATATACTTTACACTGTAAAGATGCATTACAGTTTATTTTGGAAACAGAATTTGTAATACCTTATTTACTGGATATTTTAGAAATCATTAATTTGCAAATCTGTGGAATTAATCACATGGGGTCCTATTCACACAACTTTAAGGAATGTTTTTATAAATTAATCAGCAAGCATTTAAAGGGACCAAAGCTCACTCTCCAGACAGTTGTCAGGTTGATTTGTTAGTATACCTGCCACTATCATAGACAACACATGATGGCCGACATCGGAGGGTACTAGTCAATACAGAGAGCACAGTAGCTTATGACAGTGCTATAAACCACATTCACTCCTATATCCAGCCCTGAGCTGGGAATTCACCATTCACCCCCATTATAGTATAATCATCATTAAAATACTCTCGCAAGCTGCCTACAGAAGCAAGCTCGTACTGTATGCATTAGCAGGCAGCAGTGTGGAGTAGTGGTTAGGGCTCTGGACTCTTGACCGGAGGGTCGTGGGTTCAATCCCTGGTAGGGGACACTGCTGCTGTACCCTTGAGCAAGGTACTTTGCCTAGATTGCTCCAGTAAAAACCCAACTGTATAAATGGGTAATTGTATGTAAACAATAATGTGATATCTTGTAACAATTGTAAGTCACCCTGGATAAGGGCGTCTGCTAAGAAATAAATAATAAATTAGCTTAACTCCCATATTTAGTAAACATGTTTTGTTTTAGTGAGGAAATAGTATTCACTACGGATGTGCAGAGAAATAGTTAGGACCGTCAGAAAAGCCTATAACAACTATAATAATGTTAATGTTAAGTTAGTTTAAGAAAGTTTTATGCAAGGTAGGAATATTCGCTAAACTGAAGTTTATAGCCACCATTAACTATTTTAGGTATTACTTTCTATGTATTTGTATTTTATTAATTACTATTACGTTTTAACTAGAAAAGAAATAGCGTAGTGTTTCAATGTTGTTAATTTATTTATTTGAACGGCACGTCTGTGTTCTGTGGCCCTCGTGATAAAGATGTCAGGTGAGCAAATGGCAGTGAGTGAGAGTGTCTGTGTAAAAAATAACAGGCGTGGCCAGCAGACAGGCAGAGAGAGACAGAGACAGGTGCCAATTAGAATCATTACACAAACTTCAGTGCTTTACAGTCTTACTATACACAGTGGTGGCGGGAGACCTGTACATGACAAGACTGGTAAAAAGTGAAAAGTGAAGGGGCAAACTTTTTTTAACGATTAGAAAGCTCTAAGAAACCAAGCAAACCTTGCTCGTCAAGGGTACATCAGCACTACATGAAAAATAAAACATAAACTATCCCACCTTGCTGTTCTGAATGTATTTGGTCATTGTATAATAATCCGTATGCGCCCAAACATCTGCATAATGCCACACTGCTATGTCCAAAATCACTGTTCTGGAGCACCTCTGCTGAGCCAAAAAACATGACTTCCGCATGTACCTAGTGAAGCGTTGTATAAGTTATATTACTTGTGTGTGACAAACATGGTTTGTCTAATTTTCCATAAGGAAGGAACTTGTACCTGCTTTTGTTTTGTGTAATAGACATCTTTCACACTGTAGATGTTTCCTTCACATGTTGTATTTTCATGTATTATTATGATTAATGTTGCATTCAATAAAAAAAAAAAACAGTTAACAGTTTCAATTCTAATTTTCCTCAGCAACACAGTGTGACTGTACACAGGGAACGTGTGAAATAATGCCAGGCAATATTTCAACATCAGATTGTTCAGAAACTGATAGGGAGATGGAATTTGTGGCCGAATTCGACTTTCCCACTCAACGGTGTGTAGATGATTGTGCATGTGTTGGGTCAGCAAATGCAAATGAAAGCCAAATACGAAGGATGAAAAAATGGAATATAGATTTTTTTAGGTCAGATCATCCTCAAAGACCTCATTCTGAAAGGAAATACATCGTTTCCGAATCTCATTTGCTAATTTATTTGATACGTGTCCATTCTGCAAACGTTCTGAATCAGCTGGAGCTATATCTAAGACTTTGGGGACATATATTGAAATAACACAGTGTTGCTATAATTGTGGGTAGGTTCCTTCATTAGTTGGAAATGAGAACAACTCCATCTTGGTTTTCTTTTCCCCACAACCACTTACACAGACTTTTTTTGTTTTTAATTGAATGCAACATTAATCATAATAATACATCAAAATACAACATGCGAAGGAAACATGTACAGTGTGAAAGATGTCTACTACACAAAACGAAAGCAGGTACAAGTTCCTTCCTTATGGAAAATTAGACGGACCATGTTTGTAACGCAGACTAGTGTGTTTCCACACTGAGGTACTATAGCTTATACAGCGCTTCATTGGGCATGCGCCAGTACATCTGACAGTACATGCGGAAATCATGTTTTTTTCGCTCAGAAGAGATGCTCCAGAAGAATGATTTTGGACATTGGCAGTACGGCATTAGGCAAATGTTTGGACGCATATGGATTATTATACAATGACCAAATACATTCGGAACAGCAAGGTGGGATAGTTTATGTTTTATTTTTCATGTAGTGCTGATGTACCCTTTCAGTCTTTGTCAAGTTGCTGTTTTAGTAATTGTAAACCCACAAAACTGGGCAGGTTTCAGCATAAAATGTTCGAAATGTACTTACTGTGCATGTATTCATTACATATAAATACAAGTATCCAAATGGCACAATCAGTACCAATGGGATCTATGCACAATGCTATACATAGAATTCCCACATGCAGCTTATTAAAGAAAAGCAAGTCCTGCTCTTTTAAAGGTAAGTATACTTTAAAATAAGTAAAGCAGTTCAAAATCTGTGTTCTTTATACACAAATAAACTTAATTGACTTGAAAAACAGCTTAAACGATGCAAGCAAATTCCTCAACAGTATGTGGTTTTATTGAATGACTAGTCATACACAACAAGCTAATATGAAAAATGAACATTAATTTCAATAAAGAATAACGATAAGTTTTAAGGAAAAAAATATTGTAGCGTACTTCCCTAAAGTAAAAACAGGCTTCTGTAATTTGGAAATACCTCTGTTTAAGATTATTACTGCTGCTTAATAACAGTAACAACATTTTATTTAGGGTTGGTGTTGAACAAAAAACCTGTTCATTAACATTAACCTGCTAACTTCCCTTATTTAAAATAAGTAAAAAATAGTCTGATTCTCTCTTGTATTTTTTTAATGAATATAGTTTCATTAATAGAGAATAAAAACAAACTAAACTAACAACTACCTAATTTATATTTAAAGTAATCCTTTTTTGTAGTCTCCACTTAACTGCCCATGGGTCAAACCAATGTTCGTGAAGGGTGTATTTTATTGTGGTTTTCTATCAATGTGGGCCTTCTGGCATCCTCTGAATGCCTTTCCATTTTTTATTTCATTTTAAACCACTTAAAGGCAAAACCATAACAAAACACAGAATAATAGTGTGTATAGACTGAGAGAAAAAAAGTGGGGGAGGCATTTGCCCCCGTTACCCTGAAGCAACAGAACAGAAAGAAGAGCCTTCAGGCAAAAAAAATCTTCTACTTACATGGAGTTGTTCTTCAATACAGGTACCTTGTACACAAAAGCGAACATGGTTTGTGAAATGTTTATAAAGCATTGCTGCATTGATAGCCTTGGATTAAAACATATATCCCTGTTATTTCTTTTCTTTTTATTTATTTTTTACTTACTACTTATCCTCCTATAATATATTATGTGTGCTTCTCTGTTGTGTTCATGTGTAGATTAATTACCATGATCTATTCCAGAAAAAAGATTTTCAGGCAGAAACAATATACAAGTAGCCCTTTTTTTGTTGTTTTTTTTAAAAATCCCTGGCATTGTGGTTTCTTCACAATAAGAAAAGTGGCAAACATTTTTTTTTTAGATGTAGACACAAGTGAAAACTCAAATGCAACTTAAATAAACTCTTCAAAAAAATGTAGAAAAGGGGGCATTGTAAAAAAAAAAAAAACATGTCACTCTTTTGGGTTTCATTTATTACAGTTAGGGTTGCCAACTGGCTCCCTAATTCTGGGACACTTTAAGACAGGTCAGGTTTTTTAACTCGCCACTAAACCACAAATGAATTGATTTTAAATCAACAAGTGGGTGTGGAATGTGTGAGCGGCTTCAATAAATGTGTTCAATTGTTTAAGTGTGGTGGCGATTCTATCAGGAGAGCATCATAACAACATGCATTGAAATCGTATTACTTGAAATTTTATATGATAAACAATATCTACCAAAATAGTGCAATTCCATAGTTACAGAAATGTTACATTCACCCTCACTCTTTCTTGTTTAACCTTGTGGTTAAGTTTCTAAATTTTTAATACTTCTTCCTGCTTCACACAGTCCCACCTCAATCAACAAATACAGCAAATCAGCAAGCTGTAGAGGTCTGATTGATGGAAACGACCCTCAGAGGAAGTAATTCCCATCCCCAGTCAGGTGTGTGATTTTGGTAACTAGTAAGCAAAACAATTCAATTCAATTCAGATCAGAATGAAAGCTCGGCCAATCAACATGCATACTGACGTTAATGGTGGCCAATAGCAGCTAACAGAAACAGAAGCAGTATGAGGAAACAGAATTCAAGCAGCATGAACTGTGCTGAATGAAAGTGCATTTGAGAAATGTTCTACTCCAATTCTGTAATATATGCAGTTTTCCCACGCTCACCCCCCTGCCCCCAAAAATGTTCATAAAATAAAATAAAATACTTATTTTTAAACTATTAATTTTAAACTTAAGCTTGTTTTAACAAAAATGTATTCTGTTTTCCAATGTTATTCTCAACACGTCTTCAGTTGTTAAAGATAAATGTTGCCAGTTGTACAATTTCTGTCTGTTATGTCACCATTTATTATATCAAATAATATACACCAATACTGTACATATAAGGCTCTATCTCAGGTCTCTGGTTGACATTCATAAATCAGTCCAGCTAGAGCTCTCATGATTTATATGTGGAATAAAAAGTACAATTTGTAATACGTTTAAATATATTATAGCTATTACATAAGTATTTAAGTAAGTCTAAGGTTTTTCAAACCAAACTCTCTAACCCGATTACAGAAACAGCAGTTTCATATGTATTGCCTACATTACTAGCATAACAACGGTCTGTGGAGAATTTCCATTCTAAACAAAAGAATAATTTGTTTACAAGGCCTCCACAGATGTTCCTGGCTTCAAACCAAATAATTTACACCTAGAACAATAAAAAAGACTGATTGTATCTCCAGATGTCCATTAATATCCAAATATTAACCCAGACTAGAGGGCACCAATAACTCAGAAAGAGTTATGGTGATGGGGGCAGAGCTGTGAATCTCAATGAAAAGTCATGAGAGCTCTTGTGTGATTGGAGGATTTGGGAAGTCCTGCCTTATTTGCCAGGGATTAAAAGTGTATGCTTATAGGAAAATTAAAGGATCTCCTAAACTTGCATCTGCTACCTATGTGCCTTTTACGCTCTCTCTCTTGCTCTACCATCTGCTCCTTGTATGCAGCTCTCATTTAAACAACAAACAACTACCACCAAGCATCATCTGCTTTTGTGTGTGTCAACGCCATGCTTGCTTATATCCTGTTTAATTAGAGTCCCAACTAACGAGAGGATGTGGCCAGGAGATCCATTTCTTTGAAAAGCTGATTTTGAAACATTTCTACATAAATTGTTGTAAACTTTGCATTAAAAAATAGATGTATTGCTACTGCTTATTATTATTTTAGTTGACATCTGGGGTAATTAATAATGGTATTGCATCTGGTAAACCAAAAATGAATGAATATTGGATAATTAATGAATTAGATATAACATCTTATGAACTGAAAAGGTATATTCAAAAATTATTAAGTTAATCTTTGTATTTCAATTACATTTGTTTTACATTAAATTGTAAAACTTTTTTTTTTTTATACCATAATTAAGTGAAATACTTATCTCTGTGTTTAACTTGACTTACCCTAGGTGTTTAAAATGTTGTCGTAAAATATACCTCTGGTTTCTGTTTTTTGTAGGTGGTTTTTAGCCAGTGACTGGTCGAGGATGATGCCAAGGTGGACCGGGTGAGCATCATGTTTGAGGAGTTAACGGTGATGGTGAGTTCACGAGTGGCAATGCCATCAGTTTCATTTTATTATTGAGTGTAGAAAAGTCACAAGCTTGAACAGCAAAGGCCCTATGTGACAAACCAGGGTGCGCTTGCCACATACAGGACCGTCTTCACTTGTCTGTTTCTATAAAAGGAACTACACTCCACAAGAACAGGTAGGTTTTTAAACAGGGCAGGCCTGTATGTTTATTTTAAACACAAAACAAAATGAACAAAACCAAAAAGCTAACTCCTTCCTGGAGTGTTAACTAAACGTTTCAGTTCTAAACTATACCGGACAGCCAAGCCGGTCACAGAAACCCAACATTTATTCAAGTATGTTTCAAACACTATACCTTTTCTCTGGTTCCAGCTCCCTGGTAGTCTCTCTCTAATGGAGTGTTGGTTCTCTTTTTATAGGATGTGGCTGTTCTCAATTAGCAAAAAAAAAGTTATATGGAGACAGATTACTACTGTATCTCTTATGGGGACATTCCTTTATCTGTAGCAATGTGTTTTGGGATCTGAAACACTCAAATGGGATAGTAGGAGATAACTTGTTATGGGGAAACTTTTTTAAGAAATGATTTTAACTTTTTTCTGACAATTCTCTATATTTTTACATTTTACCATGTGCTGAATTCTGTAAACAGTTTGAAAATAATATTTTTCAAGTTCAATGCTTTTAAATTATATATGGTGTTATGGTGATGTTATCAAATTTGAATGACTTGTGTGTGCATTTTCTTTAAAAATTAAAAAAAAAACTAGCTTGTAAAAGGTTAATATAAAAACACAGTCCTTACAGGATGGACAATATAGTGTTGTTCTGCTTTTAACAAAATGCATTGAAAGCAAGCAGTACATTTTTACACCTTGTCATAATGTGCACATTAACATAATAAATATCCTTGGTTAAAAAAGGCTTTATTTTTTATTTTTTTATTTTCTATTTTTCTATTTTTTTTAAAATTTGGAATCACCAATTATTTTTCTTATTTTCTCCCTAGTTTGGTAAGCCCAAGTATTGTTTACTTCAACCCAGCTCACCGCTGCTACCCCCGCACTGACTCTGGAGGGCCGAAGACGGACACACGTATCCTCTGAAACAAGTGCCGTCAGCCGTCCACTTCTTTTCTCTCTGCAGGCCCGCCATGCAGCCACCTCACAGTTACAGCATTGGAGGACCACGCAGGTGCCTGGCCAGTCTACAGAAGTCGCTGGCGCGCGATGCGTCGCCCCCTGTAACTCCCGTCCACAGTCGGCAGTGGAATAGCCTGGACTCGAAACAGCGACCTCCAGGCTATAGGGCACATCCTGCGCTCCACGCAGAGTGCCTTTACCGGATGTGCCATTCGGGAGCCCCTATAATGTGTTTTTAGAAAGTATTCCTTTGGAAATTCCTCTCCTCCAAAACTGTAATGGAGGAGGTGTAGCATAAATAGTAATGGGCTGATGGTTCCTCTCCCCCTCTAGACTTGAGTCGCCACTGCTTTATTGGAGCCAGGAGATAATTCAATACGTTTTTTTTTTTTTTATATAACGGGTAATAGCAAAATGACTTGTGTATTACTCGTACTCGTAGAAATGGTCATACTTGTTACGAATATTTGTTTGTACTCATTGCTCAGCATGACCCTAGTATTTACCATGCAAGATTTATGTTGTTTTCTACAAGGCATTTTATTTCAGTAACATGCGCAGTTACTGGAGTTTTGGATTACCGTTTAAAGTTGTTTAGCAGTTACTGAATGAAATTCAATCAGCAAACCTTTTTGCCCACAATGAAATAAAAAATGTCTAAAACTTTAAAGTTTGGATGTCTTTGGCTGTTTAGTTCTTTCTGACAGTGGTCAGCAAACACAACATGGCGAGTTCAATAATTAAGGTGCATAATGACAAAATAAATAACCTTTAAAAAAGTCTGATATCCCCTGTGGCAAAGTGGTTAACAGTGTGCAGGTGCAGGTGATCAATGAACAGACAGACAATTATAATCCAGTTGCAAAGTTGTTTAATGGGTTTGTATGTCCAGTGCCTGATGGCAAAAGAAACAGTAAACAATAATACAGTAATACAGCGGCAGGCAGATCCATCACAATGTGACTATCCCCCCAACACAAGCGAAGCAGACACCGTAAAAAGTTACAGGGTCTGCTACTAAAATGAAAACAAAAGAAAAGACAAAAGAAAAATGTGCAGTGGTTGCGAAGGCAATCCTGGGTTCTGTTGTATTGAACATTGTATTGAACATTGAACATTCTGTTGTACAGAACAAGTCTATACTGGCACACGTTTTGATGTTGTTTGATTTTTATTTGATAATTACTGTTTACTGATATTGTTATTATCGTTATTAGCAGCGTTTTTGTTTTCATTGTTAAAAAAACAACAAAAAAACATTTTTATCTCTATATTGAATATGGGTATGTAGTACACAGCAGCATAAAGGGTTAATGAAAAACACAGTTTAAGTCATTTATTTGTGTTTTATTCATCATATGTTAACATTTTATAGCAATTACATATTTGAAAACATTATTATTATTTTCAAAATCTGGTACCTGGGAAGGGGTTTCATTTTTACATCTGGAGTTGAAGTGGTTAACACCCTTACACAGGGCTATTGTTATAAGAAAAATATGGTTTTAAATGGTATGTCCTAAATTCAAAGGAATACGGTAACCATTTTAGCTGTCTTTTATTCGTAATCAATAAAACAACGGCGCTCTCTTGTAAAGGAAGAAAGAAAACGTGGAGAAACAAAAGGTCCTCCCTAGATGACAGAATTAAAGTTATTAAACTTGTAAAGACAGTAAGTGCCAAAAGAAACTGCTGAAAAATGTGGCACTAGAAACAGCATTTTGAAATGGAAAGAACTAGGGCTTGAAGTTTTAGGTTTTTATTTTTGTTCACGTGACCGTGTTTTCAGCCGATTCAATATCTTAATTAAACTCTTAATTACTAAACAAAGTCACTTCTTTTTACCTTGATGTCTTGATTGACTTGCTGATTCTGTTTCACCGTCTTCATTATTCGAACACAAGAGCAAGCAATGACATTAATCACTTCCCCCAGATTCTACTTTAACTTGCATTTCCTTCTCGCACTTGCCTGGGAACTAGGTAGCTTCCAATGTGTTTGTTTCATGTTGTGTTGTTCTTTCCCACTAATTTAACAGAATGTTCTAATAATTAGGATGTGGCGGCTTAAGACTTAAAGATAAACCGTTAAAAGGAAAATAAACACAGAAAAATTCAAGCCATACTTATGAGTATGAAAACAATGTGCGCGGTAATAGAAAAAAATCTTATGCTTATGCTGGCGTTGGTTTCAGGTTGCAATGAATCAACACTTACCTGAAAGGCAGACACAGGCATTGAAATCTGCAAAGGATTTAAAACATTTTGTGTGACCTGAGACAGGCAAGCATTCATTACTTTCACAAAATAATTTGTTTTGTAAATGCATGATCAAAATGAATGTTATTAAATTACATAATTCCTGTTGTTCATATTACATCTGCTGGCTTTTACAGTGTCTGTAAGACACACATAATTGTAGGTAAGCATGTCAGAGACAAATAGAAAATTCATAAGTTATGGGCCCTCTTTTAAGAGACCACCTGTGTTAAGAGACCACTATTAGACTGTCCCTTGAGTGGTCTCTTATTACAGGTTTGACTGTATATATATATATATATATACTACCGGTCAAAAGTTTTAGAACACCTCCATTTTTCCAGTTTTTATTGAAATTTTACGCAGTTTAATGTCTCAATGTACTCTGAAATTAAAGCATAGAACAAATAAACAATTGGAGATAAAAAAAGAAATCATGGAATCGTTTTGTTTAACAAAATTTAATCTAAATTTTTGACTCATCAAAGTAGCCACCTTTTGCAGATGTAACAGCCAAACACACTCGTGGCATTCTTTCTACAATGGAAATCAAATATTGTTCGGAAAGTTCTTCCCAACACTGTTGCAGAAGTTCCCACAGATGTGTTGCACTTGTAGGTTGCGTTGCTTTCACCCTTTTGTCCAGTTCATCCCAAACCAGCTCGATGGGGTTTAAGTCTGGAGACTGTGCTGGCCATTCCATGATTTGAAGCCTACCGTCTTGTTCTTTTCTTCTAAGGTAGTTCTGACATAGCCTGGAGGTATGTTTTGGGTCATTATCTTGCTGTAGGATGAACCCCTGACCAACTAGACGTATACCAGAGGGTATTGCATGGCGCTGCAAAATGCTGTGGTAGCAGTTTTGGTTCAGGGTGCCACTCACTCTGTGCAAGTCGCCAACTCTGGATCCAGCAAAAGAGCCCCAGACCATCATGCTTCCTCCTCCATGTTTGACAGTTGGTGTCACACACCGAGGAACCATCCTTTCGCCTACTCGACGGCATACAAAAACGTGATGAACCGAAGATTTCAAATTTTGATTCATCGGTCCATAAGACCTTCTTCCAGTCTTCAGTAGTCCACTGGCAGTGCTTCATGGCCCAGGCAAGCCTCTTTTTCTTATTTTGCCATCTTAGCAATGGCTTTCTTACTGCCTCTCGACCTGTCAAACCTGCAGCTCAAAGTCTTCTCTTCACAGTTGAAACTAAGACTTGCTTACTTCGACCAGTGTTAAGCTGTGCTTGAAGCTGTTGTCCTGTGAGCCGCCTATCACGCAAGCTGTTGACTCTCAGAAACTTGTCTTCTGATTCTGTTGTGGCTTTGGGTCTGCCAGACCTCTTCCTGTCAGAGTTTCCTCCAGTTTCCAAGTGCCTTTTGATGGTGTAGGAAACTGTACTCACTGACACCTTGGCTTTCTTTGCAATTTCTCTAAAGGAAAGACCTACACTTTTAAGGGTTATAATGGTCTGTCTGTCTTCCTTTGTTAATTGCCTTTTTCTCGCCATTATGAGAGCAATATACTACTTCCTGCAGTATAATACTGTCCAAATAATGCTTAAGAGGGTGTAGTAACACAGTCTGTTCCAACACTGCTTTTATACAGACAGAGGGTTTGTAAGTAATCAACAAAAGTTGGGACACCTGTAGGAATTGTTAGCATCAACTTTCAAGGCTTAATTTACTTCCATTGCTGCAGAACAGCTGTAAGTTGTTAACCCATTACTTGTTTCCTGAAAAAGGCCTTTTTGTATGTACATTATTTTTCAGTTTTTGGTAACCTAAACTTTTTTTTTTAACCTCTGGCAGTTTACCGCTTACCTTTGTACCATTTCAGGTTATTCACTGGACTTGAACTGCTTAAATTTCAATAAAAACTGGAAAAATGGGGGTGTTCTAAAACTTTTGACTGGTAGTGTATATATATATATATATATATATATATATATATATATATATATATATATATATACAGTATATATTGTGATGAAGTGTGGGGCACTGTGGTCGAGGGCCGGTATATGTGAGCTGTGTGAAAAGGGAAACAAGAACCAAGTCTTTTGTGCAAGGTAGGACTTAAAAGTCCAGGTGTTTTGGGGCCGGTAAGCAGTTTAGCTGCCCGGACTGTTAGTTAGGGATACTTGCTTGTATAGATAGAAAGCCATAAAGGAGTTAGGCTTTTGTTTGTTTATCTTGGATGTTTTTTTTTTTTTGAAGCACTGTAAATAATAAACACACAGGTGCCGTCCTGTTTGAACCACATTTCTGGAAGTTTGACTTTCTTTTATGCTAGAGGACAGTGTAAAAGGTCCGGAGGAAGTGACAAACATAACACACATTTCCAGAGTTGTCACACATGGTGGTGAATGCGGGCAGCATATTAATTTGTCTGTGCATAAAAGAAAAACTTTTGGAATATGGAGGAGTGCCTCAAGGCCCCGCTGCAAGGCACGGCAGCGCTGCAACAAATGGCTGCAGCACAACAAGATGCAAACCGATTACTTCGGGAAGAGCAGCAACGTACTGCACTTCAGACCCAACAGGAACTAAAAGTGCTGACCCAGAAGCTGGATGAGATGACCAGGGAGGCGCCACATCCCTCTGCATCTATCTGGGCCAGTCATTATATACAAAAAATGACTAACACTGATGATGTGGAGGCATTTTTAATGGCTTTTGAGCAGACGGCAGAGAGGGAGCGATAGCCGGCAGGACAGTGGGCTGGATTGCTGGCCCCATTTCTGAGTGGGGAGTCTCAGAAGGCATATTACGACCTAGACCAAGCCCAAGCTAATGACTACACTAAACTCAAGGCAGAGATACTGGCTCAGTTAGGAGTTACCACTGCTGTCCGAGCTCAACGGTTCCATGACTGGGCATATCAACCAGAGAAACCTACAAGGTCACAGATGTTTGATCTAATACATTTGGCAAAAAATGGCTACAACCCGAGGTCCGCACTGCTGCAGAAATCGTCAAAAGGATCGTGATGGATCACTTCCTGAGAGGTCTACCGCCACCTTTGCGGAGGTGGGTTGGACAAGGTGACCCCTCAACTGCTGAGCAGCTGGTTGCACTTGTAGAGCGATAGTCCGCAACGGGTGAACTACTCTGAACCACCGGACCAGAGCGACCCCAGAACCCAAAGGCCCAGTGTGCCAAAAAGTCCGGTAAGACTGTTCTTGGGTCAGAGGGAGCCGAAGAGCAGCCCAGGGCTGTGAAGGGACTTGGGGACTATAGGGAAATGAACCTGGGGAACTGGTATAAATCTGATAAACCTGACCGGGTTAAACTGTGGTCTTTTGGAAAACATGTGAAATGTTTTAGATGCCAGCAAATAGGGCATATAGCCAGTAATTGTCCGTTAGCGGATGAGCCCATGCAATGTAATATGGGGAAAGGGGAGCGGAAGTATTCTTTGTTGACTTGCACAGATGTTACTGTTTTAATGGGGGTACAGTATGGTACTAAATATCTCTGTCAGATAACTGTGGAAGGAAACACGGCCAGGGCTCTACTTGATTCGGGAAACATGGTAACCTTGGTGGCCGAACATTTAGTAGACCACACTAAATTGGATCAGTCCCGTAAACTCAGCATTACGTGTGTGCATGGTGATACCCGCCCATATCCGACTGCTGTAGTCCACATACAAACCAACTCCGGGTCTGTGGATTATCGAGTGGGCGTGGTACCAACTTTACCCTATCAAGTAATACTGGGGTGGGATTTCCCTAACTTTTTGGAGTTATGGGACAAGTTGGAGCTACAGAGTGGTGAGCTAGTGGAATTGTTTCCTTTTGATGTGTTTGAGAAAACCCAGCTAGTGAAGGTTTTATTAGGAGAAGAACATGATCAAGAAATCCCAGGTACCTCCCATGATAATGACACTGACAGTGTCACTGAGATAGACTTACCGGAGGTTAGCGCAGAGAATTTTGCTACTGCCCAGTTAAGGGACCCCACTTTGAACAGTGCAAGGGAAGGTGTAAGCATAATAAACGGAACTCCTGTTAACCCGGAGATTCCCTTGACCTACCCTCATTTTATACAAAAAAAATGATTTGTTATATTGTGTAGAAAAAAAACGGGGAAGATATAACAGAACAGTTACAGGTGCCGCGTTCATATAAACGTACAGTACTGGATCTTTCCCATGGTCATTTTCTTGGAGGTCATTTGGGTATTAAGAAAACAAAGGACAGAATTTTGAGCAGGTTTTATTGGATAGGCGTACACGCCGATATAGAAAGACACTGCACGTCTTGCCCTGAATGTCAACAGACAGCCCCGTTTAAAGCTTTCCAGAGTCGTTTAGTGCCACTGCCAATAATTGAGGTGCCGTTTGAGCGAATAGCAATGGATTTCATAGGACCACTGGGGAAATCCGCTAGGGGGCACCAACACATTTTAGTTATTTTAGACTATGTCACTCGGTATCCCGAAGCAATACCTCTTCGCAACACTAGTGCTAAGACGGTTGCTAAAGAGCTCATGCTAATGTTTAGCCGTGTCGGTATCCCGAAGGAAATACTGACTGACCAGGGGACTCCATTCATGTCCAATGTCACTAGTGAGTTGTGCAAGTTGTTAAAAATTAAACACTTAAAAACTTTTGTTTACCATCCCCAGAGTGACGGTCTCGTGGAGAGGTTCAACAAGACTTTAAAATCTATGCTACGTAAAGTAATAGATAAAGACAGGAAAAACTGGGATTTTTTGTTGCCCTACTTAATGTTTGCTGTCCGAGAGGTACCGCAAGCTTCGACAGGGTTTTCTCCCTTTGATCTTTTATATGGGAGACATCCCAGAGGTCTCTTGGATATTGCCAAGGAGACGTGGGAAGTTTCTTTTATGTTTCTTTTATGAAGTTGACTTTCTTTTATGCTAGAGGACAGTGTAAAAGGTCCGGAGGAAGTGACGAACATAACACACATTTCCAGCGTTGTCACAATATATATATATATATATATATATATATATATATATATATATATAGAGAGAGAGAGAGAGAGAGAGAGAGAGAGAGAGAGAGAGAGAGAGGTTATATATAGGGACCTACCTAAATCGCGATTTCGCGGAAATCGTGAAATTGAGGGGCCACCACGAAATTTACCTCTTAGGGGCCAATGCATACAAACAAGTACGGAGAGGAAAAAAAAGAAAACTTGTTTAAATGAACTACTGCACAACACAAGTGACACAAACTACGTATCTTCCTTCTGCAGATAGCCCTTTTTATTCCTTCGCCGTCCCGTGTGCACTGCACTTAAGCAAAAAACAAACAAACAAAAAATGTTCACAAGTAACATTTACAAAATAAATTCTCCAAAGCAGTTAACGTTCTTGTTTACTATTCATATGACAAAGTTTTAATCAGCCTATCAGTGCGTCTTTACTGCTTTTATGTGACCTGTACTGTGCAGGAGGGGGCAGGACAAAGTTGGTGCTGCATTGTTTTGATTTAGGTTGCTAGAATCTAGTTTTCAGCATTAGAGGTAAAATAGTAGAAATGGACAAAGAAATCAAAGTATATTATGATTATTGTTTCAAGATATTTCCCAAATAAACTACATGCAGACTGAGGTAATTGTTTTCCATATCTTACTGTGTATTTGGAGAAAATACGATTGATCGCTATTTAGCTTCAGAATCACACATTACACAAAAGGCTACTAGAGGCTGCTGAACAGAATGTAAAATAAACAGCTTTCAGAAACCAAACTGGAAAGTCAGCCTAGACAAGACGTATTCCTGTCTGCAAGTTAAATCAGTACTAAAACGATCCAGCACAGCCACCTCGCTTCAACCTGCTGTTACAGTTGGAATTTTAGACCCGAATAGCCACGTCTTCTTTGTTTTGACTCGGTACTAATAAAATAAATTATTGGATGGGACAAATAACATGACAACGAACGTGCTGCATACATTGACTTTATTAAAGTATGCCAGATGCCCTTGAGGGTAACCGAGTTTTTGGGCTGTTTCTAATCGATTTCCACATCTTTATAACTTGGCAAAGCTTTGCCTTAACTTCCAGCCAATTCAGTGGATGCAGACGTGCAGTCTCAATGTATGGGCAAGTCAACTGCAGGGGGATGCTGCATACTTGCCTTTTACAAATGCCAGCACTGTTTTAGTAAGGAAGCAAGTACCACTATTTTTAGGCTTTATAGTGTTCTGAAATACTGTCTACTTAGGTTTATTTAATGTTTAAACATGTCCGCGAAATGTCTGCGAAATCCTAATTTTATTCCGCAACATACCCGTGAAAAATAAGTAAATTTACCACGATTTAAGTAGACCCCTAATTATATATATATATATATATATATATATATAGATAGATAGATAGATAGATAGATAGATAGATTATATATAGATTCCACGAATAACGAGTAATAGCACAATTACTTGTGTATTAATTGTATTCAGAAAAATGGTCATACTCAATACGAGTACTCGTTTTTGCTCGGACTCAGGAACATCTCATAATCAAAACATACATTTTTAAGTTTTTCCCCAGCACCATTTTGCAAACTGTCTGCTGGAGATGTGACAACATTTTTTCATTTGAGTATCATTGTAAGGATTGTGATATTGTTTACATCTACACCTGCAAACAACAATACATGTTTAAACTCAAACCACAAACATTACAGCAACTAATAAAAACAACAATAATAATAATAATAATAATAATAATAATAATAAATAAATAAATAAATAAATAAATAAATAAAAGGTTTGTCATCTTAAATATTTATAAAACACTGAGTTTGTTTTGTAGTGTAACGATTAATAAAATATTACATTTTGATGCATAACCCTGAAACTTATTAAAAAAATATACGGTATAATTACAACACAAATAAAAAGGAGAAAAAAATCCAAGTATATGGATTTACCATTCAACATTGCCACACCTCTGTCCCACAGAAAACTCCTCACCAGTGTGTTGAGCTGGAGGAGCCTGACGGATCAGGCTCAAATTGATATCACAGAAAAAAATAACATCTGTGAGTGCCAGTATTCCTCCTCAGGTATGCCAACTACCACGTTTCAACAATGCCACACTCAAATCAACTGGGTATACAAGATCTTTAACTATTTTGCTTCAACTGTCAAATGTGTAGTGCTCCCTTTGGCATATGTAATGTTTCTGTAACATCAACAACTGTATCTGATAATACAGATTCTCAGGAGGCTTTATTCAAGTTTATCGCACAGTTTATTATTACATCCAGGGTGATATATATTCAGACTAGCATCACAGGTTACGCATTACAACACAGCCACGTGGCAACCTTTTTCACCTTGTTCCCCCAATAACGTGTCCCTTATCCTTATAACCCATGCACATTGGTTCCGGTGCCGTGCTTCAATATAATTATAAATGATTGCGATATGTCGCCTATCATTACAGCATAAGGCATCATTATGTTTTTTTGAGTATCATTTTCAACCCGGTAGTGCCAGTTTACTGCAGTCATTTCAATGAAACCTCCAGCCAAAAAAACTGTTTTCAGAAACTGTACTGATTATACAGGTACATCAGTCAATCCTGCATTTTAATCCTCTGCCTAAAGCTTCCAAATGTAATGTCGTATAACCAGGCTTTTTTTTTTTTTTTTTAGGTTTTACCCAATACAACAGATTAAAAAAAACACTCCTAAACACTGAAATAGCACCAGACAATTACTTTTTCATGTTCACAGGGATGATTTCTATGATACAAAAAAGGCTGTGTATTTAGAACAGTGGGTCCTATTCACAAATCTTTTAAGGAATGTTTAAAGGAATGTTTCAAACAATACTTTGACAAATGAGAATAAACTAGTAAACCCTTTTTAAAAGAGTTATAAAAGGTTTCATGAACAGCAAACTTGATTTAATTATTGAATTATTGGCTTTAAAAACAGTATTAACAATATATTATTTAAAACAGTTTGTAAAAAAGGGTAGTAATTTTGCTATATATTTATGAATTAATAAATAAATAAAGGATGGCAGTACTTATATATACCACTGTTTACGATTAAAATAAAATGAATTTCATTGTAGTTCAAAATAGCATCAAAAAGGTTGTAATGGGTGTTTATTTCGAACTGTGTTGAGAGGAGATCAACCGAGGAATAAAAATGTATTTTCTGAGAAAGCATGATGTGCCAAACAGTGCTGTAATAAATCACATTATAGTAGGAAAATATGGGGGTATTATAATTGTAAATTAATATATATGTAATGTATATGTGGCAGCATATACCGGGGAACTAGGCCCAGTGGCCAGAGGTCTGGACACCAATGCGGGGTGTCTGGGAGCCCGACTCTGACCCATAGGCACCGGGTTGGGACAGGGGTGGTGGTCAGGTTGTGGTGGAGGTGGTCCCCTCGCCTCCTCCTTTGCTGGTCCTGGGTCTTTTGTCAGAGGCACCTGTTTAATCTGTCTTGATACCCCAGGGCTTTTGTAAGGGGGCACCCGTTTATAACCCCCTTTCTACCCCCTAAGCCCGAGTGACTTTCCCCTGCTCTAGGCTTTTTTTTTCAGAGGTTGGCCCCAGTGCTGGCAGCAGCAATGGGCTCTGCGGCAGTGCTGGCTGCACTGGACCCTCCAGCAGTGGCAGTGGTGCTGGTTCCGCCAGCGGTGGTGACGCTGCCAGTGGCACGAGGCACGAGCAGTTGTGATGCTGGCAGCTACCATTGGGCACTCCGGCAGGGGCAGCGGCACTTGGCATTCCGGCCATGTGGACACCGAACCCTCCGGTCGTGCAGATGCCAAGCCCTCCAGATATGCAGATGCAGCATCTCCTGCCCCTTTGGCACTGGAGACAGCAGCAGCTCCTCCCCCTTTTGCACTGGAGACGGCAACGGCTCCTCCCCATTTGGCTCTGGAGACGGCAACGGCTCCTCCCCCATTTGGCACTGGAGACAGCAATGGCTCCTCCCCCTTTGGCTCTTGGAATGGTGGGGTTCTCCCTCTGCTAGCCTGCCGGAATGACCGCTCCTCCCCTTCCATTTTGGGGCAGGCAGTTCCTTCTTCTTAGGCGTTCGGGCTGGTAACTCCTCCTGATCTTGGAGGGGGCAGCGTACCACCGAGTGCCGAACTCCCCACAGGCGAAGCATCATCCTTGGTCCTCAAGGCAGGCAAGGAGGACATCTAATCCACCATCCCACGAGGCGTGGAAGGCAAAGGGGCCCATCTCACATTGTCGGGCAGGATAGCATCACAACCCAAGGTGTTATCCAGCAGGAATGAGATGCAGTTCAAGCACGTATGCGCACTTTTCTTAACACAAAACAAACAGGAACAAAATAAACACGGCACAGGGGCCAAAATATAAGGTTAAACAAAAGAATAAACACGTGTAGGCTGGGCATTCGCCTTCACTACTCTGTTACAAAACACACAGGTCAAACACTCACCCCAAACGCCTTTCCCAATTAGCACTCATTTAACTAATTAGGGAATGGCCACATGAGTGATTGTTGGCACTGGTAGATTTAACCCCATCCCTGTCAAAAGTACACTTATTTACACCGGCAGTGCTTCCGCCCTGCCACAGTGTAATTGCTCTAGTATCCAATCTTCATGCATTTTTATTATCAAAAACACTTTGATGACACCAGCTCAAAATAACTAATAACTATCCATTGGCAAATACAAAGTGACAAAAAAGTGTTAAAGAATGTAAATACAGTAGGTCATTTCTAAGACATGTCCATAAGCAAATAGGCAGCATCCTTTTTGGTGTATGCCATACACAGCACAAGGAAAAAAACTAAACAAAGGAGAGGAAACCTCTGGAGATCTTAGTACCAAGTGGAATTACATTGTTGTCTTGAATATTCAGTCTTGAATCTCCAACATACAGGCCCGGAGCTAGAGCTGCTGGATTTATTTTCATCTGGCAACTCTCACAAAAACTGAATTCTCTTTACACACAAAAAGAGGGTACACAAAGAATGAAGTGATCTTTAAAAGAAAGTCTTCACTGTCATTCCAAACTGAATATGTTATTATTTGTATACCTATATTATATACTACTGCATAAGGAACCTTTACACATAATCTTAAATAACTAGCATACCATGTTCTCATGTAAAATATATTTGTGTGATACGTTTTTTAATGTGTAAATGTATATGTTTATCTAATCAATTGCATCTTACAAATCTTTGCATATATATAACTGTTTATCATAGACATACTATCTGCTAATAACCATTTTACAAGGTTTTAATTGGAGGAGCGCAGAGAGTTTTTTTCTTCAGAGGCAAGCCTCATATCTGCTATTAACCACAGTACTAGCCATGGCAGATGACATAGTCTGATCCCTGGTTTTAATTGGTGGCACCACTCACACTCTCCCGTCTCCTGCTGAAGCACTGATGTACTGTGTATGTGTGATTATGAGTGAAGTGTTGAATGATGTAAATTCCATCATTCAGTTTCACATTCTAATTGTGACCAGAACCATCATAACGGTAGGAAAACACAATATATTTAAACACAGCTGTTTTATTGTCTTATTAGCCCTTGGGGCTTGACTTATGCAGGCATTTTTAAAGGTACAATGGAGGATAACATTGTTGATCGGCTGATGAAGAAGTTTGCCATGGTAGATTACACAGAAAAACGTTGCATAAAATCTGAAGGGAGGCCACTACCAAAAATGGAAAATTCTAACAAGAGCAGGTCATTTCAGAGTGGTTGGTATGAGAGAGTGGATTGGCTGACTGGGGGTGCAGCTAATAACCGTCTTGTTAGCCCTGTTTACGTTTCAGTGAATCTGGTAGTTCGCTTACATCAACAAAATATGGCTTTATTGATTTAAAAAAAATCTAGATAAAAATCTATAAAACGTCACAGCATATCTAGCTTGGCAGGAACTAACACTCTGTGGTCATGCTGAAATGCCAGGTTCACGTAACAGGGAAAACTATAGGGAACTTCAAGAAATAATTGATCACTATGACAAATTACTTTGCTTCTCACATTGAACAAGCAACCCTATTTACTAGGATTTATTTAAGTTTAGCAAATTAAGTTCATAGGATGTGCTTGATTGTAGTCTGCCTTTCTCCTGCCTTAACAACATTGTTAGTGACGTGGTCTTGAAATCTAAATGGTATGTGGTATACAGTGCATTTTTAAACATCGCTGACAGTGTGTAACAGTTAAGCTTATTACAATAAACTATGATTGGCAACTTCTTTTCTCTGTTGGCTTGTCGAGAAAATGCATTTAACACACAAATTGGGGTAAAACGTTAAGAAGAGATGAAAATTATTGTCAGTCAGAATACAATAAAGATTCTACTGCTGCTGAGGGCTTAAGGGGATCTCAAGCCCTCTGCCTTTTTTGTGCCTACTCATTTTTTTAGCCACCAGCCGCCACTGGTTGCAAACCAGTTACTTTTGAGTACTTCCTGATTCATAAGAAATAACATAATGCAGTAACCCATCAACTCTACTGGTCATGTGACATCATTTCACCTGTTTAATGCACAAAGTGGAGGGTTAGTTGTGTGGTGGCTACTGTAGTGAGCACAGCTCTATATATCTAAGCTGTTCCTATGTTTCAATATATTTTTCAGCAATAAGAGACATATACAGTACATACGTAGGTGCAACAAGTTGAAATGCCATTGAATTAAGTACAAAAAAAAACATTATGCAAAAAGTACTGTTATGCAGGAGGACAAAAACAGATGACCATTACTTTTGGCATAAGTAGGAAGAAACAACATACATCGAATAATTTTGCTTTCTTTTTTATTATTAATTGAAACCGTATTGTGACAGGTTAAACACTTACAAAATCAAGTGTGATGAAAACTGTCTTAGCAAAAAGTTGATTTCCACTGGGTTAATATTAGTGATGGGCACCAATATTGGTATTTTTGATATGATATTGTTCAATATCGATAATAATTTCAATATCGCAACGTCGTAGGATTTAAAGGATACAATAAGCCATACAATATACCATACACATACCAATCATTGTCGGGCTCGTAGGCAAAGAAACACCACACACTAAAGTATTAAGTTTGGCACTATTGGCCGTTTGTAAAGTGTTGCTAGTGTCGTGCCGAATTTTACATTATTATTATTATTATTATTATTATTATTATTATTATTATTATTATTATTATTATTTATTTCTTAGCAGACGCCCTTATCCAGGGTGACTTACAATTGTTACAAGATATCACATTATACATTATTTCACATTATACAGATATCACATTATTTTTTTACATACAATTGTACATACAATTACCCATTTATACAGTTGGGTTTTTTACTGGAGCAATCAATGGTACAGCAGCAGTGTCCCCAACCTGGGATTGAACCCAGGACCCTCCGGTCAAGAGTCCAGATCTAACCACTACTCCACACTGTTTATTTTGAGAGATGCACGTGTTAGCATTTCATTGTATTTTGCCCATGTGATTACTTATACTATTATTAATTTATTCATCACCGTGGTTTAAATGTGACCTTTCAGTATTATAAATGAGATGTACTTTTTAGACATCAAAACATTATAAAAACATCACAAAAATATGCAAAATTCTACATGACACAGTACTTAACGCTTTTACAGGTGGCATGAGTCAGTATTTAGCAGCTTGAGATTAAATTACTTCCAAAATGGCTAGAAAGTTAACAACTCCGAAGTCTGTGAGCAGTGAAGTATGGCAATATTTCGGTTTTGAGGTGGATGATGATGGAATGGTAAAAGAGAAAAACGACCTTGTTTTCCTGTATGAATATGTGGCGGAATGTCCCTCCCCTATTTATTATTATTTGTATTTTTGTTAGCGGCACGGATAAAAGCGCTGCGTCTTTTATTATATTTAAAAACCCCGTGAGGATGCATGGCTGATCAGCTACTGATTATTTAACTAGCTGACAGTCAAGAGTCCGGCCATGAAGAAAGGGTGGGAGGTCAGGAGACCAGCTCCCCCAGCCGCACTTTCGCGGCTGGAGATCATGTGGTCGGAGCCCCACGGAGGGGAACTGCCGGCCTTGAAGAAGGGGGGGGAGGTCAGGAGACCAGCTTCCCCAGCCGCACTTTCGCGGCTGGAGATCATGTGGTCGGAGCCCCACGGAGGGGAACTGCCGGCCTTGAAGAAGGGGGGGGAGGTCAGGAGACCAGTTTCCCCAGCCGCACTTTCGCGGCAGAAGATTGTGTGGTCAGAGCCCCACGGAGGGGAACTGCTGGCCGTGAAGATGAGGGGGAAGGTCAGGAGACCAGCTCCCCCAGCCGCACTTTCGCGGCAGGTTAGAGTGTGGAGGGAGCCCCGGAAGAGGGAGCTGCCGGCCACGAAGAATTGGGGGGTGCCAGATATTCCACCATGGCCACCCCCCAGAAGCAACTTGCTTCCCCCTCTTCCAGGACATTGAGACTGAGGGGGGAGGTGGCCGAAAAGGCCATGTGTGCTGCGCACAAGGGGGGGCATGTGTGGCGGAGTGTCCCGCCCCTATTTATTATTATTTGTATTTTTGTTAGCGGCGCGGATAAAAGCGCCGCGTCTTTTATTATTATATTTAAAAACCCTGTGAGGATGCATGGCTGATCAGCTACTGATTATTTAACTAGCTGACAGTCATGCATCCTTACCAAACGCGTGCAGACTCTGGCTGAGGGATAATAAGATAATTAACTACTAGTTAATCCCTCGGCCAGAGTATATAAACCTGCAGCTCTCTGCACTCGAGGTGGGGTGTACAGAGGAGAGTACGGGGAGCGGAGAGAGCGAGTCACATTTAAAAAAACAATTGCTAAAACGTGCTGGATTCTCCAGCACGACACTTACTTGTTTGTTTGTTGATTCGTTTGGCCCTCGTGCCCTTTTGTTTTGTGTTTTGTTGTTTTGTTTAAATCTTTGGTTTGTTTATTAAATACGCTGAACGCAATTGCGTTCAGCTTCACCCGCCCATCCACTGTTTTGGTTTGAGTTACTTCCTGGTCCGTGACGTCATCAAACATCACCACTGCAGCCAGACTGTCACAGAGTATTATAAAGCAAAACCAATAAGTTACAGTAAGTTACTGCTTTCAATCACCGTGTAACACTTTTTTTTTTTTAGTAAGTGTAGTAAGTGTTATTTCCTAATTGCTTATGCCTCAAAAGTATAGAAAATGGCTATTATTCCCCACAAACTTTGCTTTTGTGACCAGGACAGAGATATTTTGAAATTGACCTATTTTCCAGAACATTCCAGATAGATTCAGTGCTGAGTAAACTTGGAGAACTTTCCAGTAATATAAATAGTAGTATAAATACAGGGGCCTTAAGCCCACCAGTTCAGTTTAGTTCCAGCTGCCTAAGTGGATACATATCTGCATTTTTCTGAGATGGCATCAAGAGGCTGCAAGCATCCGGCATTTTGCTATGTCTGCGGCCAATTTATCAAGACAAGAGCGAAAAAGTACTCCATGGAAGCATCTGCTAAGATGTGTGAGGCCTACAAGGCATATTTCGGCATGCCTGTCGGGGATCAAGACAAACCCTGGGCACCTCATTTCACCTGCGAGCACTGCAAAAAAACTCTGGAAGGTAAGATGGACAATTGTTGCTTGGAATTTTATGTTATAAAATTTGTAAAAAATTTTAAATTGTAAAAGTTTTTAATTTTAAAATGTTTTACAATTTTAAATGTTATTGAAAAAATATATCATATATGAAAAATGTTGCGAGAATCTCTTACACATTAGTCATGGGTGAAATAAATGTATTTTTGTAGGATGGTACAGAGGGGAAAAGAGAGCCATGGAGTTCGCTATCCCAAGAATTTGGCGCGAACCCACTGACCACTCAAGCAACTGCTACTTCTGCATGGTGGACCCTTCCAAGCGGACTGAGTTCTCTGTGGGGAGGAACAACGTCAAGTGGGAGCCACTGGTGGACCCCCGGAAGGTGCTGATGCCACCACACATCAAATTGGGCCTTATGAAACAATTTGTCAGAGCTCTAGATAAGGAGTCGGCAGCCTTCAAGTACCTTCAAGACTTCTTCCCTAAGCTGTCTGAGGCAAAGGTCAAAGCCGGTGTCTTGGTCGGACCACAGATAAAGAAGATCCTGGAGTGCAATGAATTCCCCAAAAAGCTCACTCGTAAGGAGAAAGCGGCTTGGAACAGCTTTGTCGCAGTGGTTCGGGGCTTCCTGGGCAATCACAAGGCCGAAAACTATGTGGAGCTGGTTGAGACTCTGGTGAAGAACTACGGCACAATGGGCTGTAGGATGTCCCTCAAAGTCCATATCCTTGATGCTCATCTTGATAAATTCAAGGAGAACATGGGAGCGTACTCGGAGGAGCAAGGCGAGCGCTTCCACCAGGATATACTGGACTTTGAACGCCGCTACCAAGGACAGTATAACGAGAACATGATGGGAGACTACATTTGGGGGCTGATTCATGAAAGTGATTTACAGTATAATCGTAAATCTTGAAAAACTACTCACTTCTAAATCTTTTGTAGTCATTTTTGTATTACTTTAGTATAAATACATGTTAATTTGGATTGATATGTTGTTTTTTTCTGACTTTATGTGAACGAAAAGACACAAATTCACCCGTTTTCTCATTGGAAATAGGTACATTTCAATATATCATTGTCCTGGTCACAAAAGCAAAGTTTGTGGTGAATAATAGCCATTTTCTATACTTTTTAGGCATAAGCAATTAGGAAATAACACTTACTACTCAGGAACAAAAATTGTGTTACATAGTGATATCGGTCAATGTCTGCTATGTTAATTTTAATATATAATTTATTTATATATATTTGACATTGTAATTCTGTGATTATATTTTTCTGTGTTTTGGAAGACACTGTAATTATCGATATCGAAATACATGAACAATATCGATATAAAATGTTCATACATATTGTAGTTATTAAACAATTTTATGAATATCAATATGCAGACGTAGCATTGGCTAAAAGGTACTCAAAGTGCAAATATAAAACATTTTTAAAACATTTTACTTTATACAGACGTCAGACTGCAACCTCAGTGAAAACTAATGGAGTTTATATCAGCATTATTTATCATTTATAAGCGTTACAAAAACATCAGTAAGGATAACTGAACACAATAATACTAAGTTACGTAAAAAATAATCTTATGTACAATATATGTCTTGTGCAGAAACCTTTGAAAAGTAGAATGGTCTAAAAAGGGCTATTTCATAAATTAAATATCATAACAGACAGCATGTGGCACTTTATGTAAAAAAAAACAGAGGGGTTTCTTTCCTTTGAAATTTCATATTAATCTGAATTGCAAACAAAACCACCTGGGACTGTATAATGCTATACTTTGATGCTGTAAACAGAGAGACTATATAATGTAAATACAGAATAATGACACATTCAACTTTAGAAGTAGCTAACATCATACAGTTTGAAATTAATGGAAATATCCTTCATTTAGAATATTAGTATAAAGTCAGTGGTTGTGATATTAATGCAATATTGTAGCCATTTCTGACCTACTTTGGTCTAAACACAAATATACTTGATTATAAGCTTTAAACTGAGGCACTTGCTGCATTATTTGGGAAATATTTTATTAAGGTATACATTCAAACTTGCCACAAGTTTGCCTTTATTTATTTTGAGAAACAGGGCTCAATTTGAAATATTGAAGTATTTTACTCATGAAATGTTTCCAGACTGTTGTTTAAAAAAGCTAACAAAAATCTTCTGAAGTTCCAGGAAGATCAAGATCATGTATTTAATTTATATATATATATATATATATATATATATATATATATATATATATATGTATATATATATATATATATATATATATATGTATATATATATATATATATATATATGTATATATATATATATGTATATATATATATATATATATATATATATATATATATATATATATATATATAACTTAAATAATAACTTATATTCTTAGTACTGTCCACAAGAGGGTGCAAAAGGCAAAGGAACTGCCTTTTGTTATTGCAGCAAACTGTCTAATATTGCATAAATACAATTTTCTCTATCTTTTTTACAATGTCATCTCGTTCAAAAAGTTACCGTATCCTAGCAACTTCTAGATGGATTCTGATACTGATTAAATACTCCTACTCTCTTGAAAAGTATTTGAAAAGAAAAAAATGTTCACCTTTTAGAGTTGTCTTATCTCTTGTTTATAATTAGAATATTCAATGTCTGCTAATTTCCATTTATTTTAGTGAACAAGAACTCCAGTGTTTATCTGAAATGGCATTGTTGTGCTTCTAGAATTAAACAAGGCCAGTGAGAGGTCTTGAGTTACAGACGTGCTCAAATTTGTTGGTACCAAAAACGAAGAATGCACAATTTTCTCTGAAATAACTTGAAACTGACAAAAGTAATTGGCATCCACCATTGTTTTTTCCATATTTAATAGAAATCAGACTTTGCTTTTGATTTTTTATTCAACATAATATTGTAAATAAGAAAACAAATGAAAATGGCATGGACAAAAATGATGGGACCGCTAACCTAATATTTTGTTGCACAACCTTTAGAGGCAATCACTGCAATCAAACATTTTCTGTAGCTCTCAATGAGACTTCTGCACCTGTTAACAGGTAGTTTGACCCACTCTTCCTGAGCAAACTGCTCCAGCTGTCTCAGGTTTGATGGGTGCCTTCTCCAGACTGCAAGTTTCAGCTCTTTCCATAGATGTTCGATAGGATTCAGATCAGGACTCATAGAAGGCCACTTCAGAATAGTCCAATGTTTTGTTCTTATCCATTCTTGGGTGCTTTTAGCTGTGTGTTTTGGGTCATTATCCTGTTGGAGGACCCATGACCTGCAACTGAGGCAGAGCTTTCTGACACTGGGCAGTACGTTTCACTCCAGAATGCCTTGATAGTCTTGAGATTTCATTGTGCCCTGCACAGATTCAAGGCATCCTGTGCCAGGCACAGCAAAGCAGCCCCAAAACATAACCGAGCCTCCTCCATGTTTCACTGTAGGTATGGTGTTCTTTTCTTTGAAAGCTTCATTTTTTTCGTCTGTGAACACAGAGCTGATGTGACTTGCCAAAAAGCTCCAGTTTTGACTCATCTGTCCAAAGGACATTCTCCCAGAAGGATTGTGGCTTGTCAATATGCATTTTAGCAAATTCCAGTCTGGCTTTTTATGTTTTTCTTTCAAAAGTGGAGTCCTCCTGGGTCTTCTTCCATGGAGCCCACTTTCGTTCAAAAAGCGACGAATGGTGCGATCAGAAACTGACGTACCTTCACCTTGGAGTTCAGCTTGTATCTCTTTGGCAGTTATCCTTGGTTCTTTTTCTACCATTCGCACTATCCTTCTGTTCACTCTGGGGTCGATTTTCCTCTTGCGGCCGCGCCCAGGGAGGTTGGCTACAGTTCCATGGACCTTAAACTTCTTAATAATATTTGCACCTGTTGTCACAGGAACATCAAGCTGCTTGGAGATGGTCTTGTAGCCTTTACCTTTACCATGCTTGTCTATTATTTTCTTTCTTATCTCCTCAGACAACTCTCTCCTTTGCTTTCTCTGGTCCATGTTCAGTGTGGTGCACACAATGATACCAAACAGCACAGTGACTACTTTTCTCCATTTAAATAGGTTGAATGACTGATTACAAGATTGGAGACATGTGTGATACTAATTAAAGAAACTAATTAGTTTGAAATATCACTATAATCCAATTATTTATTATCTTTTCTAAGGGGTACCAACAAATGTGTCCAGGCCATTTTAGAATATCTTTGTAGAATAAGCAATAATTCATCTCTTTTCACAGCTTCTTTGCTTTATTCTATGACATACCAAAGGCATGCAAGTATACATGATAAAATAGCTTTTAATTTCATCACTTTTCAGGAGGAATGAAGCATTATTTCAATGAGCTGTAAGGATACCAACAAATTTGAGCACGTCTGTATATGTCCAAGGTGGTGGTCAAAGATACTGTATACTAAAAGCAACAGCGGTAGTGAGAATTAAATGTGCTTAATTGTACATAACGAGAAGGGCCTTACCAGACGTTAAACCCTCTTCTTCTATTGCTATTAGAAAATGTATACGTTAAACAAAAAAAAAAACAACATTTCAATTGTTTCTGTTTGATTTTTTTTGTGTTTGAATGCAGCACTAGTTTTTGTTGTTACTGAATACAATCATTTTCCTCACAATTCCATGAGAAATGCAGTTTGCTCAGAATTCCATGGCTCTGGTTGCTTCAGGCTTCATTATCCCATTAAATAAATCCCCATTTAAATAAATAAAAGTACCAGTAACTTTTTATTTTTTTTATTAGGATTTGAGTGCAGTTTGTGTATTTGTGTAAATTTCAGTATTTAAGCTACCGTTTGGTCCAAAACATATTAGCAAAATAAAAATAAAAATGTTTTAGTAATTCAAAATGTCTAGTAGTCTAAGTGTTAATGCTGTACATGGTGTTTGTTCACAGTGTGCTCATAAAGTTTATTCTAAGCCTCTTCCTGGCTTTGTTAGATAAAAGAGCACCATCCTGTGTTGTTACTGTGATATGCTGAAATAAAGTTGCCAAAAATAATCAGACTGCATTGAGTTGTTTGATTTCTACAACACGCCAATCAAACCAGAGACTAGATGCTATTGTGGTTACTGTATTGCTGCTGAGAGCAAACACTATTCTCGACTGTATTTATTTTTTTACTTTATTTGCTATACTAAATTTAAATAGATATTGAGTGCATAGGGCAGCGAGGAAGCTGACTTAATGTACATTGGTAGACAACATTCAGAGGCTGTGTACAAGAAGTGACATTTTCTTTCATGAAGCAGAAAAAGGTAAAATGCACAAATACTGTATTTACATATTTTTGGGCGGATTGATTTGGAACAGTAAGTAAACATAGTTTGAAAGATAACATTTCAGGTCCTTTACCAGAGATTAATGCCCTTGTATTGACCAATCAGGTTAAAAGAAATCTCTGATCCATTTTCTAATCTTTATTATACCCCACTGTGATTGCATACTGCTCTAGACAGACTACATTTGTTATACTTTTTTACATACAAGTGAATTGCTCATCCAATTTATGCAACTTGGTTAGGATATTTTTTAGCAAGTTATTGAGAGTATCAGAATCAGGGAATATATGGAGGACCTGTCCATTTTACATTTTTAAATGTACATACCTACTGTAGGTAGTTCATAGTGATAATGTTTTAATACATTTTTTTCCAGAAACTGATAGATTACATAAGGTTCCGTCCTCATGTAGATGTTGACCCAAAGAAACCTCATGATGCTGCACTCATCCCTTAGTCAATATGTTTTTAAAAAGCTTCTTCCAACAGTAATCCTGATTTAATATTTTTTAGACTGTGCAACATGTCTTCATGTTTGTTGGTTTCTTACTATCCACTCCTGATAAGCTGGTTACTGATTCTAAATCCTCTTCCTTGTTGATCCGCTTTTTCACATCACTGTAGAACAAAAGACGAAACACTGAATTTTTACCATTTTTAAGTACACATTGAAAGGCAAATGAAAAGCTTGTCAAAGCACTGACATCACAGTTGAAATGTGCAAACCTGTTACTGCAGACAGCAATGAATGGAAGGATCCCATTACAATGTGAAAAAACCCTCCTTGTCTATAACTGTACCATACAATACCATATTTTTATCTTTACATATTCTCTCAAATTTCCACTATATCACTTCTGACAGTCCTGTGTGGACACTTATGACTAACAGTATACAGAATCTTCTTAAAATCTGTATATCTATTTTGAATTTGTGTATTATAGTTCAAAATGTATAGCAATGTACGTCGAAACATTTGTCATTGAATTTGAGTTTCTTTTAGTTTTTCTAAATTCAGCACTATGGAGTATTATAGACAAAATTAGTATCAGCAAGTAGGTGTACACAGAAAAGATTGCATTCTGTTTAGAACAAATGTAGTACTGATAATGAAATTATGATTGCAATTGACAGTTTTTGTTTACATACTGAATGTTTATAGTTTTTGTTTTAATTTATTTCCCCCTCCTGAGATGCAACAACTAGACATTGTGACTGTGACCATGGCCGTAACTAGCTATGAGGACACCGAGGTCGTGTTTTTTTTGTATCATAAATGCTGATGCTCATGTAAAAATTCTGGTAAAGTACAATCGACTCCTTCATTTTCTCTGTTGGTTTGTAACATAGCTTTGGAGGATGAATAGTAAATACCAAGCAGTCATATAAATACTGCCAGCTATAGCTTGAAACCTAAGTTTGACATCAGTAGAATGTCAGCTCTGGTTACGATGCTGACTGTGACCTAACCTGAACAACAAGTTATGCAAACAATAGGTAAATAGTATGTTAGTTTCACCACTGTAGGGGGCTGACTTGAATATATTTTCCTTTTGATCAGTTGTAGTTCTCAACACTTACCGAGCCAGGTGAAGCACAGCTTCAATAACGTTTGAACCGTCTTTAGCACTGGTTTCACAAAACAAGGCATTGTAGGCCTAAAAAGAAACAATAACACAGCAGTATGGTAATTTTCTAAATAAAATAACTGGGTGCTTAATACAGATGGTTGTTTAAGTTGCTAATTTCACTCCAGCCTTTTTTAAACAAATTTATATGGTACCCCACAAGGATTTCAATAGAAGTTTTAGAATAAAGGATGGAGGAAAACTACTTTGATTACCTATACAGGCCCAAACCTTACAGGAAATATAGGGTATTACCACAGCCATCTCATTTGTTTCAGCAGCTTTTTTTCTGGACAGCTCTAAATACTCTAAAGTCACATACAAAACAACATTTTAACATCTGTGGATATATTAAGAGAGATAGGCAGTCAAAAAGTGGTATAATCAGGTACATCTTAAGGAAGTCCGGTCCAAACAGTGGACAAGTATGTGGCTGATCCACTTTGTATATTTTAACTAAACACAGCCCACTAGCTGTTATCTCTCTGTGTTTTAAAGTGGTTGGAATAAGGGCAATGTCAGAAACATGCACAATGTATAAAACACTGCATGCTCCTAAGACCTAAAGCATTAACTTTTTAAAAAGCTCTACAATAATAATAATAATAATAATAAAAGTCATAGCACATAGGGCCAATTGCAACGTACCACTTAAACCAGTTTAACTGAGGTGTAAACCTCAAAACAAGCCTTAAAACAGACAGGACTATGAGTTCAAGTGCAACGTGCCAATTTAGATCACAAGGTGTCAAAAGTCTTTTTTAACATCAACGTACCAGCAGTGGTTTAATTTAAGCCCATGTTGTGGTCTATTTTACACCATGTAGCAGCAGGTTAACTGTGGCTTTTCTACCTTTGAAGGGACAGTATTTCCAACTGAAAGATACTTACCAATATACAAATATATTACAACTTCAGGTAAGTTGTTAATAAAACATATTTATATGCCATTTGTATTTTATTTTACTTACAAATAACTATTGTTTAAGAGCTTTTCTGAACAATAGGTACTGTGTTTGCCGTGCCTTTTAGACTGATATGTGTGCAAAATTAGATTTTTGGGAAAAGGGGTTTTCTATATTAACAGTGTCTACCAAAATGCCCATCTGCTTTATTTAAAAACATCATATAAAATCCTATAGGGGCGGGTATAGCTAAATGGCGTTGGCGTCACTATGCATACATGCAGCAGGACTATGTGGTATAATGCTAACCACAAAATAGCATTTTTCAATAAATTAAATACAAAGAATAAAATAGTTAAAAGATGCAAAAAAAGTATTTAAAAACTACACATTTTTGTTACAGTACTTCAAAAACAGGATTTCATCATGGATACTATATATTTCCCAGCCAATCCATAGGGTGCGCATTGTTAGATTATCACGGACACTGAGAAGACAGTATTGAAATACCAGAAACCCTTTTACAACATACACTGCCACAAATTCCAAACTAGGTACTATTTGACTAAAGCTGGCACCCCACCAGGACATTTTTTGGTTTGGTGCTGTAGTTCCCTGCTTGTTTTCCAGACTGTGGTGGGGTACACCATGCCCCTGTGTGTATTTTGTTTATTTTGTCTGATGTGTTATTATTTAAACTGAATGTTTGGTGTGCATGGGTGTTTTAGGTTGGCAGTTAAGGGTTAATTACCTTCCCTGCCAAATCATTTTATGTGCAGACTGTGCCTGGACTCCATTGAATTATTAACAAGTAATTGATACCAGGCACAACTGCATAAAAGAGTGGAGCGAAATCCAGGTAGGAACTGTGCTCCGTGATTGCAGAAGAAAAAAAAAATAGTTATAAGACAATGGCTTCAAGAAAAAATGTACAGAAGAAGACAAAGACCCTCACTCTAGTTGTAGTGGAATGCAGAAGACACCAGAGGATTCAGCTGGAAATTAGGCGCCTTCAACATCCACACGACCTGATTCAAATCTGCCATGCCCGTGGCCTGATGTGTGGACGAGGAAACAGTAGGCCCATCCTGGGTGCAACAATTTGTTCAGGTGTTCCGGAAATTTCCATGTTTAAAACTAAAGGATTTAGCCTTTCCAACGAATGGTGGTCATTTGATGTATCATATTATGGATCATATCGGAGCGATCAGTTAAAATCGCTGCAAAAAAAATTGTGGAACACAAACAGCCAAGAGCACACATTGCGGCCGAACGTATTTTGAAAAACTCAAAAGAGCAGACTCAAAATGCATCTCACGTTTGCAATTTTCCGTTCTGCATATTACTTGGCATATTACCGTTTTCGGATCATTTTGGTTTGCTGGAACTACAAAGCGAAAATGGGGTCGATATAGGATTAGGACTGCACTCCAGATACAGTGCTACGGAAATTATCGACCACATTGCTTTTGAGATAACGAAGAAAATGTGTAAACACATTCACGATACAAATGGTAAGCTTTCAATACTTATCGATGAGTCAACCAGCTTGAGCAGCAAAACAGCACCGTTTGTGTGCCTTTCCTTTTTGATATAGTGTATGAAATTAGTGTTTTCGGTTACTTGTACCTTCTTTCCACTGCTGTCTTCCACAACGAAATCCCTACGGGCACGGGCACGGGCACATTCTTCTACGGTTTTTGTGTGTAAGCATTTTTAAACCCTCTGTATCTTAACTGTAATACAGTTTTAAATCCCACGAACAAGCCTCCATTCCTGATTGTAATATTCTTTTAAATCTTGCAAGCGGAGTCTCCAATAGAAATGTAGGAATGTGCTGTCACTCAGTAGTTGGGGTTGGTTTAAAGTATTCAGAACGAATCAATGATTGATACAAGTCAGGAAGGCGGGACATGCAGCACTGGGAAATGTATTTATTATTATTTTTGTAGTTGGTTTTATTTTTTAATGGGAATAGGGTAAAGTCAACGTTAATTGATTAACCATTTCCAACCATTGTCCGGTGCTTTTACCGCTGGCAGGAAGAATGCATTATGTCGGTAGGTAAATACATACCCAGACATGAGGGGTCAATTGCATCGTAACACATTTAGTCAACTTTATGTGTCTAACTAGTGGATTAAGCAGGTTTAGTCCACTTGATTGGACTAAAGTTAGTACACCTGCTAATCCCAATTGCAGCGTACCAGAAGTTAATCACCACAGGTATATAATCTGCTAAATCAGAGTAAACAAGATCCCGATTGCAGTGTACCAAACCACATTTGTGATGATCCTGTTCAAGTGGGTTAACTTAATACTGTGAAGATAAAGACTAACTTAGTACACTTGCTCAGCCTAAGCATTTATTGCTTACAATGTTTTGCACAGACAGTTGTATTTTTCCCCTGATACATCAGAAAACTTTATTCCGCACATCTCTTATGCCCATCATGTTTGGGCAGTCAGATCTGTAATATATATATATATATATATATATATAGAGAGAGAGAGAGAGAGATTGGGGTGTGAGAATGCTGCATCAACAACTGCTGCTGCAGAGTCACTTACAGCAGAATTTGGGTTTTATGTCTCATCCGAAGGACGGAGCACAAGGAGGTTAAGAGACTTGCTCATCAGGAACGCACACAGTGAGTTAGTGGCTGAGCCGGGATTTGAACCAGACTCCTGGTATAAAGCCCCTTTCTTTAAGCACGGTCCCTCAATGTTACAGTATGTTTAACAAAGTGTTGTATAACGTGACATTGCAATATCAGATTGGAATGCAGCAAAGTAAAAATGTGTAATTATTTGTACTTACTGTACGACTGGCCCAATGGGTTCGGAGGGAAGTTCCTCGTTGAATTTGTGTGCAATTCAGAACTTTGTGAAGCATGCATTAATCTCATAGAAAAATCAGTGATCAATTGTAATGTAATCAAGTGGACAGATTGGTGATAGACTGAATGAAAAAAGTATTTTCTTAAAACAACAGTTGGTGTTTACATAAAATCCAAGAAAACAAAACATAACAACAGTACAAATAGCTTTCATGTTATCTCTGGTAAAATGGCATTCTCAAGCACAGCTGGAGAAGTGACTTGATAAACGATGTGAAATGCAGATGCAGTTAGCTGTTCTAACACGTTACTGATAATAACACATTACGGGAATAGCAAAATAGTTCAACCTATATTGAAGCAATGTATTGCCGTATGGATAGGGTAAATGTAAATAGTAGCCTAGCCTGTTGAAAGGGTTAAGATGTGAATCTGTGTAGTGTAGCGGTTATGTAGTTGGAGTGAAAGTATGACTAGTTAGGGTTCAAATCCCTTCGTATCTATCTATCTATCTATCTATCTATCTATCTATCTATCTATCTATCTATCTATCTATATCTATATCTATATATGGAAAGCAAGCTTTACTTTACCCCAAGGGGAAAAATGAAGAGAAAGATAGAGGATACATTTGAGAAGACTAGAAGTCGCCCCGACTGACAAGGAACGCCTAGTGATAGAAAAAGAGATTGAGAAAAGTGCAGGGTTTCTCCCTGGCTCAAGAAGAGATAATGCCCCCTCGAAGGGGAGACCGAACCGATCGGCCTCCAAGGGGGGGAGCATGTATGCTGCTCCCTAGGGGGATCCTGGAATGTTAGAAATATTGAAAAGATGTATTTGGCCGGGGTCCCCTCTGGCTCTTGGCGAACCTTCCTCTCGGAGGTTGAGGCCAGCTATTAGGCTGGGCCTAAGGTTGGGAAGTGATGACACTTGCCCCCGAAAGAGGACCCCCGGCTCCCTGCATCTGTGCCACCAATGCAAAACATAAATAAAATAAGGGGTTAGGAATGCAAAAATAAATAAATAAAAAATTTAAATAAGGGTTAGTAAAGGAAATACAGGTGACAATCAATACTGGAGGATTTAAAATATATCCATTGTGATAGGCCAAATAATATCAGGAAGTGAAGAATGATGAATTACTGGTACGCTGCAGTCGACCCGTGAAGTTTAAAACTTCATAATACAGACGTAATTTAATAAATTCAAGCTTGTTTATAGCAGCTGTAATTTAATGAATTAAAGTTTGTTTATAGTAGCCAGTGGATATTGTATTGTATCATTGTTTGGTTATAGTGTACAACAAATATGTATTCAGCGTCTGTCAGGCACATCAGGGCTAATTTATTTTCACACAAGCTGTTTATTTTACATGCACTGTTTAAAAGCAGTTTTATTCACAGTAAAACAGGTTTACAAGGCGCTGCATATCAACATGACACTCAGTACTGCATCTCCTGTCCTGCCCCACCCCTTTTCCACACTTCTGAAACAAACAGCATGTTGTAAAGAAAGCCTCTGTAAGTTGATAAACATCTGTTGTCTGATGCATTTGTTCTTCTGTCTTTACAGAAAACAGGTGACTCACAATTTGTTTTGCATTTTAGCTGTCACCGATTTACATGCTTGCTCGCTCGGCTATCTCATTCGCTGACCTATAGCTACAGATAAATGCTGCGTGAAACATCCAAACAATTTACAGATACTCGCAGATCATTTTCAGTACATGATAATGCATGTTTTAAAGGAAATAAAGGAACCGCCTAATCAAAACTGTTTTTATATCAATTTTCAATCAATGCTCCTTTGGTTTTGTTTTCAGCAGAAGAGGAAACCACCACATAAGAATATTTATTAGCTAATCTAGGAATATCTTGCTGCTGAAGATGGGACTCCTGAATCATGGCAACATCTATTTTCTTTCTACGCAAAAGCAGGCTGTGCGTTTAGTGGGTGAACTGAATCTTCGCACGTTCCAGGACAGAACACAAATACTAGTCGTGAGAGTCAAAAACAAGTTTAAGATTCAAAGGTAAACACAAATGATATTGTACAATTTGAGAGAATAGGACAACAATCTTACCCACAAGTTCCTCCCCCTCCCAGCCCGAAAGATAGCCATCAGTATCCCCAGTAACCCCACCCTCCCTCAATACAGCGAACAAACTATCCCAAAGAACCACAGATATGGTGTTGGAAAACAAAAACAAAACCAACACCGCCCACCCCAATTTTGATGAGAGACTGCAAGGGTCGAGCTCATTTAATCCCACCTTTCCTTTTAGTTGGTTCTGTGATCCCACTAACATATCTCTGTTTTATCTGAATTCACCATTTGAAAATTCTGTGACATCCAATCCTTGATGTCTGTGAGACAAATAGCTAATAACACCCAGGCAGAAGAAATTCCTTGCATTAGAGACAAATATAGCTGGGTATCATCAGCATAGCAATGGAAGTTCACTCTATGTCTGCGGATAATGTCACTGAACGGTAGCATATATGTGGAACACCAGACAACTTCCGATAATGGCGATTTTACCTCCCGAATAGAGACGAACTGAAACCTATCAGAAAGATAAGACTTGAACCAGGATAGGACAAGGCCAGACAGTCCTACTGTGCTTTCAAGACGATTCAGTGGGATGGACAGGTCTACAGTATCAAAGGCAGCACTTAGATCAAGAAGAATTAATACTGATGGAAAGCCTGAGTCGCAGCTTATCAGCAGATCGTTCACAACTCTGACGAGGACCGTCTTGGTGCTATGTGCCGCACGAAAACCAGACAAACTTCTCGAATATACCATTAAGAGTTAGAAATGTTTGTAAATTAATTGCAACAACTCTCTCTCTAGAACGTTATCTAAGAATGGTAGGTTGGAGAGTGGCCTATAGTTAGTCAGGTCCAATTTATTTTCACATGTGCAGTTTATTTTAGATGTGCTGTTTAAAGGTATTTTTTTCACAGTAAAACAGGTTGAAAAGGCACTGCATAGCAACAGGACACTCAGTACTGCATCTCCAGCCCCGCCTCACCCCTTGTTCGCTGTATTTTTCACATACCTCTTCATGGTTGTGCATACCGATAAATAATTTCCTGATCACTCGTTTTATCACCAAACTCCTCAATAAAGCGATCCAAGTCGTTATTTTATTACTATAACATCTCAAAAAGCTCTGCAAATGTCTGTGATATTCTTTGTGTAGAGCTCAGATCCACCCCCCTTTTTTTCGGCTTATCTCGGCTTCAAAGGTTTCCTCCCAACGGCTGGGTTTTTTTTCCTCTCCACTGAGCAGTGAGATTAGTCTTCAATTCCCAATAAAAAAATGTTTGTGTGTGTGTGTGTGTATATTATATATTATATATTATATATATATATATATATCTATATATATATATATATATATATATATATACCGATCGGTTCGGTCTCACCTCTGCGAGCCAAAGGGAATTTGGGTCAACTGAATGTAATAATTACATTTAAAAAAAAAGTTCTATTGGTGCTAGCTAAAACATGTTAAGTCAGTAATTTCTTTAGAATTGGTTACAATTCTTTAGTCATCCGACTATTTTACGTTATTCACGGCTAGTAAATTAGCTTACCTATGTGAGATTTCCGAATCATTGCACGTCTATTATTTGGCTTTTTCGGAATTTCTGAGAGTTCACAACCCTTTTAATCCTTTGGACCCCAGAATAATTCTAGAACCCCTGTAGATTCTTCGGGGAAAAAAAATATTTGATTTCGCCTGTTTTATTCAAATAAACAGAACTCAAAAACCAATTAAAATATATACAGTACAGAGTCAATTATCCAATCTTTGATCAACACACAGCTTCTGCTGCTAAACGGCTACGAGATTTAGCTGTCAAAAAAAGGACCAGCACACTGAGGCAAATGAAAGTTACAGAATTATTCAGACCACCAAAACCTTAGATGGAGCATTGTATGCTTTAAATTGATGCAGTTAAGCAAATTAAAACAGTCACCTCGTTCTTGATTTGTCTTCTATTTCGTCAGTAAGTGCTGGAGGGCCTGTCTATGTTACTGAGCAGCTAAGAACCTTTATTTTATTCATTTCAATTGCACGTCATTACAATGCCTTAACAGCAAGCATGAAAGTATAGAAACATTTTACTGTCCGATATCATCAAAAAGACGCAAAAAACAAGTCTCTAGTTGTTTTTTCTCCGGAAAAAGCAGAGAAAACCATTCAATGGCCAAGTGAGACCGATAGGAGCCGAGAGAAACCGAAAAAAAGGGGCGTATCTCATGAATACAGATAGCCCCGACACCACAGAGATAACATGGACATAAACAAACAAGATAGCTGCTTCTGCATCCAGCGCTCAAAGAATATCACAGACATTTGCAGAGCTTTTTTTTAGATGTTATAGTAATAAAATAATAACTTAGATCGCATTATTGAGGAGTTTGGTGATAAAACGAGTGATCAAGAGATGATTTATCAGTATATACCATTATTAAGAGTTATTTGAAAAATATAGCGAACGAGGGGTGGGGCGGGGTTGATATGCAGTGCCTTTTAAACCTGTTTTACTGTGAAAAAAATACTTTTAAACAATAAATGGACCGCAAAGGGTTAATGTGATAGAATAGGTTACTAGCTATATATCATCAGTAGGTACTTGTGTACTAAGTACTTGTGTATATCAACTGTATTCTATACATTATTAAAGGTACAGTAATTGTTATTAATACCTGTTCGATTATCCATACAAATCGATTATGCGAACTAGTATTGGTCCCAAGTAGTTTGGATAATTGACTCTCTACTGTAGTTAGGCAGGTTTTTTTTTTCTTTTTTTTTTTTAAACAGGTCAAATCATTCTTTCAAGTAACACCAAAATTGACAGTATTTGCGAAGTAAAACTTGTTGTTTTACTTTAACAAATGTAACTGGTTATAAAAAAAATGAAAGAAAAAACTGTTTAAAAACTATTTACAAAAATATAGCCCTATACTATACATGATTTGTTGTATTCATATTTTGAAATACTGTTTTTGAATTAAGCAATTCAATTTAAATATTAAAGTTGATTATTAAACCTATGAATTTCTAGAAAAAATGTGACTTTAAAACAGCAATTATAATATTAAATGTGTAACTGCAATAGTGACATTGTAAAATTCTTAAAGAAAGACTGAAAAGTATAACTGGATGAGCGGGGGGCGGGGGACTTGGTCACATTTAGTAATATTCATGTGTAGTACACCATTCCACGACATTCCTGAAAGCAGGGCCCCGTTTTGTTAAACAAAAAGCAGCTTTGTATGTGTCTTTTTTTATTATTGAAATTTAATTTACACCAAACAGAAATATACATACAAAACACAGAGCCCACACATAAAATCATTTGTCTATACAACAAAACAACATACAACAAAAATATACAACAAAAACACCTGCTTATTATATTTACTACATGAAATACAAACATACCAAGGCTCCAGGAAGTGAGTATAAAACAGCTGCATGCACAATAACGAAACAGGCAAAGCTTGCATGTAACACAGCGTTATTTACAACCAGCATAACCCGCTACTTTTGGTAAATCCAGCCACAATCAAATCAGATTTTCAGATATTCAATACCCAATACTAACTGCCTTCCTATTTTTTCTCTTTTTTAGCATATGATTCAATTGCTTATAAATAGCGCATCGTACAGTTTTCTTCTAAGTTTGGTATACCAGCGTGTGGCAGGGCAGAGCCCTATGTGTAAATAGGGGGCAGGACAAAGCTCTGCTGATAAATGTATTGTGGTGTATTGTATTTATTTTTTTTAAATAAATTATTGTTGTTATTATTCTGTGTATTGTTTGGGGTTATGTGGCACAGTGGTTTAATGTATTATTGCATGTGTTGTTTGGGGTTATGTGGCACAGTGGTTTAATGTATTATTGCATGTGTTGTTTGGGGTTATGTGGCACAGTGGTTTAATGTATTATTGCATGTGTTGTTTGGGGTTATGTGGCACAGTGGTTTAATGTATTATTGCATGTGTTGTTTGGGGTTATGTGGCACAGTGGTTTAATGTATTATTGCATGTGTTGTTTGGGGTTATGTGGCACAGTGGTTTAATGTATTATTGCATGTGTTGTTTGGGGTTATGTGGCACAGTGGTTTAATGTATTATTGCATGTGTTGTTTGGGGTTATGTGGCACAGTGGTTTAATGTATTATTGTATGTATTGTTTGGGGTTATGTAACACAGTGGGTTAATGTATTATTGTATGGCAGAGGCGGTGTTAGCAGCTCATCTCTGCCAGACAGTTTGTGAGAATGTGTGGCTGGCAGCTTATGATTATTAACAAATTGGCTGTGGTTGCAGTGCAGGCAGAGAGAGAGAAGGAGAATAAAGAGGAGGAGTTTTTAGTTTTTTAAACTGTATACAAGATGGCTTGTGGGTCACATTCTGCACGAGTTTAGCATGGATGGGGAATTTTAACCCCTAACCCCATCCATGCTGTTAAACAACAATAACAAAACATTGTGTATTTAAACACTAAACAATACATTTAAATAATAACAACATAAAATAATACAAAATAAACAAAATACACACAGGGGCGGGGTGTACCCTGTCACATGGACCTAATCAGATTATTAGTCGTTTTCGACTGAATTACAAGCAATATTGTATTTATGTAAGGAGTTTTATCAAAGTATTTGGAGAACTCCACAATGCGCCGCTTTGCCGTTCCTGTGGCAGTGAAGATAACCACTACAGATTTCAAAGTAAAAAGACATGTTATGTCAAAAGAAAAAAATAAAATACCAGCTCTGACTACACCTGTCTAAAAAAAACCCATAACTTTAGTCAATTTAGTCATGTACAAAATTTGGGCCTATACTGTGCACACAAGAAAGAAGGGCTGTTCTGTTTTATACTGTTTCAGTTTACTATATTTTACCCAATGCATTTATTTATTTATTTGAAACAAAAGAAAGGATTGCCGCATGCTATAACGCAATAAACCTGAATAGGCTTTTGCCGATCACAAAATACCCGCTCCCGTATTACAGTCTACAAATAAGCCTTTGTAGTTGAAGCTTCTCAATGTATATAACAATAAAAAAAACATTAGATCAAGCTCTGATATGACTCTGATCCTGCTCTGAAACCAGATCTTGACACGAAACTGAGCTTAGGATCAGCGCTAATCCTTTTACTTGTACAACCCAACAAGTCACAGGATCAGGATCGGATACTTTACCTTAGTACAACCTGCCCTTGATCTGGGGTTAACGGCCACCCTGGGCACTTTAATAGAGAAACACCGGTACGGACCGCAGATATAGAAACCCAATACATCTCCAAGGGTGGTACGATACGAACCGCGATAAGGCTGAATCGAATATCAGACAAGTTTTGTACCTGGATCCCTACTTACCATTGCAAGCCTTTCTCCATAGCTGGTTGGGATGCACTTTATTCCTTCCTCTATGGCTTGCTCACGCAGATCCGCCTTGTTTCCCACAAGCATGATGGGGATCTCACCTTGGGATACGTCCTAATAGATTAAGACACACACAACAGATATTTTAGTGCTCAGGGATAATGTAACAAAAGCAGTTAATAAACTGATGACATTATTCCAATGTATATTTTTTACTTCCTGTGACAGGATGATGGAGTGGTGACATCAGGAAGTAAACACACAGGCAAGGCACTACGGGTGAGTTGCGAATACGCTCTTTCTTTAATAGTCAAAATAAAATGTTTAAACAAAACAAAACAAAACACTTTACAAAAGAAAAGTATCCAAAATAAACAGACACAATGGTTCAAACAAAACAAGTACCATGCTGGTCGAAATCCAGCACGAGTAGCAATTATATTTTTATATCTTACTTCTTACATTCCTCCTCTCTGAACAACCAACCCTGATGAGCGGTTGATCCGCTCTTTATATATACATGGCCATCTCCAAATTGGTAATCACTTAATTAAATTTGGAGATGGCCACATGATGCATGCGTTTAGTTGGATGGGGAATTTTAACCCCATCCATGCTGTAAAACAATAACAACAAAACATTGTATTTTTAAACACCAAACAATACATTTAAATCATAATAATACAACACAAATACAAATAAACACAGGGGTGGGGTGTACTCAGTCACACTTCCTTTTTAATTAATTTGTAGTAAACACCCATTTATGGTCTTCTCCACGCACATCCTTATCGCCAGAACCTAAATATCATGAAAAATCACACAACAGAAACATAATTTAATGATGACACTCTTAAGTGTTTTTTTTTAAGATTCAATTGCATAAAATAATGTGATGATTTTAAGGAGTTTTTAATTCACAAGGGCTGACTGAAACAATTAACAAATTAAACATTTGTACAAATATCATTTTACTGATTTATTATGTTTCTCATAACCCACCTCAATCATGTCCATCCATTCTTGTATGTTCAGGAGACTTTTTTCATAGGTTACATCATACAATAATAAAACTCCATCCGCTCGTCTGAAATATGATTTTGCAATACTTCGAAATCTAAAACATAAACGCTGTTTTTAACAAATACTCTCAAAACGTTATTATAAAATAAATATACAGCTCGGGCCCTGTTTTGAAGCAGAAGCAATGGGGCAAAGGCGCATTTAAAACAACTGTAACGGTACTGAGTCACTCCAAGTTTGAGCCACTACTATGACTCTATACATGTTACATAACCAATAGTATAACAAAACTATGGCATCCCCACAAGTATTCCAATTGCTGGAATTTATGTACATATCTAGACACTCAAACACCCAATGCAAAACAAAAGTTTACTATCTGTTGATAGATTAGGAAAAATAAGATGTCCTTGCTTGTCCTGTTCTTTTTGTTGAAGAAGCAAAACTTATAGCAAATGAAAGCAGATCACAAGCTGAACTAGGGAATGCAATTTTTATTCATTTTTATAAATTCAGTGTTGAAATATCATTATCCACAATACTGGGTTATCAAGCCAAGTTTGGATAAAATAATGTATGATTCTCCCCAACTTTTTAAAGATTTTTCTGTAGTATAAGATTACTGAAACTGGAAAAAAGAAACTTATTGTACCTTTCCTGTCCCGCAGTATCCCACAGCTGTAAAACTATAGGTTCCCCATCAACAACCAGTGTCTTCATTTGAAAGTCAACACCTAGAAGAAAAAAAAAACACTTTTTTTTATTGCACTTAGATATATTTATTTTTGCACTAATTTCTGTTTTGAACAAAAATATATATGTATACAACTTACTGAGCTATCAATATGATAAACATGTGTCACACATATACAAAATATAAACTGCTTTGAGTCAGTTTCTTTGGTTCTCAGGTTATCAATAGTTTAACATTACACATATGATTGTCATTGTTAGAACAATAAAGTAATCCTATATATTACTTTTACTCTACAATTGATGGAGGAAAAAACAACATTTGATAGCCTGAGGTCAATTTTAATCATCTAACCCAGTGGTACTCAATTCTGGCCCTCAAGATCCATTCCAGTCCAGGGTCCGTATTCACAAAGCTGACTTAAGTCTAAGACTGGTCACAAGTCGTCAATTTGGACTTTAGTCTTATTCACAAATGAGTCTTAACGGAATTTTGGTCTTAAGTAAGGTCTTAACTTTAAGACTACCCTGAAGGAGGCTGAAGTCCAGATCTGCCATTGAAACATTTTTTTTTTCTGCCATGGCTCGACAGGTGATAGTATATGATTTATTTGATGATCATCCAGATGATTATTGCCCTAAGCAATTCTACCCTAAGACTGAATTGAGAAGCCGATACCGTTTTAATAGACAGTCAATTGAAACCCAAACAAATATTTTACATACCGATCTGTCTCCATCAACTAGCAATTCCAGCTTTGTTGCAGGTGATTTATTTATTTTTTAATTACAGTATTAAATGTTATTGCAAAGTAGATCATACCATTAACATTATAACTATAATTAGGGCTGTAAATCTACGTTTAATTTATAACAAGCAGCACCAAAAGCACGGCTTGAGAGGAATGAAGACTTTATTAGCAGAGGTAGAAACATACAAAGTAATACCTGCTCCGTTGTAGTTTTGTGTTTGTTATCTATAGCGTTTTTTTTTTTTTTTTTTTTTAATGTATTTGAAGCTTTCCACAGCTATAAAACACATCTACAACCTGTGTACCCTTTTTCGTGTGTCCTACTACTGTTTCTTCCCCTGTTTTCCCCTCTGCTTGGTTACTCCATTACCAGAAACTATATCCTGTTTCTAAAAATGCATCTCATTAAAAACCAAGAACGTTTTTCTTAGCAAATAGAAAGATAGATAAATAACTATTTTTTCAATATACTTTATTAACAAATATTCTATTAAATACAATACACATAAAAATGGCATAACATTCTGCATTGTTTTTATTGCACTCTAATTACATGTGATATATATATATATATATATAGATATAGATATATATATATATATTGTAACACAGTGGGGATGGGATTGGAGTCATCCCCGCAGTAAAATGTGTGGGTTTGTTTTTGTTTTAAGTGGGTGGGTTGAGTTTCCTGATCAATCCCATGATCCCACTCTGACACCATATGTGACAGACACGTAAGTGGGGGAGACCCAAAAACCGGAGATCCAGACAGGAGGTTCTCAAATTGTGGACCAGGTAAGTTTATTATTTACACAAAAATAAACAAACAAACAAAAATAATATGCCTAGCCCTGTTCGGGCCTAACTGACTTTCTTCTTTGTCCCTCACTACACAGTGAAATCAACAAACACCGCTCCACAAGGTCCAACACTTCCTGCGTTGCCGAGTTGACCGTTCCAGACCTCCCAGATGTGAAGGCGGCGGGCTTTCTGGTTTCCCCACCAGAAATAGTGTTCAACAACATAAAGTTTCTTTTTTAAAGTCTCTCACGTGTCCGTGTGGTTATTTTTATATTCAATCACAAAGTCACATGCCTTCGGGTTTACCTCTCACTCCCAGGATCCCTATTTGGCTTAACTTTCCCACACTGTAGCAAATTAACATTTGCGATTTCATTCACCCGCCAATTTAACTAAATGAAAAGAAAAACACATTGCATAAACTGCAGCAGTCCTGAATCACATACCCCTTTCAAGCTTGCAACAGGCTGTGGTATTCCAGTTTTATTCCAAGCAATCTGGAGTCTGTTCCCTGCGGCAACCTCCCACGAACTGCCCAGACTCCCTCAGCTTGCCTCCTTATATACCCAGGAGTCCCCGCCCATCCTGTCACTGCCACGGAGGCTCCTGGGACATGTAGTGTTTTTTTTTTTTTTTTTTTTTTTTTTTACTCTCGGACAGCCATTTTAAAAAGCGACAAAGTCTAGCTTCATCACAATATATATAATCTTAAGTAATCAATGAGAGCCTAATTACTGTAAAATAATTCAACAGGTCAATTTAATCATACGTTTAAATGTAAGTATAACAATATATTTATTAATGGAAAATTACGAAATTCTATAAGAAAATATATACATTTTACATTATTTATATTTACATGAAATAATGATTTTTCTTAAGTTCCAGTGAAGAAGCAAAATTATCAATCTGTCCCTCAGGCTACGGCTTTCTCTCGAGTGGAAGACAGTGAAGACGTTCTGCGAGGACAGAAACGCTGGTCTAAGTTAAGACCCCCCAGAAAATCGTTCTGTGAAACGGACTTAAGACTCGGTCATAACAAAGTCAGCAAAAGCAACTTAAGCCCGTTTTTGGTCTTAGACTGAAGTCAGCTTTGTGAATACAGCCCCTGGTGTTTATTTAAACCAGTACTAAATTAATTAATTGCCTCTTAGCAGCTTCAATTAACTACATTATAACCTGCTTGAAGTAAAAACCTGGACTGGACTGGATCTCGAGGGCCAGAGTTGAGTACCACTGATCTAAACAGTTATAGATCTTTATACCCCCATCCTAAAATTTAAACCTAATGTTTCATGGTCTTGTTAAGTAACGTTAATACGTTGACCCATAAATTAGCCAAGGGGGAAAAAACCTGCAGGTTAAATATAGTTCAAGGGTGGCTGTATTTAGATCCGCCAATGTGACAGAGATCGAATGACGCTTGGTGATAGATCTCCCTCCAGATCTGTGAGGGCACTAGGTAAAGGGAACAGAGTACCCTGGACTAAAAGGCATGACAATTTATTCTCGTGGGTAGGTGGAAGTCGGCCGGCTAGAACAGGGACAGAGCTACGGTACCCAAACTCAATGACCCGGATGGGAAACGGCGTGGCATCCACGTATTGGAGAAGCGGATGCGCTCGTTAACCAAGGGGTCATGAGTGAGGGTATAAAATAGGGGCGTAGCAAAGTAATCTGTTCCTTGGTAAATGGTTAAATACAACCTACAAGGAGCCTGTGTGTATTGTGCTGAAAAACCGTGAGTTTTGTCCTGTCTGTGTTAGTATCTGTTGTAACTGTCTGTTTGTTATTTTAGACTACTAAACACGATCCGGAGCTGTCGCTATTCAGCCAGCATCAAACCCGGACACCAGCACTTCCCTTTGTTCATGGAGAACTGTATTTGCACCACGAGCACTAATATCACTCACTGTTATCTGTGTTTGTGTTTTGTGTTTCGTGTGGGTGTAGTAAACTGGACTTTTGGTTGCAGGTCAAACACAGGGATTACAAATACTGAGTGATACAAGCTGCTGTATCACTCCATCATTTATTATTTACAGGTGTTTTCCTTAAGGCTCTGGACGTTGTTATTCATTTTCAATAAACACCCTTGCACCTTGAAACCATTGTCTGCCTGTTTCTGTATACACGCTGCACTGCATGCACCTGTAATCACTCACCACTTTGCCACAATACATCATTATTGGTCAACAAACAGGTTTGTCTATCCAAAAAACAGGTTTGTCTGTCCAACAAACTTACCTAGTGTGGCACTAGTGTTTCCATGGAACTCATTTTTACAAAGCCTCAGCAGGAAGCTGGACTTGCCCACGGCTGCATCTCCAGCTAAGACAACCTTGTATGCTTTCTCCGAATGAGGGTATTTGGAATTGCTATCTCTATTGTCTGCCTAAAGAAAAGAAAAGAAATTACTAAAAGAATGGGAAGAACAAAACACAAAAAACACAATAAACCCAATAACAACAAACGCCTTACTGATGGTAAACTGTTTCCAATTTATCACTACATTCTTCAGCAGCTTCCATAAAAAAAGGATGTAAGCTGTGAATGTGTCTCATTGTTGACAAGTCATGCAAAAAAGCTTTATCCCTCCTTCTTGTCATTAGTCCATACCAGGAACTTTATCTATGTGTAAAATAATGTAATTGTATGTAAAAAATAATGTGATATCTCGTAACAATTGTAAGTCGCCCTGGGTAAGGGCGTCTGCTAATAAAATAATAATAATAATAATAATAATAATAATAATAATAATAATAATAATAATATGTGGTGTTGGAGTTTTCTTCCAAGAAAATAGCTTAAAAGTTTTTTTTTTTTTTTTTTTTTTTTTGATAATCAAATGCAGAACTTCACCCTTAATGTGTCAATCCAATATCTCCATAGAACAGAATCAATGTTGGCAAGCTGTAGCATTACATCACAAGTGTCAGAAACAGATCAGTTTTATGGAGTAGTTTCAATTCAAAATACTGCATTATTTCATTATATCACAATGCTTTATAACTTTAAACACCATAGTAACCATGACCCTATCTACACACTGTAAGGAGTTATAAACTAATTTTACATTTAACCTTAAGGAGAAGTCAAAGGTCATGATCAAGGTAATTTGGCATTAATCAACTAAACCATGTTCAACTGAAGCGGTTTTAAATTTACGAACGAAACGTAGGTCTAGCGACCATCTTGTTTTACAAAAGAACACTATTTTGCCATATTTGAATTCCATTGTCCCCAAGATAATGCCTACCAAGTTAAGAGTTAGTTGGTTAAACGGTTTGCAAGCAGAAGCAGTTTGATGTTTGGGGAGCGTTTGGAGAATCTGTTGGCAGCCATTTTGATAGTAACATTTATCGCAGCAACTTCTACTTCTGTTGAAGCAGGTTTGGTTGCTGATGACATATGCGACGTTTTAGATCAATCGGTTCACTGGCTCCCAAGAAGCAGATTTTGAAAGGTTTTTCCAAAAAATGCGCCAGGCTGCCATCTTGGTTGACTCAGAAGCGCAATTTTTTTGCATGTGAACTGTAATCTACATGGGATGATACCTGCCAAGTTGATGTTATGACAATAATAATAATAATAATAATAATAATAATAATAATAATAATAATAATAATAAAAATCTTTACAATAACAATAGACTTCCCAAGCCAGATTGGAAGCCTAATAATAATAATGCAAGTTTCTGTTTTACAACAGTCAATATGACACAGAACCATGCCCCAACTAGCAAATAGTCTGTATAAACATTCCCCAAATGTTAGTCCCTCAGTTAGCATCTGAAACTCAGAAGGTGAGGTACAGAACTTGTGGTGATATGGCAGAGATGCACTTTCGTGTTGAGACGGAAGCTGAAGAATCTCTCCTGCTGATCAGTGTTGGTGGTTTCCAGTCAAGTGCTGAACTGTTGCCGTCAGAACTGTAAGCCACGTCATCATGCATCTCCGGCACCTACAAACAAACATTAGGAATTTTAGTTTCAACACAAACAAATCTGTCACTGTAAATGGACACATATATACATGAGTTCAATATGATTTCTATAGAAAAGTATGTGCTAGTTCGTGGATTTTTTTTGTTTAACTGCAGACAATTCAATGAATACAATCTTTAGTAAGTAACTGTCTATGGAACAGAAAAAAAACAATTACATTTTGAAGGTGCATTCAAAATGATTAAAAGTATTGCACTCTCTCTCTCTCTCTATATATATATATATATATATATATATATATATATACACACACACACACATTAGGACACAAGGTGGCTCTATAAATGTAGGCTTCTACAGATGTCCAGTCCCAACCTACAAACTATTCTTACACTGTATAAATAAAACTAAAGAAACAGCTTAGTTAATATAATACACTAGACAAATTAAAACTAGTTTTATTCTTACTTTTTTGTTCTGATATATCTAAACTACAATTTTGGAAAAAAGCTATAGGCTGATGTGAAAGCAGCAATTGGCCTCCATGTGAAAGGTCAGTTTGCTTTGTACATAAATAGGTTTGCCATGGAGTAAAGGTCACACATGAAAGTGAGCACAGCGTACATCTGCATCAGAAGCATCTCCCCCGAAGTTCTCTGGCGTCTCGTGTGACCTTTGGAAGTTCTTTTGAAGCCTGAACTCCACCTCAGAGTCACAGTCGTTGGAGTCTCGGAGGGTTGAGAGGCCACTGTCCAAGCAGCTCTCTGCTAGGCTCTCCACCTCACAGCTTACCCTACACATCGGGTCACACATCGCCAGCATGTCACAGTCCTCATCCATGTAGGAAGAGTGAGAGGACCTGGAGAAGTTAGATAAACTATATGAATAAGAATAGAAGAAAATATCAGGTGACACATTCGTTTCAGATCACATTGTGTGAGTAACAGTTGAAACAAATATGTGCAGATTACTTTGTCATTAATTAAAGATAATTTTATTGGAATTAAATGATATTTTAGTGGAATTAAATGTAAATGTGCACTCTTTATAGTGATGTTATAAAATCACTCATTTGAATTTTAATGTGTGTTTTCTAGATTCTAGATTGAAAAGCACAAATAAATATATATTTGTCTTTTCAGCACAGAGCTGTGTTTACCCATGGATAAAATTATTTTTCTTTTTAAAATGTTGAAGGCAAACTAACCCCTCAGATAAAAAACAAACATGTCTTACCTATCATAAAATGGAGATTGACAACCACTAAATTTCGGACTCGACTGAGAAATGGTATTTCCTGGGGAGGTGTTATGAACATGCTAGAACAGAAACAATATTAGTGTTTAAAGATAAAAATAAATTAATTTCCCTCAGGCTGTATTACCTATTTCATCTTTTTTAAAGCTTTGTTTTCATGCACATTAAGCTGCGATTCTTACCAGAGATTTATTGTATTTGCTTAAACTATTTTCCAGTGTACTTCTTAGACCATCATTGCTGTCATGGAGTGTCCTGTTAGCTGACCTTTTAAAGAATAAAGGAATGGGAAGGCATTAAGGATTTATTCAAACACAACTGAATGCCTTTTGATATTCTCAACATGTTTTCTTTGTCTAGAATTTGTTAAACTCAAAATAGGTCCAAAAAGTAAATAAAACAAAGAAAAATGATATATTCACAAAGCTTTAACTCATTTATTTCAAGAATGTTTTTAATTAAAAAATACTCAGTAAGCTGTCTTTAACAAGTCTAGAACTGTTTCATGAATATTAAAATATATTTAATTAATAAAAAAAGACTAAGAAAATATTGTTTACATAAAGCTTTATAAATAGGGCCACTAATACAGCAACAAGGTATTATAAAACATTAGGATCAGCTGGCATGCCAGAAAGCTGCGAGGTTAAAAGTCTGTGACTTCTGTGTGCTTTCTTGGTAAGCGTGTGTGTTTGGGGTATGCTGTAAAGCAGGATGTAGCAATTAAGAAAAGAGGATACACTTCAAAACACAGGTACATTTGACTACGCTGTGCTTGGACCCCTGTACTGTATAGATTAGTACAGAATTCTATGAAGTGAAGGGTAGCTTTACTGTATGAGGAATGTGCTTGGTATGCAGTACATAAAATTAGCAGTCCTTGAAAAATGAATGGTACAAAAAACAAGGATTTTTAAGTATAAGCCAGCAGAAAATAAGGATTTATAAATAGAAAGATTGAAGGAAACTTACTGAAGTATCTCTATTTGTCGGGTAAGATGATCTCTTTCATCTGTATAATCTTTTATCATTGCTTTATCCCTGAAAAGCAAAAAACAAAAAAGTCAGGTTTTGTTCCATTGGAACATAAATACAATTTAGATATAGTACCAGGGAAACTGTGAGCCTTTATTTCAGCTACCGCTACCAGTTGCCATAGAGATTAAACCCCAATGCTGTAAGCAGTGGAAATGAACAGCAGTCTTACTTTCAGGATATCCGGTGCCATTATAAAGACTTCTGAGTCCAAACTTGATTTAAACCCTTTTCCTTTTGTCTCGTCAAAACAGAAAGGCTTTGAAAACATTTTGGAATCTAAATGATATTTGTGTAGCAGCCAATTGATTCCACGCAAATAAATTAAACTGCCTTAAACCAAACATAAATACTGCAATTCAAATTACTTGCAAACACAAGTAGTTCAGTGGTTAGAGTGAAATGCTGAATACTAAGTTAAAGTATAAGTAGCTTAAGATGTCTCTGCAATTGCTTTTTTACATTTCCCTTACTATTTTGTGGTGTTTGCCATCTGAGTGGTTCTGGGTTCTGTCACCCCATACAGAGTTTTTTTTTTTTTTTTTTTTTTTGGATACCTGTCTTTACTAGACTTTTGCTTTGAGCGTATCTATATTAACAGCCTTGCTTATTCCATACAAATCATGTGACAATGTGACTTTTCAACAGTGCAAGTCCCACTTACATATACATAAACTACATACCATAAACAGAGAGAGTAGGTGTGTGACAGGAAGGACCCTGTCGCTGGTTGAGATGTGCTGCTCCTTTGGTAAATATGAAGGTTTGCCCAGAGCTGAGCTGATTGGGAGGTCCTGATTGGCTGGGAGGGTGCCCGGGGAGCTTACATCTGTTTAAGGAGGCAGAAGTGCCAACGTTCGAGGCTACTGCAATGCCATAGCTACACAGGCGGGCGAAAGCTTTTATGTTGACATCAAGGAGGAGAGTGTCCGCTCCATGGAGAGAACTACTACACGAAACCCTTCCGCTCCAAGACGGTGCTCATGAAGGCATTGCCCAGCCGAGGCCGCTTGAAGAGATCGGCGTTGCTATGAAGTTGCCGGGACTCCGGGAGCACAGAAGTAGATCAGTTTAGGGGATTTAATCCCAAACTAAGTGCAGTAAGGGTTAGTAGTGTAGCAGGTTCCTGGAGCGGGACATTCCTTTTAGTGGGACAAGCACTCTCCATTTGTGGACAAACTTTAATTTTTAGCTGTTGTTTTCTTTATTAAATCCGGCACTAGGATTACCATTGTTGGTACCCTAGCTTCGGGGCCTGTGTTGTAATTAAATCTGCGTGTTTGTGTGGCATGTTAACACCCACTGTTCTGTGTCTGATTCAGTATTATTCAGTGACAACCCATGTATGTAACATCACCAAGTTGCAAGGTGTCACGTGGTTTGAATTGAATGAGGAATGATAATCCCAGCATTTAGGAAGCTCAATGTCCAGTGAAGGTAGATTTTGAGAAACATTACAATACCTCAATATTGGAGCAACAGAAACAAGAAACACAAATTGCTGCCAGAAAAAAAATAAAAATGCAATTAAAATGATATTTGAAGCTACTTCCTTTTTAATATTAAAGCACGCCTGGTGTTAAATTTGGTGCATCTTAAAATTGACTTTATAGTAAATATATTATTCAATACAATTTATTGATGCCATTTTGTTTTTCTACTGTATGTACAGCATTTAATACAGTTTTTATCTATCTATAGTTTTTTAACTATTCAGATAAGTTATTTCAAGTCACAGTAATGTTACAAAAAAGTGAAACAATGTGAGAGTGAATTAAAGACAAAAGTAAACACTTTTGAAAATATGCCCCTGTGTTAAATATACTAGTGTATAATGTTTTTTTTTGTTGTTGTTTTTTAAATATTTAATTATAACGGCGCAATAGCACTGGCAGAGCCTTGTCTAAACTCGATTTTAAGGGGTATGTTTTCTCAGCCGTTTCAAAACAGATCGGGACGGCACTTTCATATGTTCTGTGTCTGTGTTATGGATCCTTTTTTTGTGCAAGTTTCATGAAAATCCGTGCAGTAGTTTTTAAGTTACAGAATTGCTTGGCGATTCTGTGGCGCATAAATGAAGCGAAGATGTAAAAAAAAACAAAACACTGCGCTAAAATGGTATTCTGAAGACATGTCTTGCACCGTTATAGAGCGCCTGCCCCATTGGGTCAGCATACATTTCAGGCGTGGTATCATTAATATATTTGCCGAAGCGATTCTGATGACAGCGCAGTGGGGTCCCAAACAGACAACTGAGCACTGCGTTAAGACCCGCAGAAACCAGGTTTATTTAGTGGTGCAATCAGGAATGTATAATGGGGTTCTATCTCTAACTTTAGCTATATTAAGAAATGTACAGTAATATCACAGTGTTTGACTGGGGGACTATGAAGCGAAATAACATCACTTATAAAATTATACATGACTTTCATACAACTTATTAACTTAAACATAAAAAATAAGGATTACATCTTGAAATGTATTATTATTATTATTATTATTATTATTATTATTATTATTAATAACAATAATAATAATCCTATGCATAACACTCCCCCCCCCCCCCCCCCCCCTCATATCTGGAATGGTTTGGTGAAGAATCAGCTCATCTCACTGTCCTATTGCAGTCGCTTAGGAGCGAATGAGACTGAGGTTTTGAAACAGAAGGCCATCCGTTTGCAAAAAAAAAAAAAAAGATTTGTGTAAGGCCACAGGTACCCTTTATTTGTTTGCTGCGAGTGAGTTTTATCTTTTAAATAAATGTTTAGCTTATTTTATCAACTTGATTTCTGACACCTTAGCACAGCGTTGATAAAGGTTCCCTTCACCTCTCTCACACATTATTCACACTTGTTGTTCCAGACCAGAAGCACGCTATATTCAGACCTTTCCATTATTTATCTCTCAAGGGTTTCTTACAGCTATTGTATTCTTTGATTATTTGTATGGGTTATTGTCACAAAGACGGCCAGAGTGGGTGGCGTCAGACCAGAAAAGGAATACACAGAGAGATGTGGTTTGGTATAAGCTGGGCGCGTGATCGCGCTCAGCATTTAATAAACAGAAAATAAAAGGTTTGAAACACAAAAAAACACTGGACACGGCACTTGCGCCAAAATAAAGAGACAAACAAAAACGAACACACACTAACAAACAGGGACAAACAAACACGGTGAGTAAAGCAATATTTACGTTCTTTCTTTCACTTTTTAGTTTCTCCTCTCTCTCCCGTTCTCCACTCACCGAACACCAACCCCGACTGAGTGAAAATGTGCATATTTATACTGTTGTGCTGGGATTCAATTACTAATTAATTATTCACTTGAATCCCAGCACGTGAATTAATTCTGTGCAACCCCGTGCTCACATATTACATTTAACCAGCACGTGAAGTGATTTGTGCCCTCCTCGTGCCTACATACAAATCTACACTTTTTAAATACACGTGAAACACAGACCCGTTTATATCCCGTGTACCAATCTATACACCGACATTAACATACGCACCCATACATACATACACAGAACACACAAATGCACACAGGGGCGGGGCACTTTGCCACATATACCCCCCCTTGTGCGCAGCACACATGGCCTCAACGGCCACCTCCCCCCTTAAAAACCCAGCAGTCCAGAACAAAGTCTCGGGCTGGGAAGGGAGGCTTCAGTGGGCCCTTGGCTGGCAATGCTGTCAGCACCCCTGCCGGTAGTGGCACGGCTGACAGCCTGTTGGTCCCGTCCTGCAGCGAAAAAGCTGCGGGGGCAGGTGGTCCCCCGACCTCCCCCTTCTTCGTAGCCGGCAGCTCCCTCCTGTGGGGCTCCGGCCACAAGAACTCCTGCAGCGAAACTGCTGCTGGGGAAAGTGGTCTCCAGACCTCCTCCCCCTTCTTCGTGGCCGGCAGCTCCCCTTGCTGGGGCTCCGGCCATCGTACTCCCTGCGGAGGTACGGGCAGCAGAGGCAGCTCCTGCTCCTCTGCTCCGGGCGGTGGTGGAGGCAGAGGCAGCTCCAGCTCCTCTGCTCCTGGCGGTGGTGGAGGCAGAGGCAGCTCCAGCTCCTCTGCTCCTGGCGGTGGTGGAGGCAGAGGCAGCTCCAGCTCCTCTGCTCCTTGCGGTGGTGGTGGCGGAGGCAGAGGCAGCTCCTGCTCCTCTGCTCCTTGCGGTGGTGGTGGCGGAGGCAGAGGCAGCTCCTGCTCCTCTGCTCCTGGAGGTGGTGGAGGCAGAGGCAGCTCCTGCTCCTCTGCTCCTTGCGGTGGTGGTGGCGGAGGCAGAGGCAGCTCCTGCTCCTCTGCTCCTGGAGGTGGTGGAGGCAGAGGCAGCTCCTGCTCCTCTGCTCCTGGAGGTGGTGGAGGTAGAGGTAGCTCCAGCTCCTCTGCTCCTGGCGGTGCTGGCTCCCTCTGCTGTGGCGGCTGGGCATGTGCACGCCGTGCTGCCTTCAGCAGCATAGCGAGAGGCTGCTGGGGGACACCAGCATCCTGCCCTTCTCCCCCCCAAAAATTTTCAGGGGGTTGAGCCTGTAACTCCTCCCCTTCTGGCTCTTGGGGCTGAACCAGCAGGCATTTTCCCTCTGCTGGTGGCTTGGGTCCCAGGGCTGTGGAAGCCCCGACTTGCCTCCCTTTGGGCTGTGTACGCCCCGACTCCTCCCTGTTGGGCTGTGGACGCCCCGACTCCTCCCTGTTGGGCTGTGGACGCCCCGACTCCTCCCTGTTGGGCTGTGGACGCCCCGACTCCTCCCTGTTGGGCTGTGGACGTTCGGGCTCCCCCCACTCAGGCGTAGGACGTTCGGGCTCCTCCCACTCAGGCGTAGGACGTTCGGGCTCCTCCCACTCAGGCGTAGGACGTTCGGGCTCCTCCCACTCAGGCGTAGGACGTTCGGGCTCCTCCCACTCAGGCGTAGGACGTTCGGGCTACTCCCACTCAGGCGTAGGACATTCGGGCTCCTTCCGCTTGGGCTCCTCCCATTTGGGCTGTGGATGCTCAGGCTCCTCCCATTTGGGCTGTGGAGGCAAAACCAGCAGGCATTCACCCTCTGCTGGTGGAGATGGGGACAGCAGGTACTCACCCTCTGCTGGTGGAGATGGGGACAGCAGGTACTCACCCTCTGCTGGTGGAGATGGGGACAGCAGGTACTCCTCTGCTGGTGGTCCTGCTACCTGGGCTGCTGTTCCATTTATGGTTGCCTCCAGGTAGTTGAGGACAAACTCCACACCCTCCTCCAAGGTGTTTGGGGTGTGTTCCTGCTGATATGCCTCCCATCTCTCACTGTCCATCATCCACAGGACCCGGACGACTATGGGCAGAGACTGGGCCTCCAGCCCAGCATTCTCCAGGAACCAGCCCCGCAGTTTGATGGCGTCTTCTGCCATTGATTTTTTTTTTTGTTTTGTTTTTTTCCCCCAAAACAATATTTGTAATCTTTTTTTTTTTTTTTTTTTTTTTTAATCCAGACCCCTCCTGGTCTGACGCTTGGAGGCGCGGCTATCCCACGAAGACACCACGTGTCACAAAGACGGCCAGAGTGGGTGGCGTCAGACCAGAAAAGGAATACACAGAGAGATGTGGTTTGGTATAAGCTGGGCGCGTGATCGCGCTCAGCATTTAATAAACAGAAAATAAAAGGTTTGAAACACAAAAAAACACTGGACACGGCACTTGCGCCAAAATAAAGAGACAAACAAAAACGAACACACACTAACAAACAGGGACAAACAAACACGGTGAGTAAAGCAATATTTACGTTCTTTCTTTCACTTTTTAGTTTCTCCTCTCTCTCCCGTTCTCCACTCACCGAACACCAACCCCGACTGAGTGAAAATGTGCATATTTATACTGTTGTGCTGGGATTCAATTACTAATTAATTATTCACTTGAATCCCAGCACGTGAATTAATTCTGTGCAACCCCGTGCTCACATATTACATTTAACCAGCACGTGAAGTGATTTGTGCCCTCCTCGTGCCTACATACAAATCTACACTTTTTAAATACACGTGAAACACAGACCCGTTTATATCCCGTGTACCAATCTATACACCGACATTAACATATGCACCCATACATACATACACAGAACACACAAATGCACACAGGGGCGGGGCACTTTGCCACAGTTATATACACATGTATATCTATCTCCGTATATTAATAGGAACAGAACAGTTAAATATTCTACACATGAAGTACGGAAGCGGTGCTCTCCTTTCAAGTTCAAGTTCAATTCAAGTTCAATTCAAGTTCAAGTTCAAGTTCAAGTTCAATAGTTCAAGTTCCTGTTTGTTCAAGTTCAAGTTCCGGTTCATGCTGAGTATGAAGCTGTACAATGCAGAAACGGTAACAAGAAAAATAAAAAATATTTTGCTGGAAACTTCAAAGAAACACAGACTGATAAGCTGAGATTGGTTTCTCCTACAGGTTTGTTTTTATGGATGGGAGTAAGAAAATGTGGTCACTGGTCAGATATGACAGGTGGTCACTCTTCACAGTTAAATTATAGGGGAAAAAGGGTTCAGTGGATTCTGCAAGTAGTCACTCATGGCAGGTGGTCTCTCTTCAGAGGTGGTCACTAAGGCAGGTTTTACTGTATCTAAAATGTGGTCCTACTTGAGAATGTTTGTTATAATAGTAGATAATTTTTCTAATAAAACAATAAATGGCAAACCAAAAACTTCCTTTAAGATATACAGAGGACTACAATCTAAATGGATGGATCTACTTTCCATTGCATATAAATATATATTTCTTTAAATCAGCCTTCCAGTGAAAAAAGAATGGATATTTAAACACAACTGGTACAGTAGGTGGGTTCACTTCAGACAACATGTGTAGTCATCAGTGGGTTGCTGAGGATTCAAAAGTTCTCTGAAACAGCCTAATACATATCCTTTAGAAGTTTAGAAGAGTCACTGTCATGAATGGATAAGAAAGATCTATAAAGTTCATGGATTGATTGGTTGGAAAATGCTTGTGTAGCATATTATTTGTCTCTTTTCAATCTCATGACTACGGAACCCCTAAAGGGACATGGTGTAAATTAAAAAGGGAGGCTACTATCTCGTGCACAAGACTTACTATCTCATCAGCAAGAGGTATTATAGCAAGTCATGCACACAAGATATTTTGTCCTGCACACAACTTACTATATAGTAGCCTCCCATTTTCATTTTTACACCATATACCTTTAGGGGTTCCGTACATTACTATGCCACACATACATCAAAAGTCTTTTGCAGCATATCAAACACGTGTTTTTGTGTCCTTCATAAACAAAACCAAAAGAAAAAAGAAAGAAAAAAGTTGCAATGGTTATGACAGTTGTAAATATTTGTATACTTGGAAAAGTACACAATAAATAACTTGTCTCACTCAAGATGTGTTGTTGTATTGTAATTGGCTTTTCCAATTCACATATAATTCTATGTCAACATGAAAACAACCATGGTTGTTCTGGTTTTAGACCTCACCTCACCTGCCCAGTGATGACTACACATGTTGTCTGAAGTGAACCCACCACTGTAGCAGTTAAGCAGTGTGTGCTGGAAAGCATTGTCAGAACATGGGTCAGGTACCTGACAATTTCCCATCTTTTTGGAATTGTCAGCTCTTACCGTCAAGTAAAATGTAGTGTTTGATACTCTTTAGTACTCAGTAAATTACACAAATAATTCCCAGGTCCCATGGCTCCTGAAACAAGGTGTTAGTAACTATATATCCCTGTCTAGGGGACACACAGTCATTTTCATGAAAAGGTAGGTCACAATATCCTATATCCACTGCTTGTAGAATAACACCTCAAAACAAATGCTCATGCCAAAATAAAAAACTGGTTTCCTGAGATATAACCATTAAAAATGTAATCAAATACAATGTACTGGTACCAAATCTAACTCCTCTGTTAGCAATATGCTACAGTAATACAATTCATGTATTTATTACTGAAGCGTCTCTTACTGTTCCAGGATTATACTCTGATCGGCGTATTCACATTTCAAAGAATCCAGCTCACTCTGAAGGAATGCAATGTTTGTTTGAGACTCAAGGAGTTCTCTTTTCAGTTGCTGTTTTTCCTGAAATAAAGAGACAGAGCTTTTAGTATCTCAAGAACAATTTCATGGGGTTAATTCCTAAGTCCACACAACTAATAGCACAAAAGAAAAGTCTTACCAGCGTTAATTCATTTATTTTCCTTTTCAATCCAACAACTTTGTCCTTCAGATTGATATGTTTGTATTGTTCTTCTATCTGTAAGAGAAAAAACACAATTTGTCACGTTATATAGCTGTTTTTTTTACTAGATGTGTCACTCATTGAAGAATGAACTAACTCAGCACAAAATGCTGTTTAGCCACTACGCACAATAAAGCATTACAAATGAATGTAGTGTTTCAATAGGTATAACGTCAGGTTATTATCATAACTTTGGTTCCCTGCAATAGAAATGTAACCATTACAATAAGGGTATTTACTTCCTAAAGACCCCAAAACCTGAATAAGATACATCAAAGCTGCTCGTGGGGCCTGTGTCGCAGTCTTGGCCCGTCCCCAAGGGCATAAAAGTACTGCGCTCACAGACCCCCACACCATTTTTCAGTCAGGCCCGCTGCAACCATGGATGCTACGACCTTGAAGGTTAATGGTTACATTTCTATTTCAGGGAACCAGGGTTATGATAATAACCTGACGTTATACCTATTGAAACACTACATCCATTTGTGATGCTTTATTGTGCGTTATGAGAGCCAGTGACTGTCAGAAAGGAATCTAAGCAAATAGGAGTGGTAGGCTAACAGAATACTATTACAGTTGCCTGGCTGAATAGGCATGCTTGAGGATCAAGACCCGGCACTGCTTGCTGGGGCAGGTAGCGTCCTTGGACAGGAGCGTCTGTACCAAGGCTGCAATTGAAGCCTCCACCGGTGGAAAATGGGTCAGGCCCAGCTTCTCCACATCATTATTATTATTATTATTATTTATTTCTTAGCAGACGGGCGACTTACAATTGTTACAAGATATCACATTATTTTTACATACAGTTACATTATTTTTTTACACATTATTTTTACATACAATTACCCATTTATACAGTTGGGTTTTTATTGGAGCAATCTAGGTAAAGTACCTTGCTCAAGGGTACAGCAGCAGTGTCCCCCACCTGGGATTGAACCCATGACCCTCCAGTCAAGACTCCAGAGCCCTAACCACTACTCCACACTGCACATCATGCACTCTGTATAGGGCATCCAACGACCGGGAAACAGCAGGAGCTGTAGCCGGATGATCTCAGGAAAGGATCTCAAGAAATGGACTGGGTCGGTTCGGTGACTTTAGCCCTGGGTCGGTACGGTACCGGGACGGTAGAGGTATGGAACCGGGTCAGAACCGGGTCTGTACAGGATGGTACTCGGTCGGTTCTGTATCATTTCGGTGACTTTAACACCAGGTCGGTACGGTACCAGAACGGTACAGGCACAGTACCGGTGCAATAACCTTGGTCCTGGTTTGGTATCGGTATGGTACCGGGTCGGGAACGGAGCAGGTCGGTTACCTCGGTACCGTAGATGTACTAACAGCCTTCGTAATGGTGATGCTAAAAGCAGTCACCAAAATGGCATCAAGGTACTGTGGATAAAATTACAAGAAATCAACACCTGAAGCAAATATTTTTGGTCCTGCGCTAACTGTACGTGTGCAAAGCACCACATTGCAGACCAGCCTGCGTGTAGTCTCAGTAAAAGAAACAGAAAACACAAGAGAAACTACAAAAGTAAATAATGTCTCGTAATAAAACAAGAACAACATGCAACAAAAAAACGAGAAATAATAACTAGCCAGAGCTATGCAGCCTGGAGGGAGAGCACAGGTCAGCTGACTTATGTTGATGGATCCCTTGGAAGGCGCGACTATGCATCTAGCTTTGTGTGGGGTACAATGCCATGGTGGGGCGTAACAAGCAACAGGTTGCAGTGCACAAATTATGTGTAATTAGTGAAAACTATTACAGCAATTATTTTAATATCACATACATTAACACGATAAATGCAAAATATATAGCAGATAGAGGTACAAGTACTTATCCGAACAAGGCTCGCCTGTCAGGTCAGTCTTGAAAGGAAGAATGGCGCAGACATCAAGGCAGGCCATGACTGTGTCACAGGCTCTGCAAGCAGCTTTGATATATCTTATTCAGGTTTCAGGGTCTTTAGGAGGTAAATGCCCATACAGTAATGGTTACATTTCGTACTTGAAAGGGAACTACTGTGTTTCATTCTGTGTGACCACCATTGTTTCCACACATTTACACATAGTTTAATGTATCGAGTAAAAAATCCAGGCCAAGATGCCTATCATACCCTCCTCTGCTACCTGTCCAATTTCATTAATATACAGTGCATCATTTTTTTATTTTGTGTTGTTTTTTCTCAGGCCTTTCAGTCAACTTGTGAAACCAGGTATTACAAAACTACAAACTTGCTTAGTACAGTAGTCCACATAAAGGAACACCTCCTAAGAGAACACTTCGGCTAAGAGAACAACCTTGAAACAGATTTTTCCCATTGTAAATGCTCCACCTAAAGGAACAAGAACGTCACTTAAAGAGCATCTTTTTGGCATTGTAACGGGGGATATGTTACGTGTGTGGGTCGTCACTGAAAAATACTGAGGTGGACACAAAGCATTGGGTGTTTGACACGCCGCAGAGGCATGCAGATTTAATAACAAAAGGCTGACACTAGGGTACCAGCAATGGTAGCTATAGTATCACATTTAATAAAGAAAAGAAACCAAAAAAACATACACATAAAAGTTTGCGCAAGTCTCACTAAAAGAGACGTCCAGCTCCAGGAACCTACTACACTACGAAACTCCTCTCTACACACTGTTTGGGATCAACCTTCCCTAAACGAACCTACTTCTGGGCTCCCGGCATCCCGGCATCCTCATGCCGACTCTTGCCTCTTCAAACGGCCTCGGCTGGGCAATGCCTTCACGAGCACCGTCTTGGAGTGGAAGTGTTTTGTGTAGTAGTTCTCTCCATGGAGCGGACGCCCTCCGCGATGTAAACACAGCACCTGTCTGTGTAGCATGATGGTTCAGTCGCCTTTTTGATCTCCGTGCAGCCTCCACGGGCACTGCCCCAAGCCAATTCGGACCTCTGGATCAGCTCAGCGGCAGGTTGCCTAGCAACGCATTTGCACAGAAACCAGCAACAGGGCTCTCCCTGTCACAGGCACAAATAGCAATTCGTTCAGAACTGATAAAGTGCTGTTTTGTAACCTGATAACTCATCATCATCAAACGTAAATTCAAATGTTTTATTCAATATTTTCAAAAGTGATATTTTTCGCAAGAGTGTCTTGAGGCACACTGGTTGGTTTATTCAATCATTCCAGAACCGCCATAATTTTATCATTGCCTCATTTTGTTTTTCCACGAGTGTACCTCATTTTGTTTTTCCACGAGTGTACCTCATCGCTACATTTTTTAACATGTGTATGGGTGCTGTGTTAATTTAGTTTGACAGTTTATTAACGTTAGTTTGTCTGTTACTTTATTTAATTACTTTAGTATAGTTAATTAACATACACTTGCCTATTGCTTTTCTCTTATTCAGTTCATTTCATATGTTGAATCACGTGCATCATGACAAGTAATACAAATGTATTTATTTATTAATATTGTGTCTGGTGGTCAGCTCCGTCTTAGAGAACACTTCGGCTAAGAGAACACTTTGGTGTTCTCTTAGCCGGAGACTACTGTATATTATAGAATAGTCCCACATTTTATTTAATGGGGTCCCAGAGTGGCTCATCCAGTTAAAGCGCTGGCACTGAGTCATAGAGCTTAGACGACACCAGTTCGCATCTGGGCTGTGCAAAGAAGCCAAACTTTGCTGGGGGCTCCGACACTCCCAAGGTGGGGGATGGGAAACCGGCAGGGATTGCTTCTCCTCATCGCACAACAGCGAACCCTACTGGCCAGACACCGAGCACATTCAGAGTGGATAAAAAGCAGGGCTGATCTCTTTTCCCCGGATTGGTAGCCTGCCCACTAAATAAAAACATTTTGTTTTTTTAAATGTTACTTAATGTGGTGTTCGTAGAATTAATGGCAATAGAGAATGTAATTTCATAGAACTTCAACGGTTAATGTTCTGTCATATTGACCGTCAATAATGTAATTACCATTTTCAGTTTCTTCATTTTGACCTGCAGTTCACAAACTTCTGAATCATACTGACACTTGATGTCACCTAGAGCAGCTTCAGCTTTTCTGGTTTCCTGCAAGAAACAAAATAATACAATTCATTTTATAGCACTTTTTATATATTTATTTTTTCCCCACAGCACTCTGATAAACAAAATGAATCTAAAGCATTTGGTGTTTATCACCGAGAAACAAACCCATGACCACAATATGACAGCCATATTAGGTCACTCTTTGTCCATAGTTTCCATAATATTTAGTTGCAATATACTGTGTTGAAGGGCCCTGGAATGCAGCTTCCTGGTTGGTGGATTGGTGGATGGAAGTTCTCAGGTTTCTAATTAAGTACCGTAAAAAACGGTGCTAAAATAAGTCGATTTTCTTGGCATTTTTGTGGGGCCCTGAAAAGGGGGGAGCGATTAATACACTGGTGCGACGTATGCGCATTCAGGTCATGTTGCTAGGTTGAAACACAAAACCACTGTTCTAATTAAAAGTTTTAATTTTTTACTTTCAATACCCTTAGTCATTTTGAATGTTAAACGCAAGCTTTCAGACTCTTGACCGACCTCCTCTCGACCCAGACGTGTGTACCAATCTTCAGAATATGAAAACGTCACAGCTATATTGTTTCACAGTTAACACTAGCTGTCAACCTCTATGAATTTCCTTATTCCCACCCTCCTGAGCCATTGATTTGTCAACATTCAGACTGAACCTCCCCTGGGATCCGTAGCAAACAGCTATTGGTTAGAAAGCCGAGTAAACATCAAGTCTTCTGTTCGTTGTAACTGCAATGCTATAATAATGCAGGTGTCTGTCTTTGAGACTGGATAAAGTAGGACAGTCAGACAAAAAACAAAAATGCTACACAAGAGGTTTGAAATTGCACGTTGTTGAATTTGTCAAAATGCATGGCAATCGTTATGCTGAAATAACAGTACATGACTGGAGACGAAGCAAAGACAAACTTAAAATGGCGAAAGAAAAATGAGCTGATAGAAAACATTTTGTTTGAATGGAGTACAGTATTTTGAATGAGTGACTTTAATACATACTGTAACTTCTTCAAAATTTCAGTGCAACCCAGTGTTGCACTTGTAAAGTATGTGTATGGTTATGGTTCTGATTAACAAAACAAAATCAATGTATTTGTACAGCTGGAAATTTAATGCAAATGTACTTTACTGTATGCAACACTAAGATGTTTTGTTTACTGGTTATTAGACGGTGCACTGTTTAGTTTATTGTTTTTTTTTTGGCTTTTTTTTAATTGATAAAGCACCACTGTTTAATACTTTTCTTGTAAATTTGTAAAAGCCAATGCAGCGGGAACTATTGTCTACGTATTGTTTTGGAAAAAAATGTTCAGTAAAGCAAAGAAGATATGTTCTTGAACTTGTTTGAGTACTTGATAAGCTAAAACAAAATAGGTTAATACAGGTGTGATGTAGGATGTATAACTTGATTTTACGTTCTGTTAATTATTACTTTTTAAATTCATTCAATTACCATTTGTCAACTACCAACTACCAAGTTGCCCAATGAGCAGAGTTTTATTGCAATTAGAAACTGGTAAAAAGTGCCTTTATTGCTGTTGTAACCATTTCAAATATTTAATGTACAGACGTATTCCAGTTTTCATTGTTTTGCTTGATTCTTGTTTTTAAGGATATTCTTATTTTAATAGATATTCTACCTTAATGTTCTGCAGTCATCTAAGAAATATCTCCCATTGACTAAGTAGCAATCTGTGAGTAACATGGAACCTGCTGTGTCATCTGAAGGTCAGCATTTAATAAACTACAGTATTATATAATTTATATACAGTAGAGGGCAATAATAACAATTACTTTATTTTTCAGACTCTAGTGTCTGTCACAAATGCTAAAGGTCTGCAGCCCTTTTCTTCATTATGTCATTTAGATTTGTTTAAATTATTTGCCTAGGAAATTCCTAGTGTTCCAGAGATTAGACCTAGCCATACACAGTTGTTTTATTTTACGAGCAGCTGTTCCAGGTATGGATAGAATAGTGTAAGTCCTTAATACTTAGTATTCTTCACTTTTTAATCCTACATTATCATTTGCACAACTATAGGAAGCTTGATCTCCTTTTTCCACCATCAAATTAGGGCTGTTATTTGTTCCATCTTGCTTCCACAATCTGCAACCCTATTATTATTATTATTATTATTATTATTATTATTATTATTATTATTTATTTCTTAGCAGACGCCGTTATCCAGGGCGACTTACGATTGTTACAAGATATCACATTATTTTTACATACAATTACCCATTTATACAGTTGGGTTTTTACTGGAGCAATCTAGGTAAAGTACCTTGCTCAAGGGTACAACAGCAGTGTCCCCCACCTGGGGTTGAACCCATGACCCTCCAGTCAAAAGTCCAGAGCCCTAACCACTACTCTACACTGCTTCCCTCCACCCTATGCATAACAAAAGTCCAAGTTTGCTTATAAAATGTATTTAGAAAAACATACAGTGTGCCTGATATTGATGTAGTCATTGGCTGCTTATTTCTGGTAACTGTGTTCTTGGTTTCTCAAAGCCATGCTTAAGTCTGACGTTTTGCCCATGTTATATTAACATATCTGCCTGTTGCTATGTGACATGGATGTTCATTTATGTTAGTTCCTCCAATTCCCTCTTGCCTGCCATCATAACTGGGATGACAAGTGTCCCAATACAAACTGCTGTGACCTGCTGCATAAACAAATGGGATTGGCTGGAAATTGCTTGTGGGAGGTTAAGCCTATTTATAATATATATTACAGGGCCACATGCAGATGTTTAAATCCTTAAGTGAGTTATTCAATCCCAGATCGCTCAACACTCGTTGTATAATAGAATGCATTTACTCATTTATTTAAAAAAACACAATTCAAATCAGAAGATTATATATATATTGGGCAGCAGTGTAGAGTAGTGGTTAGGGCTCTGGACTCTTGACCGGACGGTCGTGGGTTCAATCCCAGGTGGGGGACACTACTGTTGTACCCTTGAGCAAGGTACTTTACCTAGATTGCTCCAGTAAAAACCCAACTGTATAAATGGGTAATTGTGTGTAAAAAAAATAATGTAATTGTATGTAAAAACAATGTGATATCTTGTAAGTGTAAGTTGCCCTGGATAAGGGAGTCTGCTAAGAAAAAAAAAATAATAATAATATAAAATGGCTTGGGTGAGCAGAGTACTCTGATTAGCTCAACAAAATGATTTCAGACAAGGATGCACTGGTTGGGATTGGATCTCTTTAGCCTCATCACTAACCTTTTGTTTTCCTACACAACTGATTATTTGCTGCACTGAGTTTTGCCAAATTATTAACTGCAGTAACTAATATGTATTCTCTTTTGCATTTATCATAACTTAAGACTGGTATTTGTAGTGGTAAAATGCATTGTAAATCACTAATGTTAATTTTATATTTTTTAAATACTGCATGAGGGTACAATCCATTAATGTACACGCTCATATTTTCTAGCTTGCATTACTACTCCAGCTTTTTCACTCACAGTAAGCTGTTTTATGTAAACAATAGTGAAGAATCCACATAATCTTTAGCAAACTGTTAAGCTTTTCAAAAGGGTGTCAGCTGCATTGGACACTAAAGACACTCTCCCCTCAATGCAGCACTGCCCTTGGAGCCAGGCAGTGTGTGTACACGCTTTCTGTGTAGCAGTGAGCAATTGTATCTCTGCCAGATAAGAAAAAGCCAACTGTCCAACTCCAAGCTAATTCCAATTCCAAACCAAATCAACCACGGTAAGGTTTGCATGACAAAGCTTTTCAAAAAATGAGCATGACTGTATCTCAGTTTAATAATACTTACTTCTTGTCTAATTTTGTTCTCAGATGCCTGTATCCGCTGGTCCATTTCCTCCTCCATTTCACTCAGCTGCATAGCTGCTTTATCCTGGGCCCTGTGTATTCATAATTAAAGTTAGATTAAATCATGATGATTACATGATAGCAGATTAAAAGCCACTGTAACAGGGGAGATCTGGACTGACTATCTGGCACGTGCGTGGTACTGCAGGAAGAGGGCAGGAGTCTCATAAGATCTGCCTGTCAGTCATGGCGATGACACGGAGAGGTGGGGAAGAGGGTGTGTTGGCTTTCCCTCTCTCTGAGTGGCTGAGAGGTGGGCCTTGGGAGATTGCTCGGCCTATAAGAACTGTGCTTGGTTGTGCATTTGGGTGGCCGGAGAGAGGATACCCAGTGACGCTGGAGAAAGACGTCAGTGAAAAGAGCGAGCAGGCAAGTCAGGAAGGAGGGACGTTGCCCAGCTACAATCGAAAAGGTCATTTTTTTTTTGTAGTCGTAGGTTTTATTTTTTAATGGGAAAGGGGTGGTCAACGTGAATTGATTAACCATTTCCACTGTTTTTCTGGTTCTCTGGTGTTTAGCTATACACCGATTTCATTTGTTTTCCATTGGGGATGTTTTATCATTTTTTAACGGTTAAAACCGAAAATCAGAAGCCCTAGTTATATTTCAATATTTATTTGTTACAAAACTAGCACACAATCACTTAAACAAACGCCTTTGTCAATGTTAGTGTTAGTACTGATTTTGTAGATTTTGGTATTCTGTATCTTTTTGTTTAATGTACACTATAGTAACATCATAAATAATGATTCACAAAAATCTTAAAGTAAAACACAGGTTCCCTACATACAGCATCTCAACTATATCTCTGCATTAAGATTCAAGGAGCATGTTATTATTTACCTTTTCACAGCTAGTGCCAGATTCTCCATTTCTGAGTTTTGCAGCTTGATTTCTCTAATGAAGTTCATGACGACCCGCTCATAATGATGCACCAGTCGGGGTTCTGTTAGGTTGATGTTCTGGTACAAGGTAGCAACTTGTTCATTTCTGCAACAACAACAACAATAAAACTAATAATAATGCATGAAACACTACATAGCAACAGTATCAATAAGGGCTTAATGTTAAACAACATTCTACAGAGTGAGTGAAGCACAGAAGTTAGATATTTGCTTTGTGTATCTAATTTGGCTAGGACCCAGTCTTACAGTCCAAGGGAGAAACCTTAGGAGATGAGGGTCTTCAGGCTGGATGGCAGCACCTTATTGGAGGTACTGCAAAGGTGGTGGTTGGAAGTTAATTCAAACAAAAGATGTGTGTGATAAAGCCCTCAAATATTAGCAACAGGTAGTAAGGGCTGAATGATTAATGATTATGATTATGATTATAATGTCCGGTCTCTCGAACAACATACTTTACAGAAGTGGTTCACCAAAAAAGGAAACTGTTTTTTGTACTTATAGAAAATTCACATTTATTAGGGCTGTCACTCGATTAAAATTTTTGATCGGTTAATTTATCGCCATTAGTTGATTAATCGGTAGATTAATCCGTGCACATTTTTAATAAAGATAACGATCTTATAGCGCCTGTCCTACATAGTAATACTAGAAAATCAATAGAATCTAAAAATAAAATATAAGCCCAACAGGTATTTGGTCTTTTTAAAAGCATTTTTATTATTATTTTTATTTTAGTAAATGTAACAAATTTTCACAGAACAACATCAATCCATGAAAGACTAATAGCAAAATATAATGCACAAGAACTGAGAATGCATTTTCTTTGGTCTTTCATGCAAACATAAGTAACACTTGTGGGCTCCTTATGAACAACATTTTTATTTTACATTATATTACATTCAAAGAACATAATAATAATAATAATAATAATAATAAAACACAGCTTACATATGTTACAGAATCTATCAAATGCACAGACTCCAATGTATTGCTATATTAACTCTACTGTTCAGGGACTGGTGCCACAAACAGGATTTTTTTTTTTTTTTTTTACTATTATGTAATTATCCTCTTCTGTTGACAAATTACATAGATTTCAAGGTCATTTCAATGTCTTTTTTAAAAAAACATTTTAAAAATGTAAATTAAAGCTTATACATCATTTATTTACACTTACGCGTTCTCTGAAATAATACTGAAAAAAAACCCTTAAAATCCTGTTACTGTACATATTCACAGGGATGTAAGGGCTAAATAAATGTCAGTTGCCATCTAGAGTGTTCTGTTTATTAATCTGCTAATACATACTTTGTAGTAATAGGACGACCAATTCAAATGGTTAAAGTAACTGCAACTACTCACACTCCCCTTGCATAAAAAACTTTGCTTGCAAATGAAACAGAACACACTTTCTTTTCCAATGATTTTTCCTTCCGAGTCTAATTTAAACCTAAAACTAGATTTCAGTTTTCCCTTTGGTTTGTAATTCTCAATTTTCTGTTCTCTCCAACTATCTCCAAATGATACCATTTGTGATGACTCGTGTAATTTCCCACATGTTAGTTACTTTGGATTTTAACCCTACAATGCCCAAACAGAATAAAAAATAATTCTGCTTGATTAAATTTTAAAAAAAAAAGGTGTCTGCAATCAACTGTTTAGTTTGATTCATCTGTTACTCGGAACAGCCCTAATTATATATATATATATATATATATATATATATACAGTATATATATATATATATATATACACATATATAAACTGTGTATATACACAGTTTATATATATATATATATATATATATATATATATACTGTGTATATATATATATATATATATATATATATATATATATATATATATATATATATACACAGTATATATAGATGCTGCCACCACCATGCTTCACGGTAGGGATGGTGTTCTTTTGGTGATGCGCTGTGTTGGGTTTGCGCCAAACATAACGCTTTGCATTTAGGCCAAAAAGTTCAATTTTAGTTTTGTCAGATCACAAAACTTTTTGCCACATGGCTACAGAATCTCCTGAGTGTTTTTTTGCATACTTCAAACGGGATTCAAGGTGGGCTTTCTTGAGTAATGGCTTCCTTCTTGCCACCCTACCATACAGGCCAGATTTGTGGAGTGTTTGGGATATTGTTGTCACATGCACACTTTGACCAGTCTTAGCCATAAAAGCCTGTAGCTCTTGCAAAGTTGCCATTGGCCTCTTGGTAGCCTCTCTGATCAGTCTCCTTCTTGCTTGGTCATCCACTTTGGAGGGACGGCCTGATCTAGGCAGGGTCTTGGTGGTGCCATACACCTTCCACTTCTTAATAATCGTCTTGACTGTGCTCCAAGGGATATTCAAGGCCTTTGATATTTTTTTATACCCATCCCCTAATCTGTGCCTTTCAACAACTTGTCCCGGAGTTCTTCTGAAAGCACCTTGGTGCTCATGGTTGAGTCTTTGCTTTGAAATGCACTACCCAGCAGAGGGAACCTACAGGAACTGCTGAATTTATGCTGAAATCATTTGAATCACTTCAATTTAACACAGGTGGAGGCCACTTAACTTGGTGTGTGATTTTGAAGGCGATTGGTTACACATGAGCTAATTTAGGATTGCTATTACAAGAGGGGTGGACACTTGTCCAACCAAGCTATTTCAGTTTTTATTTTTAAATTACTTTTCAAAATATTTCTAGAATATTTTTTTCACTTGGAAGTGGTGGGGTAGGATGTGTAGATAAATGAAAAAAAAACTATTTTAATGCATTTTAATTCCAGGCTAGAAGACAACAAAAGGTGAACATTTTGAAAGGGGTGTAGACTTTCTATAGGCACTGTATGTTAATTATGTATTTAATATATTCTAAAATTAGCCCGCCTCCACTTTTAAGCCCCTGTTCGAATTTACTGAACAAGGCACTGTTCTCCACGATAAATGAGTCGTGGCATGAGCCAGGGTACTACATCAGTGATATACATTGAGCACCACATCCCCAATTGGAAATAATACATACTGACAGATGCCTGATCTGTCCCCAGCTGGTGTCTGGATGGCACTCGTTGCATGAACATGAAGGGCTACTGTAACCTTTACAGGTACAGGTATAGCGTGACTGCAGGCCGTTTGTGATTCTAAATCAAACTTAAGCAGATCACACAGCTCTGTTATAGTGCCTATATCTAATCTGTATCTATGCATAACTTACTTTATAGTTAGATCTAGAAATGTCTGATGAGGATGAAATATTCTGGGTTTAGTGTAGGGTCATTTTTTCCTCATCCTTTCCCTCTCGTGCTGCAGTCGAAGAATTGGAAGCGTTTCGATATCCTCCACTATAGATTACAGCTCAGCAGCCCTGTCAGCAGTTGCAGTTTAAGACACAAGAGGGGGGCATGTCTTAATTAGCGAGTGTATTTTGGTGTTTTGCACCTTTTGAAAAAAAGGTGTTATTTGCAAAATAGAACCAATTATGAATTGCAACTGCTTAAAAAGCTGTAATGCAAGTGTATTTTCAAAAAAGCACAAAGCCTAAAATTCCATTGCGTCACTGGCTTATACGACTTTTGAAAATACATTTTGCAACTTAACTGGAGTCGCAAAGGTGTTCCCTTTTAATTTGAATACGTCCACCAACCAATACTTTTGGGATTTGCCTGCCACATGTCCCGCCTCACCGAGGTAATAAATATTATAATAATATAATATCTTTATTTTTATATAGCACCTTTCATAGTAGACCACCATCACAAAGTGCTTTACAGAGGTAGCCTGTGAACTGTGCATTATATGCAGAGTCACTTACAATAGGACATTGATTTAACATCTCATCCACAGGATGGAGCACAAGGAGGTTAAGTGACTTGCTCAGGGTCACACTGCCTCCTAAACAGTCACTACACAGAGAACTTGTTCTGTTTTGCTCCTCACCATCAGGTAGGTAGGTATAACAAACCTCTCCAGTTGCATGATTGTATCTTTGTAAAAGAGCTCTCACTTCGAGTTTTCTGCTAATTCTACGGCAAATAAGTCGGCTTGCCACAAACGCTGTGCAATTGCACTCTGTTTAAAAAAAACTTTTTTTTTTAAATTATTTCTTTATTTCAACAGCCTACATCGCTCGCCGATTGTAGGCTGCTTTCTAACCTACAGCATCTGCTATTTGTGTTTTCACCAAATGTGGCTCAATGCATTCCAGTTACATCCCAAACGCGTCAGCTGACCGTGTCTCGCGTCTGCTGGGAAGCCCTACGCTGGTGGAGGCAAGCCCCTCACCTGTGAGAAGGTGTAAGAATGGGAGTAATCCACAACCATCAGGTGGTGACGACAGATGCATCCAACTCGGGTTGGGGTGCAGTCTGGGAAGGCAGAGGAGTCCGCGGATCCTGGACGGGCCGCTGGACATCCCTGCACATAAACGCACTGGAGCTGCGAGCGGTCCATCTTGCTCTCCAGCACTTCCTCCCAGTGCTCCAGAGGAGACATGTCCTTGTCCGCACAGACAGCATGTCTGTGGTAGCATATGTCAACCGCCAGGGAGGGCTTCAGTCCCCGGGGTTGCACCGCATAGCATTTCAGCTGTTTACCTGGGCAAACAGGCACTTGTTGTCCCTCCGGGCTGTATATCTCCCGGGAGTGGTGAACTGGGCGGCGGACCTCCTCTCCAGGGAGGTTCCTCACCTGTCAGAATGGCGACTGCACCCTCAGGTGGTAGAGCGCATTTGGGAATGGTTCGGGAGGGCCCGAGTCAATCTCTTTGCCACGGCAGAGACGACTCACTGCCCCCTATGGTTCTCCCTCCACTGCTGCGACGGTCCACTAGGCGTTGACGCCCTAGCCCACGAGTGGCTCAGAACCCTTTTATACACATTCCTGCCGATACCGTTGCTCTCGGCTTTCCTAGAGAAAGTTCGGAGCGAAGAGGCAACAGTTCTCCTGGTGGCCCCCAGATGGCCCAGGAGAATCTGATTTGTGAACCTATGCCAGCTACTGCGAGGCCAGCCCTGGGAGATCCCGCTGCGTATGGATCTCCTCAGTCAGACAAGAGGCACTCCCTGGCACCCAGAACCGGCCAGACTCCAACTATGGGTCTGGCCCCTGAACGGTACTGTCTGTCCGCCTTAGGGCTCTCAGACGCGGTAGTCAGTACACTGCAGAATGCTAGGGCATCCTCCTTGAGGGCACTGTATGCCTATAAATGGAGATATTTTCAAAATTGGTGTATGACCAGAGGTCATGACCCCATTTATTGCTCTATAGCAACTATCCTACAGTTTCTGCAAGATTTGTTAGAGGAGGGCAGGTCACCCTTTACGCTGAAGGTGTACCTGGCAGCTATAGCTACATGTCATATCCCCATTGACTCAGTTTCCTCGGGCGCTCATATTCTTGCGACCCGTTTTCTAAAGGGTGCTTGCCGGCTACATCCTTCTAGAAAGGACGTTCTCCTCGAGTGGAGTCTGGATGTGGTATTGGAGACTCTCACTAAGGCCCTGTTTGAGCCTATACATTCCATAGAGTTGAAACATCTCTCTTTTGTTAGCCATCACCTCCGCTAAGCAGGTTAGTAAGCTACAGGCTCTGGCAGTGCACAGTGCCTGTATACGCATTTGGGATGATGGAAACAGGGTATCATCGCACAAGAACCCCGCTTTCCTCCCTAAGGTGGTTATGGCAATCCACTTTAACCAATCAGTGGAACTAGAGGCTTTTCATCCGCCTCCTTTTGCTTTGGAGGAGGATCGGAGATTGAATTTCCTCTGCCATTGGCATTGAGAAACTATGTGTACAGGACGACAGCGCTGCGTCAGTCTGACCAGCTCTTTGTCTGTCATGGTGAAAGGATCCTGGGTCAAGCCATCTCGAAACAGCGGCTGTACCACTGAAATGTGTACACAGTTTCGACTGCATATACTGCTGCCGGCCTACCCCCACCTGGGAGAGTGGCCGCGCACTCGACTACAGGAGTAGCTACGTCATGGGCCCTCTTTAGAGGTGCCTCATTGACTGATATTTATACTGCGGCTAGCTGGGCTACTCCGCATACATTCACCAGGTTCTACCGAGACGTCCCTCATATGCTGTCCGCTCATACTCCCTCACGATGGCTTTGGTATACTTTCCCAAAAGTATTGGTTGGTGTTCGTCTTCGAATTGAAAGGGAACGATAGGTTACAGATGTAACCCCGGTTCCCTGAAAGAGAAGACGACCACCAAACCTTGTGAGGTCACATCACTCACATTCGCGGGTTCGATGCAAAAGAGAATGAGTTCTCCGTGTAGTGACCATTTATTACCTCGATGACGCGGGACCGGTGACATCACTTCACGAAGGGGCCTATCGGCAGCTTTGATATAAAATGCTCAGTGAATACCTGACCTGTGGCAGGCATATCCCAAAAGTACTGGTTGGTGGTTGTTTTCTCTTTCAGGGAACCAGGGTTACATCCATAACTTATTGTTTTGTGACCTGTTTATCCCTTTTGAAAGTCAGGCTGTTTATGTTTTGTAGTGTTATTATGACATATTAGTATTATTATGACATATAACCGATACAAAATACGTCTGATGATTTTTTTTTTAAAATCCATACATATTGTAGTAATCTAAATATTAGTCATATTTAAACATTTATGAATTCATTAATTGCAAAACACTGGTTAATTCGATAAACCGCATGTTACAATGAAAAATTGCATTCCCTTTACCGTCCAACCAACATTAATTTAATGAATCAACGCTTTATGCAATCAAAACTGAGGTATACAAAAATGACAAGGTTTTCAATGTATGCTGTATGGATTTGCTATACACATTCTAGGATTCATAACTTTACTATGGCAGCAACCATTATATACCTTAAATAAAACATATACGAATGCATCCTTAATTACGTTTAAGGTTATTCATTATATTACAGATATGTTTAAACACTGAAACATTAAAACGAGTTAACCTTTGGAAAATCCTCTATTTGCATGTTAAAAAGGAAGTTAATCTGTAATCTTGCCATGATTTGCATCGATTTACAAAGACGAGGAATCTAAAACCCATTCACTGTTTAATGGAAAAATGCTAATCCCTTGTGGTCGGGGTTGTTCCTAGGCACACATACATAACTCCAATATCAGGTTTGCAAACAAGTATTAACTAAGAAAGGACGATGAGAACAAAAACTTTCTACTGACTAATTGTTCAGTGGGCCATGATACATGTTTTTAAGGTTATGCAGTTAGTTACACCGTTGTAATGTTAACTCAGAATCACCTTTTATAAAGTTGTTCTGTTTATTTCAAAATTGTGAAAGGACTATGAACAAGACGTTACGAGAAGCATCTCCTTGTGGAAGTACTGTCGATTAAATAATAATAATAATAATAATAATAATAATAATAATAATAATAATAATAATAATAATAATAAAGAGCTTTGCAGAACCATACAATCCACACTGTTGTACAAAATACATGCCAAACAGGTATATTTCACCTCGGGATGAATTTAGCCTCTTCCCCAAGTCTCTGCTGAAATGACTCCCATGCCTGTCTGAAGTTGTGCCCATCATTATCGCTTTCCATCCTTCCCAGGTCGATCAGGTCTGATACTCCTTCAAATCCGTTAGCAAACTCCTCAAAGTTGATGGATCCGTCCCTGTCCACGTCCAGCTTGGTAAAAATACACTCGATCTCAGCAGGATGGACTTTCAGCTCTGAGCAAACCGAGAAAAACTCCTCTTTTTCTATACTCCCCGAATTATTCGCATCACAAGCGTGAAAAAGCAAGCGTAGTCTGTCCAAATCCTCTTCGTCCTCCATTAGGCAATACAAAATGTCTCGCCAATGTGCTTTATGAAAAGATCCCTTTATTTATCTTTATGAGTATTATATCCGTCACGGGGTTGATTTGTAAGATAAAAACAAGACTGCAGATAGTCAAACAGACCCTGTAATTTCCACAGCGCGTAGGAATTCGAACTGCACCTTACATCCAGGTAAAATGCTCTCAACCACTTTTGGATTAAAAATACAGTTGAAGGAAACACAAAAACTCCTGAAATTATTTATTGACACAGATCTTTATACAGTGCTCTGTGTAACCATTCTCCCAGGTTAGATATGCTTTACCGATCCTATTTAGGCACCTTTTCAGAGGTAAAGAAGTAGACGGGTAGTTCAATTGTTTTCTAGATTTGCAAAGGGGAGGAGTAGTTTTTTGTTTTTTTTTTGCTGACGCGATACTCACCGAGTTTTGTTCTCTTTGCAAGGTACACTTTTGAACAAGGCTGGGTAAATAAGTATACAAACATTAAGGCACAGGGCCAGCGGTAAACATTTATTGGAAAAACTGATTTAAAAAAAAAAAAAAAGCGTCAATACTATTATTTCTTCTAAGGAAACGCAATCATTTGTGCTGCCATTAATTCAGTTTTCTAATTTAAGATCGACTACTACTGTATGTGATATATAGCACTTTTATGTAACTAGGCTTGCATGACTGAATCAGTTATTACTAAAATGGATGAATATCTGACAATGTATGTAAAAATAAAGCTATGTGTCCCTGTGTCCTTGTAAGTTTTAGTCACAATGGGCAACAGCAGAAATAGGTGTTCGGTTGGCAAGTGTTTCTGTATTAAATACTATACAAGTTACAGATGCTCCACGAGTAACCATCTCAAAAGATTTTAATCTGCAACTTGTGTAATAATTAAGGAATGCATCACGTATTGAAAGCTCGACATGAATGAGCTGTATCCTGGCTGCCTATGGTGGCCCTACACCCTATTGATAACGTTTACAATTTCTTGTCTAACACATCATGGATCCTATTAAGGCTTGGCTTCATTATTTTAGTAAGTTAATAAGCACAAGCTATATTCCCACTTTCTGTAGTCATGCCTATTTTCCTTGTACTCCTAAATGACATTTAACTTAATATTGCATGTCCCTAAAACCTTTTTTTATTATTTAAGTAACATCATTTGGGGGTATATGGAGGCATCCTGTTTCTCCATCTGAACGTCACAGCTTTCTACACATATCTAGATTAGGGCTTATTCAGTCATGAGGAAACTTGATCTGGACATACTTTAGCAACAAGCTATTGAGTATGCCAGAATCAGGGAGTATATGAAAATATGAGTCCTTTTGTCTGTACAGAGTAGGTCAAACTTACATTTTTACATGTGCATGCAGTGGATAGAGGCCATGGAAATCAATCAAGGGCTCTAATTCTACATGTTACATTTTATAAGCATTTAAATTTTTATTTAGCAGATGCCTTTATCCAAGGCAGCTTACAGAGACTAGGGTGTGTGAACTATGCATCAGCTGCAGAGTCACTTACAACTACGTCTCACCCGAAAGACGCAGCACAAGGAGGTTAAGTGACTTGCTCAGGGTCACACAATGAGTCAGTGGCTGAGGTGGGATTTGAACTGGGAACCTCCTGGTTACAAGCCCTTTTCTTTAACCACTGGACCACACAGCCTCCTATAGATATAAATGTGAGCGTTTTATAAGCAATTTTTAAGCATAAAGGTCAATTATACCCATTCTCTGCTTGAATTGAAAAATAAAGATTGAAAAAAAAAAACGGTAAATTCGATTTGGCAAAAAAATAAAAAAAACAAATAGTAACAAGCCTTTGTGTCCCTCCTTCCTGACTTGTATCTATCATTGATTTGTTCTGAATACTTTAAACACACCCCAACTACTGAGTGGCAGTAGTACATCCCTACATTTCTATTGGAGACTTCTTTGCGAGATTTAAAAATAGATTACAATTAAGAATTGAGGCTTGTTTGCAGGATTTAAAGCTGTATTACATTTAAGATATCGCGGATTTAAAACAGAATTGCAAATTGTGGCGAAATGTAAAAATATGCCTACACACAAAAAACCAAGAAAAATGTGTCCGTGACCATAAGGATTTTGTTGTGGAAAGCAGCAAAAGAAAGAAGGTACTGTTGAGTTACTATACATATTTTGACAGAAAAATAACGCCCAAGCATTTTGGAAAGTAACCGAAAACAACCATTTCATACAGTACATAAAAAGCGAGCGCCACACAATTTACATAAAACTCGAAAATAGCTACAAATAAACACTGAAAATGAAATGAATAAAAACAGAAGCCCTACAGTGTGGAGTAGTGGTCAGGACTCTGGACTCTTGCCCGGAGGGTCGTGGGTTCAATCCCAGGTGGGAGACACTGCTGCTGTACCCTTGAGCAAGGTACTTTACCTAGATTGCTCCAGTATAAACCCAACTGTATAAATGGGTAATTGTATGTAAAAAATAATGTGATATCTTGTAACAATTGTAAGTCGCCCTGGATAAGGGCATCTGCTAAGAAATAAATAATAATAATATAATCAACCTTAGGAAGTGCCATTTCCAGACTTTCAGCAGAATCACAGGCTTGTTTAGATGGCAGTTTAAAAGAAATGCAGTTCAAATCAGAGACATCTGGCAAATAATAAAAGCACCATTCTGTATGAAGTAGACTCATAATTCATCATTATTAATACACGTTATAAAAAGCATTTTGTTATGTAGATTTTGTCTGCCTTTCTATCAACATCATGAAAGGTAGGGTTGATTTTAAAATGGGCAACCACACTCTAAATGGTGTAGGGGTGTTGTGAAATGATGAAATGAGTGTTACATTCAATCTCAATTTCTAAACTTGACATCAGTTTTTGTATAATGTTAAAGGAATACTTTGAGCATGTGATAATACATACATTATATATATATATATATATATATATATATATATATATATATATATATATATATATATATATATATAGTATATACACTGAGTGTACAAAACATTAGGAACACCCGCTCTTTCCATGAAATAGACTGACGAGATGAATCCAGGTGAAAGCTATGATCCCTTATTGATGTAACCTGTTAAATCCACTTCAGTCAGTGTAGATGAAGGGGAGACAGGTTAAAGAAGGATTTTTAAGCCTTGACACAATTGAGACATGGATTGTGTACTGTATGTGTGCCATTCAGAGGGTAAATGGGCAAGACAAAAGATTTAAGTGCCTTTGAACGGGGTATGGTAGTAGGTGCCAGGCGCGCCGGTTTGAGTGTGTCAAGAACTGCAACGCTGCTGGGTTTTTCATGGTCAACTGTGTGTATCAAGGATGCTCCACCACCCAAAGGACATCCAGCCAACAGCAGGCCATTGGTCGAAAACGGCTCATTGATGAAAGAGGCCAAAGGAGGCTGACACGAATTGTGCAGAGCAACAGACAGGCTACAGTTAGTCAACTGACAGTCCAGTACAACATTGGTGCTGAAAGACCCATAAAAGAATGCACAACTCGTTGTACCTTGACACGAATGGGGAATGGCAGCTGACGACCTTTCAGAGTTCCACTTCTTTCAGCAAAACACAAGAAACTGCGGTTGCAGTGTGCTAAGAAACGAAAACACTGGACACTGGAGGAATGGAAAAACATTGTCTGGTCTGATGAATCCCGGTTCCTGCTCTTTCACACTGATGGGAGGACTAGGGTATGGAGAAAACCACGAGTACATGTATCCATCATGACGTGTGTCAACATTGCAGGCTGGTGGTGGTGGTGTGATGGTGTGGGGTGTGTTTTCATGACACACATTGGGCCCCTTGATAAAAGTGGAGCAACGTTTGAATGCCACAGGATAGCTGAACATCATTGCCAATCAGGTGCATCCCTTCATGGCAGCAATGTATCCATCTGCTAATGGATTTGTTCAGCAGGATAATGCCCCATGCCATAAGGCTAGGATTGTCCAGGAATGGTTCCACAAACATGACAGTGAATTCAGCTTACTGCAGTGGCCTGCCCAGTCACCAGATCTCAATCCAATTGAGCATCTGTGGGATGAGATGGAACGAGCTGTTTGGAATAGAGATCCACTACCAGCCAATTTAACACAACTGTGGGAAGTCAACATGGGCCAGCATTCCTGTGGAACGCTTTCGACACCTTATAGAGTCCATGACCCGATGAATTGAGGGCAAAAGGGGGTGCAACTCAATATTAGGAAGGTGTTCCTAATGTTTTGTACACTCAGTGTATATATACAGTACTGTGCAAAAGTTTTAGGCAGGTGTGAAAAAATGCTGTTAAGTAAGAATGCTTTCAAAAATAGACATGTTAATAGTTTAGATTTATCAATTAACAAAATGCAAAGTGAGTGAACAGAAGAAAAATCTACATGCTGTTTTGAAGGCAAAAGGTGGTCACACCAAATATGGATTTGATTTAGATTTTTCTTCTGTTCACTCACTTTGCCTTTAGTTAATTGATAAATATAATCTATTAACATGTCTATTTTTGAAAGCATTCTTACTTTACAGCACTTTTTCACACCTGCCTAAAACTTTTGCACAGTACTGTATATATACTTTTCTTTCAACATTTCCTGAAATTAACATTTCCTGAATTTTCCTGAAATTCTTTTAATCATTTAAACGTAAAGAGGACAGACAACTGTACACTTGCGCCAGCCGGAGGCTGTGTGACATGTCATCTCAGTACTGGCAGCAGTATGTAAATGAGTTACACAAAGGACACTGGGATTGGGAAAACGTTAATTCTATAAATATTTGATTGTTAGTAATTGTTGTTTTATTGCCCTTTTATTGTTGTCATGTTCCATTGTTTGAGAATACTGTTTTGCTTGTTGTTATTGCTGTATTACCTTGGCTTGTGAGAGTGTCTGCGTCTGTGGGGTAGAGGGTTGTCAGGATGTGTGAGTGAGTATGAGTGGTTTTGTATCACATATGGCTGGCAGTGCTTGCATTATTGAATAGCCTTTAAAAGAGCTTCTGTGTCTGTCTCGCTCCCTTTTGGTAAAGAACCCATAACTGTTCATATAGGTGCCAGCACCGTTACAATATATTTAGAATAAATCCAGTTAGATAATGTACAATACAGAAGAATAAAGGAAAATACCATGATGACTGAAGGCATAGCGGGCTGGGCAAACAGCTGGAGCCCAGTGGAAAAAAGCAGGACAAAGCCCTGCAAATACTGTTGGTGCTCAACTTGGCGAGCCAGTGCAACTTCAGAGCTTTCTCAGCAGCGTTTGGCCACCGGTTCGGAAAAGTCTGTTTCACCGCCTGGCCACTCAGAAGAGGGTGGCTGAAGAAAAGCTGGCGGTTCTCACAGCCGATGTCTTGTACCTGGCACGGCGGGGTTACCCTGAATACACACCGGCCATCCAAGAGGACCTGGCCATGGAGGCATAGACTGTTGCATCATTTACTATGTAGTAAATGACATCACAAACACATTAATGGATTTGAATAGAAATAAGCCAAGAAATAGGACAATAGGTGAAGCAGCTTCAGCATGGAAAAATAAAATGAAAAAGCAAAAAGCAAAGTGACTTAGCATGCTTTTAAAAAACATCCTTAATCATAAAAGCAGTGCATGAATGCATAGTAAAGCACTGACAGGTATGGTAAAGCTCCAGATAGTGATTGCTCTTGGTGCAGGTGAGGTGTAAGACAACAAGTATATTTTACAGGTGCAGTGTAGTCCGAGTTTGGTGCTGGCTCGTAGTGACAGCTCCCGGGTTTGTGTTAGCTGTCAAACAATGACAAACGCAGACAGTTAGCAACAAACAAACAAAACACTTAACACTCACGATACGTATAGTAATGGTCCGTTTCCTTTCTCGGTCTTTGTGATAACCATAACAAAGGAACAGATTACAGGATCACATCTCCAAATATACCCTCAGTCACGCCCCCTGCGATAGCTAGTTCAATAACGTCTCCTCCAATCCATGACTGACACATCGCGTACCGCATTAGGGTAATGACTTCGGGCATTGTGACTCTGCCCCCTTCCTGGATGGCTGGCTTCCGACTGACCCTGGAATGAACTGCCAGACCATCCAGTACGAGGCACTCTGTTCCTGTTATACAGCGCCCTCACAGGTCGGGAGGGAGATTGTTGACTAGGATTCATTCGCTCTCTGTCACACCACCATATGCAGGTATTTACGTCAACGTAATGTAAGGTAGGGGTGTAATTGATTCATTGTGTACTGATGAATCGTGATACTTTCTTTACATGATCTTTCGTATTAGAATTATGGTATGTATCATTTGTATTGTGATACCAAAAGTACAACATAGCTTATTGTTGTTCAATAAATGGTTCTTGAATGAAGAATAGATATGTAAATAATCCTCATTAATCCTCATTAAATGATCATTTGATATTTTTTTGCATCATTCAAGTACAGCTCATCAGGATTATTGCATGTTTTGTGATACATATTGTGTCTTGATCTGCATACTGCAACCTCCTCGGTACATCCTTAAAGTTTGATAGACATGCAAACCGTTTCTGGGTATAAAGGATGTTTTTATTATTATTATTATTATTATTATTATTATTATTATTATTATTATTATTATTATTATTATTATTATTTATCTAAGCATTTAAAAAAGAAAAAAAAAAGTCATCGTTTACAGTTCTTGCACATTTTTTAACAGCATCCTCAGTCGTGTCCTTGCAGAAACTTAAGCCCCTTTCACACTGGCACTGGGTCCTGACCAGGGTCCTGGCTAACCGGGTCACAATCCCACGTAGTGTGAAACCACGTACCTGGGTCAGAGCCGGTTAACCCGGGTACAAGTGACCCACCTCAGGACGTGAGTTGACACGCTTTGCCCCGGGTTGTCTGAGACAAAATGCTTGACGGCCATTCGTGAGCCGACACAGTAACAAACGCCTGCGTGAAGGTTTCAGTTCCGCAAGGAACTTTTCTGTTTATTCTGTTATTTTTGTTGCTTGAGACACAGCATTGACCAGATTGCAGCAGGGATGCAATCAAATCAACATTTGGGCAGGTGGTTCAATCCAGAGAAGCTTGAATTGAAGCGTCTGTAACAAGCATTTATTTTGTATATGAGGCGCTATAGAAAAAATATATAATATATGATTGAAGCTGTTTCCAGGGCATTGATACACGCATTGTTTAATTGCGTCTGTCAGTCAGGTCAACCCTGCTTTATCAAAAGCAGTGTGAAATCGCGTACCCGCCCGGCATGACACCAGGTCCTGTCAGGGTAGGTTCTAACCCGGGTAGATCATGCCAGTGTGAAAGGGGCTAAGTTTCACACATTCCAGTTTTTTTTGCAGTAATTTGCCAGGTGACAAATTCTACAGAGCAACAAATATATACGGTAATATAGTGTTATTGAATTGTGTAGCCATGTTACAGTAAGTTTATTAGGGTTACAAGAGGAAAAGTAAAATAATAATAATAATAAAAAAATTGTATCAAATGAGCATATTTATTTTGCTAATGTTTTCAGCACTGACCAAATACAAAGTGGACATTAACCAGTACAAAATAGAAACGTTTAAACAAACATCCATAACTATAAAAACTATAAGTATTTAGATATACTAAAATAAACTTAAAATTCAGTGACAAGCATTTAAACTATAAGGGCTATATTCATAAAACTTTTTTTAAGGACTAATTTTTGAAGAGTATAAATTCTCTTTTCGGTTAAAAATATAAAATAAACCAACTCTAAAACACCTGAAAGGGTTTAATGAACTACAAACATGGGCTTGAAAAAACGGTACTATACAAAATTATTTTTATTAGGATGTCCAGTAGCAAAGGAAACAACATTTTGCATTGATAGCTACAAGATTATTTTTAATTTTATTATAATGTTTAAGTTTAAATGTGTTCTCAGAACTATTTGCAACATGCATAAAATAAATATTAGACAGGCATAATCACGTATTCTTTTTTTCCAGCACGGAGAATCCACTATGAATGAATGACAATGAATGAATGACGGCCCGACGGCTACCTGCGCAAGACCAGCTGGAAAAAACATGAACAGTTACATGCATCCTAGTGCCACAGATAGGAAGTGGCTGTGGCCACCTCATCCCCCCACCCCCCCCACCCACCCCCCCGAAAAGACGAGGCTGCCAAACCATGAATGAATAATAAATAATTAACACGCTCCAAATTAATGAAAATCAGCAGCTGAGACACAGCCTGTCCCCAAGAGCATGACTGTGCTGAAGGAGAGAGCCCAGCCTCTCCAACCCAACCACTCACCCCACATGAACTAAATATGAACTGCTCAGCACTCGGGTAAGGAAAAACCCCCTACTCACATATTTTTTATTTTTTAGTGGTAAACCTCAGGAAATCCGTAGCTGAGGGCAGTCCATCCTCCAGGCTCTAAGCGGTGAACTTTGTTTCGTCCTCCCAGCACTTGAGTGAGCAGCCGAAACAAAAAGAAGCGACATGAAAGAATAACACACAGAGCTGATGACGTATTGGTTAGGGGCAGATTCTCCTTTGCAGAAAAGCAACCAAGTTTACAATTCTTTTCAAATGCATGTTTTATGTTCCCACAATTTCAGACAATTGACCTAGTATCTCGCACAAGTATCTCTTACCCTTATTTGCCTATCTGAGTGAAGCTGAGATCAAGATACTGAAGATGATGATCGCTATGGCCTGCACTCCTGTGTCTGTCACTTAATAATGGAACAAAAGAAAAGTGTTTGGTAAACATTACAGAAACAATGATTTAAAAGCTCACAAACAGGTAAATATCATTAGATCAGCCAGCACTCATTTTCCAATCACTAAACGGAAGGCATTAAACCATGTGTTTTGACACCAATTCATAATTGTTCATTTATCATATAACTGGTTGCAAAAACATTGACTTAAGGGTTCCATTTTATTTATTATATTATATTATATTATTGATGTATTTTTATGTATTTATGGGTAATACAAGATGGAATGTCTGTTTAATGGGTATAAAAAGAAAAGCTGAAATCAGAACCTATATAATAGAAAACTAATGAAAATATGTACTGCAAGTAACTTGCATAGAATGCCAGTACTGTATTAAAGAGCATAAAGATGTGAAACACAGAACATTTATAAGAAGAGCCACTGGTATATTACAGTATAATTGTTTGAAAAACCACTTGTATAAAGAAAGTATGTTCTGTGAAGTATTCTGAAGTATGTGAGCAATAAGTAAAATCTGCAAAAAATGAAGGAATATCCGGACAGAACAGGCTGCATATCTGTAGTTACAATGTAGACTACGGAAAGCACCTGACAGTCATGATACCATCTGCCCTCAGGACATCTCAGACAATAATTTCTTTGTCTGTCACCTGACTCATTTGGCAATGTGACTAACTCTCTATTAAAAGTTCAATGAAAATGTTGCACCATTAGTATACAGTGTATTAAGTAACTTTATAAGGCTAGTAAAGATGTTGAAAGCTAATCATAACCATGTGATACTCAACAGGGTTCAGACTCAATGGCTGTACAAACCACTCAAGTGATTATTATTATTATTATTATTATTATTATTATTATTATTATTATTGTTATTATTATTATTATTATTATTATTATTATTATTATTTTTTGTTAACATCTCAAATCACATTTCTTGCTTATCTCTTGTGGAGTAGTGGTTAGGGCTCTGGACTCTTGACCAGAGGGTCGTGGGTTCAATCCCAGGTGAGGGACACTGCTGCTGTACCCTTGAGCAAGGAACTTTACCTAGATTGCTCCAGTAAAAAAAAATAAAAAAAACTGTATAAATGGGTATATAATTGTATGTAAAAATAATGTGTAAAAAATAATGCAATTGTATGTAAAAATATCTTGTAACAATTGTAAGTTGCCCTGGAGAAGGGCATCTGCTAAGAAATAAATAATAATAATAAATAGGTGCTAACTTCAACCAAGCTGACATCTGTTACACAAGGACAGGAACTAAGAGTTACTCTCCAGTTTAATTAAGGCACTATCTTACAATGTGGTGTACAACCCAATCACAGATCTTTAAAATGATATTAGAAATTGGTTAAAAATGTACACTGTTTTGCTATAACTGAACTTAATGCAAACTTTACAAGATACATATCGGTCCACCAGGTGCAAGCAAAGTTGTGAGCAACATGTGTACATTTTCCTTATTGGGCACTATGGCAATGTGCCCCGCCCCTGTGTGCATATTATGTGTTGTATGTTGCGTGCGTGTGTTAATGTTGGTGTATAGTCATTGGTACACGGGATATAAACGGGTCTGTGTTTCACGTGTGACTTAAAAATGTAGATTTGTATTTAGGCACGAGGAGGGCACAAATCACTTCACGTGCTGGTTAAATGTAATATGTGAGCACGGGGTTGCACAGAATTAATTCACGTGCTGGGATTCAAGTGAATAATTAATTAGTAATTGAATCCCAGCACAACAGTATATATAGATGCACATTTCATTCAGTCGGTTTTTGGGTGTTCGAGAGTGGAGAACGGGAGAGAGAAAGGAGTTAAAATAAGTAATAATAATAATAATAATAATAAGTGTTTTGTACTCACTGTGTTTGTTTGTCTCCGTGCACTGTTTGTTAAGTGTTTAGTACGTTTTGTTTGTCTATTTATTTTGGCGTGAAGTGCCGTGTCCTGTGTTTTTGTTTCAAACCTTTTATTTTCTGTTCTGTTTATTAAATGCTGAGCGAAAGCATTCGCTCAGCTTCACCAAACCACACCTCTCTGTCTGTTTATTTCCTGCTTCTGGTCTGACGCCACCCACTCCGGCCGTCTTTGTGACACGTGGTGTCCTGCGTGGGATCTACAGCGCCTCCAGGACTCAGGCCAGAGCAGTAACCGCATTTTTGGATTAAAAAAAAAGAGGAAAAAAAAAAAATGGCAGAAGACGCCATCAAAGTGCGGGACTGGATCCTGGAGAATGCTGGGCTGGAGGCCCAGTCTATACCAGTAGCAGTCCGGTTCCTGCGGTTTATGGACAGAGAGCGATGGGAGGCGTATTTGAGGGAACAGACCGTAAGCACCTGGGAGGAAGGTGTGGAGTTGGTCCTCAGCTACATGGAGGCGGTCATAACTACAACAGCCCAGGTAGCAGGTCCACCAGCAGAGGAAGAATGCCTGCTGTCCCCGTCTCCACCAGCAGAGGAAGAATGCCTGCTGGTTTTGCCTCCACAGCCCGAGCGGGAGGAGCCAGAGCGTCCACAGCCCGAGCGGGAGGAGCCAGAGTGTCCACAGCCCGAGCGGGAGGAGCCTGAGCGTCCACAGCCCAAGTGGGAGGAGCCTGAGCGTCCACAGCCCAAGCGGGAGGAGCCTGAGCGTCCTACACATGAGTGGGAGGAGCCCGAACGTCCTACGCCTGAGTGGGAGGAGCCCGAACGTCCTACGCCTGAGTGGGGGGAGCCCGAACGTCCTACGCCTGAGTGGGGGGAGCCCGAACATCCACAGCCCAAGAGGGGTGAGTCGGTGCATCCACAGCCCAAAAGGGAGGAGTCGGTGCGTCCACAGACCAAAAGGGAGGAGTCGGTGCGTCCACAGCCCAAAAGGGAGGAGTCGGTGCGTCCACCGCCCGAAGAGAGGGAAGTCGGGGCTTCCACAGCGCTAGGACCCAAGCTGCCAGCAGAGGGAGAATACCTGTTGGTTCACCTGCTGCTGCCATCCCGAGAGCTAAAGGGGGAGGAACCATCGCTGCCGTCCCAAGAGCCAGAAGGGGAGGAGTTACAGGCTCAACCCCCTGAATTTTTCTGGGGGGGAGAAGGGCAGGATGCTGGTGTCCCCCAGCAGCCTCTATTTATGGTGGTGAAGGGAGCATGGCACACACCAGCCCAGCCGCCACAGCAGAGGGAGCCAGCACCGCCACAGCCTCCCTCTGACTGGCCAGCATCAGCCCCATGGCCTCTGCCTCCACCGCAAGGAGCAGAGCAGCAGGAGCTGCCTCTGCCTCCGCCACCTCCACCACTTCCTCCACTAGGAGCAGAGGAGCAGGAGCTGCCTCTGCCTCCACCACCGCCAGGAGCAGAGGAGCAGGAGCTGCCTCTGCCTCCGCCACCACCACCGCCAGGAGCAGAGGAGCAGGAGCTGCCTCTGCTACTTCCAGGAGCAGAGGAGCAGGAGCTGCCTCTGCCTCCGCCACCACCACCGCCAGGAGCAGAGGAGCAGGAGCTGCCTCTGCCTCCACCACTGCCAGAAGCAGAACAGCAGGAGCTGTCTCTGCGTCCCGTACCTCCACCACAGGGAGTACGGTGGCCGGAGCCCCAGAAAGGGGAGCTGTCGGCCACGAAGAAGGGGGAGGAGGTCTGGAGACCACCAACCCCAGCAGCAGTTTCGCTGCCGGAGATCGTGGGGGAGGTCCGGAGACCTGCTCCCACTGCAGCAGTTTCGCTGCCGGAGATCATGGGGGAGGTCCGGAGACCTGCTCCCACTGCAGCAGTTTCGCTGCCGGAGATCGTGGGGGAGGTCCGGAGACCTGCTCCCACTGCAGCTTCTTCGCTGCCGGAAGTACTGTGGTCGGAGCCCCACCAAGGGGAGCTGCCGGCTACGAAGGAAGGGGGAGAGGTCAGGAGACCAGCATCCCCCGCAGCAATTTCGCTGCAAGCATGGACTAGCAGGCTGTCAGCCGTGCCACTACCGGCAGGGGTGCTGACAGCATGGCCAGCCATGGGCCCACTGAAGCCTCCCTTCCCAGCCCGAGACTTTGTCCTGGACTGCTGGATTTTTAAGGGGGGAGGTGGTCGTTGAGGCCATGTGTGCTTTGCACAGGGGGGCGTATATGTGGCAATGTGCCCCACCCCTGTGTGCATATTATGTGTTGTATGTTGCATGCGTGTGTTAATGTTGGTGTATAGTCATTGGTACACAGGATATAAACGGGTCTGTGTTTCACGTGTGATTTAAAAATGTAGATTTGTATTTAGGCACAAGGAGGGCACAAATCACTTCACGTGCTGGTTAAATGTAATATGTGAGCATGGGGTTGCACAGAATTAATTCACGTGCTGGGATTCAAGTGAATAATTAATTAGTAATTGAATCCCAGCACAACAGTATATATAGATGCACATTTCATTCAGTCGGTTTTTGGGTGTTCGAGAGTGGAGAACGGGAGAGAGAAAGGAGTTAAAATAAGTAATAATAATAATAATAATAATAAGTGTTTTGTACTCACTGTGTTTGTTTGTCTCCGTGCACTGTTTGTTAAGTGTTTAGTACGTTTTGTTTGTCTATTTATTTTGGCGTGAAGTGCCGTGTCCTGTGTTTTTGTTTCAAACCTTTTATTTTCTGTTCTGTTTATTAAATGCTGAGCGAAAGCATTCGCTTAGCTCCACCAAACCACAAGTCTCTGTCTGTTTATTTCCTGCTTCTGGTCTGACGCCACCCACTCCGGCCGTCTTTGTGACAGGCAGATATATCTTTTTTTAAATGTATGTATGTATTGTTTTTATACAGTATGCACTGGCATGGAACAATACAGAGTCTCCTATTTTTTACTTGCTCCTCCCCTTCTGGCTGCGAAGGCGGCAGGGGTTCCTCCCCATCGGGCTGCGAAGGCGGCAGGGGATCCTCACCCTTCTAGGAGTGTGTCCCTGTCCAGATCCGGGCAGCCCGCCTCCTCATGCCCATAGTACAGGCAACTGGTGCACCACTCTTCTTCTGGGAGGGGGCAGTTGAGTGGGGAATGCCCCCGCTCTCCGCAGATGAGGCATCAGCAATTACTCATAACCACACAGAGGATGGCATCCCAGCTGCTCTCCCGTATTACCGCTGCAGCTGGCATTTCCTGCTTCTGGGTCTTCCCCGGGGTGCCTGGTCCTGGCTCGCTCGAGCAGCCAACTCTTCTCCCTTGTATTAGGTGGGGCAGATGGCCACTGTGTGCCCAAACTCACCACAACCAGGGCACCACTCGTCTACCACATAGACGTGGCCGACATCCTCCGGTGGCTGCTGTTGCTGCTGCAGCAGGTGTCGCTGCTGCTGTTTCTTGCTGCTTTTCCTTCATATTTTTTTATTTTATTTATTTCTCTTTTTACAAAAAAAATGTCTCACACAAAAAAAACTAAATCTAAAGTAAAGCACCCGCAGTACCTCCTCTGGCCTGGGTCCTGGAGGCGCTGCAATCCCACCAGCTGCCACCACGTGTGTCAGGGTTGGCACCACGTGTGACAGGTCAGGCCAGATACAGGAAGAAAAACTAACAGGGAGCTACTGCGGTGCAAAGGCGCTTCCGCCGTTTTATTTTAACAAACAAAAATAAAATAAAATGCTTGCACAAAAACAACTGACAAAACAAAAGTTTTAACAAAACCAAATCACGAACACCAAAATACAGGTCAGACTGGGCAGATTGCTTTCACTGATCCTACGTGTATTTTAATCTCTGTTTCTTTTACACTCTGCTCTCTCGCTCCCGTTCATTCCTCCGAACACCCACGCCCCGAGTGCAGGGAGCTGCAGGCTTATATGCAGGTGACCATCTCCCGATTAGCAACAATTAAACAATTCATTAACTTGGGAGATGGTCACCTTCTACACAAGGTTTTTAATGAGGATGGGGCTTCCCATCCACGCTGCAAAACAATACAAAACATACGGCTCTTCGCCATCACATTTACAAATAATAATAATAATAATAATACTAATAATAATAATAATACAACACAACAAATACAAAATAATATATCACACAGGGACAGAGGGGTACCCCGTTCTAAAAATAAACAAATAATCATGTACAGGGCTCCTCGCCCTGCTACAGAAAGTTTGTGTGGTATTTGTTCAGGCATAAATTGTAACAAATAAGTGTTTGGATCTGCAAGCTAGCAAGATGAGACCTATGCCAAATTACCATTCCACAAATTGTCACTTTGAGCAATCTATGTTAAAAGGGTTACTTTATACCATCTACATTTCATAAAATGTTATTTCTTATCTGTTTAACATCTTGTTGTGTGTGTTCTCTTTGATTCTGTATCTGCTTATATTGTGGATTTTTTTTAAATCATTATTTATCGTGCTTTCAAAATATTCCATCAATAAAATTGTTTTTCAGCTGTTTTTTTTCTTTCTTTTTTTTTTCCAAAAGCTCAAATTCTGAAATGAGCTGGTTTTATAATTGACCAGTGTGCACATTTTTTAAACTGGCTCACTTCAGAAACTCAGCATTTACAAAAAAGCATGTGAAGAATGATATAGCAACAATAAAGAATGATAGTGAACAATTTTATATTATATTTTAAACAGGTAAGAAATTCAGTATTATAAAAAATATATCCTTGTAAGAAGTGAGAGCACCAGTCTTGACTACAGTATCTCTTTATGATTTTGAATACAGTACCAAGCCGTACCGCATTGAGACATGTTACATTAAGTGATGTTAAGTTTTTGAAGTACAACGTCATCTGAATCGCACAGACATCTATAATCTTTGGAATTCTGCCAATGTTCAAGACCTTCAGGTTGGAACATTCATGATCCATGGAGTTCATACACTTTGCGCTGAGAGCACAGCATCAGTAGAACACCAAAACAGTATAATACATAATCGATACCATCTTTTAATTTTAATGTTTTTCCCCCTGAGTAGTAATGTTAACACTGGGGTGGAAATATCAAGATTCTTGGTCCATACACCAGACTATCGAGTTAAGAAGACATGGTTCAAATATTAAACAGCAGAACCTGATCTGCTGAGTAGCAACATATGTACTCCAGAGGGCTCACTCAAACACCTACATTACACCTACATCTAAAGCTACATTTATTTACCTATAATCTGCACTACATCTGTATAACCCACTGTATATATGTAAAGCAGCAACATCATGCCTCTGACAAAATAGAAGCCAGTTTTTCAGTAACTTGCAGTAGCAGGCAGCATGCAGAGATCACCTTGCCCTGAATGTGCTTTCCTTTTTGAACTGGCATTTATATTTAACCTATTTCACAGTCACACACATTACCATGAGTACCTGCTAAAAATGCAGCATGTATAGAACGGAATGTAAATTGTTTTGGTCTGTATGAAAAAACCCTTAAGCTCCAGGTACAGTAGATTTAATCTATCTTTATCAACACCATTGTACAGTATTTTAATATTTTGGTGAACATCCTTTCCAGTATGCATTCCAGTATACTGTCATGATTGGAGCATATACAGTACTTATTTAGACCTTTTCGTGAAAATATACTTTATTAAACACCCTTAAGAGAATTACACAGATTATTGATGAAATGAAAGCTTCTAGTGCATAATGTATTGCACAGTGAAGTGTAAAAGACTTTAATTAAAACCAGAATATTTAGTGAATGCCACTTAAAATGTTTTTTTCAGTCACAGTGGGGGCTCTTACACAACCTTATGAATGACACTGATCCATTGATGTTTTCTGATATTAGTGTGATCATTCTTTTATAAGCAGACAGCAATCTCCACAATATCCCTGTTACCAGAAATATGCATCCCTGTTATTTTGTAAATAGCCTGCCAATAGTTTAGCACTGAAATGATGTCCTATAAAATGCTGGCTACAGAAAAATACAGTTGCAATGGTCCTAACTTAAGCAATATTATCCTTTTTTGTACATGTAAACTGAAAAGCAAACTGACAATCGGCTATGACACCAAACATAGTGATCACAACCATGAGAACAAATATCTACAAAAAAAAAGTTGTTTTAAAAAATGTATTGGGTGCATCATGTTGTTCGTGGTCAGCATTATGGGTGGGGGCAAGTACCGTTCAGCTGCATCAGCCAGTCTGGACAGGTTCCATTCCTCCTGAAATGTAGTCTTTACATAATGATGCAGAGTTGGTGCCGGGATCAAAGAGCTGTCACCAACTTGGCCACACTGATGGACTTTGGGCAGGAGAACTCTGTGCTAGCCTGACGTCATTGTCTAGTGACCTCATTCTCCTTTTGTTCTTCTCTTCTAGGGCTGTCCATGTGACAGAGGTGTTGGTCTTCACCTGCCCCCTCTAATGAATGCTATCTACAGATGAAACAGCAAACAAAACAAAGAACCAACATTTTGGCTGTGTATTATAATTATGATTATTATTATTATTTTTACTTTAATGTAATTGCAGCATCAATAAAACATGTACATTCATTATTGTCGTTTTTGTGGTTTTGCGATACCCCATCGCATATGCTTTTTCAATGCATTTATTAAACTAAATAGACAAGTAACACTTTTGAGAATGGGTTTTAATGAATCACATAGGTGTACAATCAATACACAAATAAATAAATAAGAAAAACATGCCAAACACATATACAATTATTTTAGACGGTGAGGGACTGAAATATTATTATTTGTTTATTTAGCAGATGCCTTTATCCAAGGCGACTTACAGAGACTAGGGTATGTGAACTATGCATCAGCTGCACCTGCTGTCTCACCTGAAAGACGGAGCCCAAGGAGGTTAAGTGACTTTCTCAGGGTCACACAATGAGTCAATGGCTGAGGTGGGATTTGAACTGGAGACCTCCTGGTTACAAGCCCTTTTCTTTAACCACTGGACCACACAGCCTCCTAAGCCAGTCACACTTTGTCGCCAGCACAAGTTTTAAGTAGCTTAACAATTCTTAAAAATGTCACTGAGGAAAAATCAACACAGTTTAAAAAACATTAATGATGAGGAGAAACTAATTACCTGCAGCTAGAAGACCCACTTCTTCAGACGGTAATTTATGTTTGCTTTATGTCATACGAGGGGCAAAGAATTAACAGAAATGTATTTAACATTGGGACAGGGACAATGTACCATCACTGGCTTCTTCATATACACGCATCTACAGGAAAAAGTCAGACACTGCCTGTAACGCACTGCTGGCTGTGTTCTGAGCACCTCATTTTAAAAGGGAACCGCTGACACACAGCCGCACGGAGAGCCAGAACAAATCTGTTTGTGGTGTGGAGCAGAACAGACATTTCGTTTGCAGTAAAATGATCAGTGTTTAGGGGAGCTCCCGAGTGGCACGGTGAGTCTGCACAGTGTAAAGAAGCGGGCGGCTGACGGCACACGCTTCGGAGGACAGCGGGTGTTCATCTTCGCCCCTCCCAAGTCAGCGCAGGGGTGGTAGCGGTGAGCTGAGCCTAAAAATAATTGGGCATTTCAAATTTGGGAGAAAATAATAATAACTAATTGGCAACGACTAAATTATAAAAAAATAAAAAAATAAAAATGATCAGTGTTTGATCCTTTTCCAATAGGGACAGGGACTAGTTTCGAGATTTTTTGATCCCAACAGAAGTGTAGGAGTGTGTCAGCGGGACCTCTTTATTTAGTGAGAGCAGTGCATGTTGTTTTTCATGGCACCTTTTATTTTCTAGTTGCTTTTTGTAGTGTTTTGTTTGCCTTTTTATACTTCTGTATTTTGCACCATTGTTGGGACCTGCCCATGGCTATTTCTGTATGTTGGAAAAATAATTCCTCGTCATCTGTGCAATATCTCAACATCTTTCCATTTTGTCAGTGGATTACCCACATCCCTTTCACAAATATTATAAAATACATACCTCCTACAAGCTTGAACAAGAGCTTTGATGCCATTATCAGTGGCTGCTGTTCAGCTGATGTCCACAGATATCAGGTGAACACAGTATGCACTGGCATGGAACAATACAGAGTCTCTGTTGCGTTTTGGCCCATTGCAACTGGTAATATTCAGTTCCTAAGGTCCAAGCATAAAATAATATTAAAATAACCTTCTAGTAATGCTCACAAGGTTGTTAAGACAAGTTGAATATCTCATCCATTTGCTTTTATTGGGATTCAGGATAACTGGACACAGTAATGTTTGGATAAACAGGTCCAAGACCAGCTGTCTGAGGCACATTATTATGGTCTGCTGTACGTAAGAATAGGACACGTCAGATAAGGGCCAAATCAAATGGGTGAGGTCCTCATTTCAGTCTTCACGGTTTTTGACATTTTTTTCACTTTGTTTTTGTTAATAAATAGCAGAACAAATACACAGCAGGTGTGTTTTTTAATTATCTAAACAGTGGCACCATAAAATTTCTAAACATGATTATTATTGTATTTTTATAGTATGTAGTAATGTTACTAAGTGGTTCAATAAATAACCCCCTGAGACAGCTGGATTAACAAAGAGTTAAATAGCAGTGGTATGAATTCCTGTCATCTGGTACAATAATACAACCACTGTTCTAGCTTTCAACTCTTACTGATGTGTGCAATGCATTCAACTATGTATAAGTAGGAATGCCCCATTTACTATTTTAGTCTCTATTGCTACAATTATATTGTTTTTGTCTATGATGTGAGCGTTGATAAAATCCATCAAAACTGATTTAAGCTTCAAGCAGCGAGGGTGGAGAAAGAGCGGGCTCTGGAGGCAGGGGAGCATAGAGGAGGTACAGCCAGTCTTCTAATGCAGGCGGAGCAGAGAGGTCGGGTGGGGGTGTATGGAGAGATGAGGGTCTGGAGGTAGCTGGGTGCAGTCTGGTCAAGACATCAGTAGGCGAGTACAAGAGTCTTGAACTGGATGCGAGCAGTGATCGGGAGCCAGTGGAGTGAGTGGAGCAGTGGAGTAGCATGGGAAAATCGAGGTAGAGAGAACACCAGGTGAGCAGCGGAGTTCTGGATGAGCTGGAGCATGGTGGACACAGAGAGGCCGGCCAGGAGGGAGTTGCAGTAGTCTAGGCGGTAGAGTACCCGGGCCTGGACAAGGAGTTGCATGTTGTAGTTGGTTTGGAAGGGTCAGATTCTTCATATGTTGCTGAGGAAGAAACGGCAGGTGCGTGCTAGAGTGGAGATGTGCTGAGAGTAGGAGAGGCAGAGGTTCACGGTTACTCCAAGGTTATTGGCTGAGGAGGAGGGAGAGAGTGTGGTAGATTCCAGAGCAATGGAGATAGAGTTAAGAGGAGGGGCAAGATGAAGAGGAGAAGAAAAGATCAGATTTAGAGAGGTTGAGTTTGAGGTGATGCAAGTGCATCCAGGAGGAGATAGCAGACAGACAGGTAGAGATACAGGAGGGGATGGTGGAGTCAGAGGTGGGGAAGGAGAGGAAGATCTGAGCATCATCAGCATAGAAATGGTATGAGAAACCATAGGATGTGATGAGGAGGCCCAGGGAGCAGGTGTAGAGAGAGAACAGGAGAGGACCCAAGACTGACCCTTGGAGGACTCCTGTTGAGAGAGGGTGAGGTGTGGAGGTTGAGCCACACCAGGTTACCTGGTAGGTGGTAGGAGGAAAACCAGGCCAGAGCAGTGCCAGAGATTCCCAGGTCAGCAAGAGAGGATAGGAGAATAGTGATCGACAGTGTCAAAGGCAGCAGAGAGATCAAGGAGAATTAGGACAGAGGAGAGAGAGGCAGAATGGGCAGAGTTTAGCGAGTTAGTGATAGACAGGGGAGCAGTTTCAGTGGAGTGAGCAGAGCGGAAACCAGATTGGACAGGAAAGCGGAGAGCTGGCGGTGTACTGCCTGCTCAAGGGCTTTAGAGAGGAAGGGTAAGAGGGAGACAGTACTGTCGTTCTGGATGGAGGTGGGGTCGGTTTTTTGAGGAGGGGGGTGATAGAGGCTTGTTTGAAGGTGGAGTGAAAGAGGCCAGAGAGGAGAGAGGTGTTGAGAAGGGAGGAGATGAAGGGGAGCAGGAGCAGCAGCTTGAAAGAGGTGAGTGGGGAGGGGGGGTCCAGGGTGCACGTGGTATTTTTGTGGCCCTGGAGGAGGGAGAAGCGGTCAGTCTGAGAGGGCAGAGAAGGAGGAGAAGGAGGGTGAGTTAGTAGAGGAGACAGAGAGTGTTGGGGTTGGAGCGGGAGGGGGTGGGGGGAGTTAAAAAGTTTGCGGATATCAGAGATTTTAGAGGAGAAGAAAGAGGCAAGTCGAGAGAGTAGAGGAGAAGGAGGAGAGGAGGGAGCAGTATAGATTTAGGGCAGCAGGGAGTTTAGTTCTCTTCCATTTCTTTTCAGCAGAGCACAGTTTGGTTCTTGCTGAGCAGAGCACAGAGGAGAGCCAGGGTTGGGGAAGGGAGGAGTGGACAGGCAGGTTGGGAGGTGAGGGGACAGAGGGAGTCAAGGGAGGTGGTGAGGGAGGAGAAGAGGGTGGAGGTATCAGAGTCTACAGAGAGTTGGAAGAAGGAGTCGATAGGAGGGAGGTGAGAGAGAGTGGTGGAGGCAAGGACAGAGGGGGAGAGAGAGAGGAGGTTACAGTGGGAGGTGGAGTAGGGAGAGAGGTGAGAGACAGAGAAAAATAGATGAAATGGTGATCAGAGAGGTCCCGAGGGGTGACAGAGAGGGTGGAGGGGCAGCAGGCGCTGGAGAAGGTGAGGTCCATTTGATGGCCAGCTTTGTGGGTAGAAGGGGATGGAGAGAGAGAGAAGTTGAAGGAGTGAAGGAGAGGAAGGAATCCGGCAGAGTGGGTAGGGTTGGAGAGATGGATATTGAAATCACCTAACAGGACAGCTGCGGTAGACAGAAAGGAGAGGGAGGAGAGGAGATTGTATTAATTGCAGCAGTACTGGTGTAATGTATACGTTGACATGCCCTTGTGGGCTGGTATACATTGGTCAGACACAAAAAAACTTTAAAATGATGTATTGCTGAATATAAAGCAGCTATTAGAAGTAATAATCAAGACTATTCTATTGCTAAACACTACAAAAAAGTTGGACATGGATCTTCTCCACACTCACTATGGTTTGTGGGTGTGGAGAAGGTTAATGTACCCACTCATGGTGGAAGTTTAGTAAAGCTCTTATTGCAGAGAGAGGCATATTGTATACTTACATTAGTTTAATCTTTGTCCCCTGATATGAACTGTGTAATTTAGGTTTAATGTTGTTATACTAGATTGGATATATTATTATGGATCATATTTGATTGTTTCATGAACTTTGTGAAACATGTTAGCTATGTTAACTGAAATTTTTAAGATATTAAATAAAGACTATTGCTTTATTGAGAACTTGGTGTGGATATGAACTTGATCTTAACAGGGGTTGCCGTCTTTTTTTCCCCCTTCGTGGTTGTCCACTGGAGGGGATTCTTTATATACAGTATATATATATATATATATATATATATATATATATATATATATATATATATATATATATATATATTGTGAGGAAAGGATAGCGTCGCCTTTAAGAAATGGCGGCGCTAAGGAAGAAACTACACAACCCAGAAATCCGAGTGTCAATTAATGTGGTGGGGTTTCTGGGTTTAAAAAGGAACAGGGCAGAGCCATAGGGGAGAGTGTGGGGAAAACGGCCCGGTTGTCCTGAAAGGAAATAGCGTGCAAGCTCCAGTGTGTTGGGAAAACAACTAAAAAGAAAGAGAGCACAAGGTAAAACTATCGTTTGTGTTAAAATATAGTCGGCGTTTAGTTTTGTTTAAAGTGCGGTTTTTCCTCTTGTTGAGGTAGCCTTTTGTTTGTTAAAATGTATTTTTATTTTTATTTTCTGTTGTCGGGGTGAGACTTGAAGATAGTATACTCCGTATCAATTTAAGAGAGACCCGCGGTATTCTGTGCTATGCGGTTGTGCGCCGCCACAACCATAGCGTGTTGTGCTATATGCTTTATAACCCAGAGAGGTATTGGTTGTTTACGTGTTGCTGAGACAGTAAATAATAACCAGAAAGAATGGGCTTGCGAGACTGGAAGTGCAAGACATTGTTTATTCATAACACAGACACAAGACACGTTGCATATAATGAATACAAAAAAAATGGACACTGGCTTTTAGAAGAGACACCATTTGCTTTTGTGGATGACCGGGAGTTGGCTGCAGGGGTTCTTTCTCCACAGCCCGGATATAACTTGTTTTATCCTTGTTCATTTCTCTGGACGTCTGGGGTCATCGCTGTTGTTTTTCTGGAAGTCTTCATTAAAAACGGATTCATTCTTCCACTTACCTGTGTCCCAGGATTACTCCATCAGAGGGAGCTTGTCTTGTAATTACCAGTGATCTAGAACCACTCCAGCAGAGGGAGCTTGCCTTGTTCTTACTTATGTTACAGGACTACTCCAGCAGAGGGAGCCTGTCTTGTTCTTACCTGTGCTACAGGACTACTCCAGCAGAGGGAGCCGCTCTAATACTTACCTGTGTTACACGACGACTCCAGCAGAGGGAGCCTGTCTTGTTCTTACCTGTGCTACAGGACTACTCCAGCAGAGGGAGCCGATCTAATACTTACCTGTGTTACGGGACTACTCCAGCAGAGGGAGTCTGGTAGATAGTGACCTGTGTGGCAGATATACTCCAGCAGAGGGAGCTCAACCTACACCTGCCGGTGACTCAGGCCAGCTCTAGGGAGGAGAGCTGGCCCTGTTCTTGCCCGCGGGCTAACCCACTTCGGTCGGAGGATCCTTGGACTTCTTTCGCTATCTCCCCATCCTGATATAGCTAGAGAGGGTTGAAGAAGTGAGTTAGTCAGTGGCCCGTACAGGGCGAGAACCGTGACAGGAACTGTTTATTTTATGTAAATATTGTAAATAAAAATTACTTGCCTGCAAACGTATTGAGTCTGTGCTAGTTGGTGGAACGGGAAAGAAACAGTTCAGCAGCACGTGTCTACTGGATCGTTGACAATATATATATATATATATATATATATATATATATATATATATATATATATATATATATATATATACACACTACCGGTCAAACGTTTTAGAACACCTCCATTTTTCCAGTTTTTATTGAAATGTATGTAGTTTAATGTCTCAATGTACTCTGAAATTAAAGCATAGAACAAATAAACAATTGGAGATAAAAAAGAAATCATGGAATCGTTTTGTTTAACAACATTTAATCTAAATTTTTGACTCATCAAAGTAGCCACCTTTTGCAGATATAACAGCCGAACACACTCGTGGCATTCTTTCTACAATGGAAATCAAATATTGTTCGGAAAGTTCTTCCCAACACTGTTGCAGAAGTTCCCACAAATGTGTTGCACTTGTAGGTTGCTTTGCTTTCACCCTTGTGTCCAGTTCATCCCAAACCAGCTCGATGGGGTTTAAGTCTGGAGACTGTGCTGGCCATTCCATGATTTGAAGCCTACCGTCTTGTTCTTTTCTTCTAAGGTAGTTCTGACATAGCCTGGAGGTATGTTTTGGGTCATTATCTTGCTGTAGGATGAACCCCTGACCAACTAGGCATATACCAGAGGGTATTGCATGGCGCTGCAAAATGCTGTGGTAGCGGTTTTGGTTCAGGGTGCCACTCACTCTGTGCAAGTCGCCGACTCTGGATCCAGCAAAAGATCCCCAGACCATCACACTTCCTCCTCCATGTTTGACAGTTGGTGTCACACACCGAGGAACCATCCTTTCGCCTACTCGACGGCGTACAAAAACCCTGCGTGATGAACCGAAGATTTCAAATTTTGATTCATCAGTCCATAAGACCTTCTTCCAGTCTTCAGTAGTCCACTGGCGGTGCTTCATGGCCCAAGCAAGCCTCTTATTCTTATTTTGCCATCTTAGCAATGGCTTTCTTACTGCCACTCAACCTGTCAAACCTGCAGCTCGAAGTCTTCTCTTCACAGTTGAAACTGAGACTTGCTTACTTCGACATGTTAAGCTGTGCTTGAAGCTGTTGTCCTGTGCGCCGCCTATCACGCAAGCTGTTGACTCTCAGAAACTTGTCTTCTGATTCTGTTGTGGCTTTGGGTCTGCCAGACCTCTTCCTGTCAGTTTCCTCCAGTTTCCAAGTGCCTTTTGATGGTGTAGGAAACTGTATTCACTGACACTTTGGCTTTCTTTGCAATTTCTCTAAAGGAAAAACCTACACTTTTAAGGGTTATAATGGTCTGTCTGTCTTCTTTGTTAATTGCCTTTTTCTTGCCATTATGAGAGCAATATACTACTTCCTGCAGTACAATACTGTCCAAATAATGCTTAAGAGGGTGTAGTAACACAGTCTGTTCCAACACTGCTTTTATTATTATTATTTTTTATTATTATTCATTTCTTAGCAGACGCCCTTATCCAGGGCGACTTACAATTGTTACAAGATATCACATTATACATTATTTCACATTATACAGTTATCACATTATTTTTTTACATACAATTGCCCATTTATACAGTTGGGTTTTTGCTGGAGCAATCTAGGTAAAGTACCTTGCTCAAGGGTACAACAGCAGTGTCCCCCACTGGGGATTGAACCCACAACCCTCCGGTCAAGAGTCCAGTGCCCTAACCACTACTCCACACTGCTGCTTATACAGACAGAGGGTTTGTAAGTAATCAACAAAAGTTGGGACACCTGTAGGAATTGTTAGCATCAACTTTCAAGGCTTAATTTACTTCCATTGCTGTAGAACAGCTGTAAGTTGTTAACCCATTACTTGTTCCCTGAAAAAGGCCTTTTTGTATAAATCTGAAATGTACATTATTTTTCAGTTTTTGGTAACCTAAACTTTTTTTTTAACCTCTGGCAGTTTACCGCTTACCTTTGTACCATTTCAGGTTATTCACTAGACTTGAACTGCTTAAATTTCAATAAAAACTGGAAAAATGGGAGTGTTCTAAAACTTTTGACCGGTAGTGTATATATTGTAAAAGAGTGGTAGTGTGGTGCCGTTAGCCTCCGGCGTTTTCTTTCTTTCCTTGGACAGAATTGGACACGCTCCGTAGTCAGGTGAGTAACTTTATTTACAATATTTACACAGACTTGTGCTTAAATCAAAATGTATTGTGCCCTGTATGGGCCACTAATTAACTCACTTCTTCTTCCCTCTCTATACTATCTCTTGAGGACCAAGCTGCCTCAGCCTCCGCCTGTAGCACGTCTGGATTTTACACTGCCAGTACGCAGACGAAGGTGTCTTCTCCAGGTGGAGTAGCCAGGAACATAGGTAAGTTGAATATGGGCTCCCTCTGGTGGAGTGAGCTGGGAACACAGGTAAGTTGAATATGGGCTCCCTCTGGTGGAGTGAGCTGGGAACACAGGTAAGTTGAATATGGGCTCCCTCTGGTGGAGTGAGCTAGGTACACAGGCAAGTGGAGTATGGCTCCCTCTGTTGGAGTGATCCAGGGACACAGGTAAGTTGGGCACAGGCTCCCTCTGTTGGAGTGATCCGGGAACACAGGTAAGTTGGGTACAGGCTCCCTCTGTTAATCGCCTGGAACACAGACAAACAGACAACACCAACTCTCCTTGTAGGGATAACCCTGGAGCATACACGTATCAGAACAGACGAGTATGGTACTGCTGCCACCACCAACGAATCCCAGGATGTCTGCGAAATGCAGCTGGCTTCCTTGTCAGAACAGCGGGGTACTGGCAACCGCACAGTAATGGCTGGATTTAAACAAATCAGTCCCGGACAGTAAATAAACAATTTATAATCCCACAGTCCTGTGTCTGCGTTTCTTGTTTTCTTAAGCACCTTCACAACAAGTTGCAGTTTGCTGCTCCTGCAGCTAATAAACTTAAGAGTACCCATACACAGTCCCGGGTTTGTTTCTCCTTCGTATACTCTTAAATATTCAGCACAGCTTACTCTCTCTGCACAGTTCAAACGCTCAAATATATATAGCGTTGACTATTTGGGAGAATAACAAAACAGTCGTAACACAAAAACAACGTGAATATCAAATAAAAGCGAAACAAACAAAAAGCCGCCTCTACAAGAGGTTTTACGCACAAAGCTATACTTTTTAAGACTGACTAACGCTGAGAAGTCACGTACTTACTATTCTTAGGCAAGACGGTACTGAAACACGAATAGACCAAGGGCTAGGTAAGGCAGGACAATCCTGATTGTTCTGCCTGGCTTCCTTTTAAATCCAGTGACCCCGCCTCTCCAATTTATGCTGAGCTTCCTGGGGCATGTAGTTTTTCTCCCAGCGACGCCATTCCTTAAAGGTATTGCTGTACTTATCTTCACAATTATATATATATATATATATATATATATATATATATATATATATATATATATATATATATATATGATTTTACCCCGTTTTTCTCCCAATTTGAAATGGCCAATTGTATTTTAGGCTCAGCCCACAGCTACCACCCCCGCGCTGACTCAGGAGCAGCAAAGACGAACACACTCTGTCCTCCTAAACGTGTGCTGTCAGTCTCCTGCTTTTATTTAGTCCACCAAATTTTCAGGTTTCATACAACACACATGTTGCAAGTAAACCTAACAAGCCTCATTAGGGTAGTCTCCATGTACCCTTATCGAGGAGGAGTATCTAGCATATCTTAATCTGAACTCTAGTTCTACCTAACTGAAATTTCTGAACAATCTAATGGGATGGGGGCTACTAAGTGGCATTTTTTATAGGTAAGTGCACTGTACACTGTAAGGCGACCATTAGGGCAGCAAAGTTTACTTTGTTTCTCTTATGTACTTACCTGTCGTCTTAATCTTGTGATAATAACAGTATCCATTTTACTGACCAAGTTAAACAAATAAATCATAACAATAGTGCACAATATATACATAGGGCAGGGCTCACCGTCACATATACCCCCCCCCCCCCCCTCCCCCCTTGTGCACAGCACACATGGCCTCAAAGGCTACCTCCCCCCTTAGTACCAAAGTCCCGGTAAATGTTCCGAACAGGGGCAACCATGTGTCCTTGGGTGGCGGCCATGGTGGGAGGTCCTCCTTCCATCCCAACACTATAACGGCGAGGCTGACCGTGCACCGCCTGGCTCTTCCGGCCAAAGCAAACCAGACAGCCGAACTGCTACCTGTGGAGGGGGTCTCCTGACCTCCCCCCCCTTCTTCACAACCAGCGGCTCCCTAGTTGACAACGGAAAGGCTGTCAGGTGAAGCAGAGCAGGCGACCCCAGGCAAAGCACAGCAGGCGACCCCAGGTGAAGCACAGCAGCTGGCCTCCCCAGGCACAGCAGAGCAGCAGGCAGCCCCGGGCGATGCAGAGCAGCAGGCAACCCCAGGCGATGCAGAGCAGCAGGCAACCCCAGGCGATGCAGAGCAACAGGCAACCCCAGGCGATGCAGAGCAGCAGGCAACCCCAGGCGATGCAGAGCAGCAGGCAACCCCAGGCGATGCAGAGCAGGCGTGGCATCCCTGGGCGGCGCAAGGCAGGCATCCTTGGGCGGACCCTCGGGAGGCGAGGTGGAGGTAGGAGTGGCCGATAGTCCTCATCTAGTGGTGGAGGCGGCAGCAGCAGGCAGTCTCCCCCTCGTGCTGGAGATCCTGCTACCTGGGCTGCAGTTCTCTGCATCTCCTCCTGCAGGTAGCAGAGGACCAACTCTATAGCCTCGTACTACATGCTTGGGCTGTACCTGTCCTGCCAGGGCTCCTATCAGTCCTTATCCCACCACCACAGGGCCAGGATCATTATGGGGATGGATTGGTACAGCAGGCAACCCCAGGATTTTCTTTTACCCATCCCCACAGTTTGCCACCATTACTGCCACTTACATTTTCATTTTATTTCTTTTTTAATTTATTTTTTCCCCCAAAAAAACACTCCTTTTTCCACTCTTCTCACAAAAATCCCCCAAAAATAATTTAAAAAATGTACCCGCCGTCTGACTGCTGGAGGCGCTATATCCCACTGCTGGACACCATATGTGAACTGGATGGCTGCAGGGGTGACATCAGACCAGAAACCAGAAACCACAACAAGCGATGGCGGGGCAAACTGAGACGCTACGGTGCTCATCGTTTTATTAAATAATAAAACAAACAGTTTAAACAAAACACAAAACCACTCAAAACAAAAGGGCATGTTGGCCAAACAAATAAACAATAACAGTAACAAGTACTATCGTGCTGGTGCAAAGCCAGCACGTCTAACAATTGTTATCTCTATTCAATAATTTTACCTCCTAATTCCTCACTCGTTCTCCACTCTCGAACACCCTTCCAATAATGAGCTTGGAGTGGGTTTTTATATCTGTGGCTGGAGCCTTAATTACCTATTAAACAATTACCTTATTAAGGCTCCAGCCACATTCTCACAAGCTTTACTGGGATGGGGATTCAACCCCATCCACACCATCTACACTTTTTCGCCGGTCTCAAATAGTAAATAACAATGACGGACGGCTTTCATCAGTCCGCACAAAACAGAATATATATTACTACTACGACTACGACTACTACTATTAATAATAATAATAATAATAATAATAATAATAATAATAATATTAGCATTTAAACATCATATTTACATAAATTATATAATACAAATAAATCATAAAAATAGCACACAATATATACATAGGGGTGGGGCTCCCTGTCACACAGGTATTGACTTTTCTTTCCTACATTTCACCTAAGAGTGTTCAGAACTACAAATTAAAAGTGAAATGGTGCTTTTGGCTGATTTACGTTTGCTGCGCCAATACCCTGAAAACACGTAAACTATCCTTGCTGTATAGAGTCTGGAAGTTCTTGCGCTTCGCTGATAACTTGGCGCGAGGAACTACTGTAGTATACAGTATACTACTTACCATTAAATGAAAATACTTTTCATTGTTCAATGGTGAAACATGTAGTTTTTATTTGTTATACTGTATTCTCCCAGTGTGCAAATATATACACAATTAATTTATATAAATACAATATTAAAAAAAAAAAAGGTTTGAGATACTGCACAAATAGCAGCGAGACCTCTCCAAAAAGCTGATAAAACCACATAAAGTACCTCAACATACAAAAAACATTAAAAAATACATACAACTATAGTTGATCAGTCAGGCACATGACAGTTGGCTGAAACAAATGTATATCAAATAATAGGAAATCATAGTTTTAAAATAGTGAAAAGTGAAAAGGCACTCCCATTGTGCAGGCAGTTAAATGTGCAGGGTTAGAAAGAAACTTTCAAGGGAATTCAAATTGCAGTGCTGTTCTTTACATAGCAATATACTGTAAATGAAAAAAATATTATCAAGCCTGAATGATACACCTGTTTGGAAACAACAACAATGCATAATATTCATAACATACATAAAAGTCCTGCACAGCATACAGTTATACTTGGGTGAGAATGTGAATCGACTGCTTTAATCTTGTCATTGTGTTCTGAAATTCTACTGCTGAACCACATCCTGGAACCAAAGTTTGCTAAGTAAATACTTCAGTATATTTAGAATGTGTGCCAGGCAGTTTGATAGTGCTAATATTTATTTCCTGCTTTTTACAGTTTTGGAGGGAGACAGGGATTAACCATAGACTTTCAGAAAAGTTATCTCTGTTTTCACTTTTTTAGTTTAACTGACTCATACAAGCTGGAAACTGTTTAAAATACGTGTTGACTTGTAACTGTGTGTGATTTGAATGCAGTCATCTGATCTAAAAAATGTATAACTATAGGCACAGCAGCTAGGTGTTTTTTTTTTTTTATAAGAAAACATGTGAAAAAGAAAATAGATGATATTTTTTCAATGAGATAAAATGGCACATTTGTTTATATTGTAGCATGCATGGGGGAAGGCAGCAGCAGGGCTGGTAGGTGACGTAATCATAAACAGAGACATAAGCCCGATATACGCGCCTTGCAAAGGAGCCGGCTCTTTTGTACAGCGGTATCGGCCCTATGCTTCCGTGCACGAGGTCCTGGGTTCGCGCCTGCCCTCCGCCTGTGTGTGGATTGCCTCGCCCTGTGTGATGCACCTGCCTGCGTTAACCAAGATAGCTACGTTGGTGTCAGAAGTGGACGCAGGCACGCACTTGTAGGACTGTAGCCTGGTGAGAAAGTCTGGGGTGGACTTTAGGCTGGCAGGGGAGAGTGTAGCATGCACAGGGGAAGGCAGCAGCAGGGCTGGTAGGTGACGTAATAACACACTAAGTTGTAAGCCCGATATTGCAAAGGAGCCTGCTTTCGTGCCAGAAGTCCCGTGTTGGCGCCTGCCCTCCACCTGTGTGTGGATTTCCTCGCCCTGTGTGATGCGCCTGCCGAGGTTTCCTACGATATTATTGATTGATGGCAGTCTGGTGAACTTGTAACTTCCTTCAAATTTGAAAGTGGACCAAAAAATAATTCCTGTAAAAACTGTTATTCAGTAGTACTGTTTGTGTATCGGGGGGGGGGCACTAAATTTTAGACTTTTATTATAATTGAGGAATAACGTGGATTTTTTTTTTTTATCAGAGAATTTTGTTTTTGTATATAACGACACTCTACAAAGCACATCTGACAGCAGTACTGAAGCAGAGGCACTGGAACAATTTTTATAGTGGGGGTGCTGAAAGCCACTGAACAACACTGCCACACTCCCAGCACCCCTAGTTCCAGAGCCCCTGTACTGAAGCATTACATACATGTACATTAAGTGTAAAACTGATTCATACAAGTGAAGCACTGCTTATTATTTCTATGCACATACATATCAGTTCATTGCTTTCACATTTTTTTAGATGGTAAAAAAAGGAAAAACTATAAACTGAATACAGTACTGAAAACAAGTTTCAATACTATTCTCAAAACAGCAGACTGTATTCCATAGTGCTGTTGGTCCTACAGTTTGACACTTACATTTGTGTGGATATTTTCCCCAAAACAACAACAAACATAGTTTATGACGTTTGAAATCAAATAAGCAATAATATAGTAGCATGTCTTTCTTAATAGCTTGTCTATTGTACACTTATGTGGAAATATGGAAATTTAACTTACCTGTCACAGTTGATTTTAGGCTTCTTGTTAACGACAGTAAAGTAGGACAGTATCCCATTGTGCTTTTTATCAGACATTACTATCAGTGGTGTAGTGGTAAATGAAAGTTTAGTGGAGTTGAACAGATAGATTAAACACTAAAACCAAATAGACATAAACAGATTGATTGTTATTGCCCACCCACCATTACTGTCTTTTCCAAGGAGCACACAGGCACTTCGCAAAATTCTGGATTGCACACAAATTCAACGAGGAACTTCCCTCCGAACCAATTGGGCCAGTTGTACAGTACAAATAATTATACATTTTTACTTTGCTACTTTCCAATCTGAATGTCATGCAATGTCATGTTATACAACATTTTGTTAAACATACTGTAACATTGAGGGACAATGCTTAAAGAAAGGGGCTTTATACCAGGAGCCCAGTTCAAATCCCAGCTCAGCCACTAACTCACTGTGTGTGTTCCTGATGAGAAAGTCTCTTAACCTCCTTGTGCTCCATCCTTCAGATGAGACGTAAAACCCAGGTCCTATTGTAAGTGACTCTGCAGCAGCAGTTGTGGATGCATCGTTCACCCACCCCAATCTCTATAAGTCTCTTTGGATAAAAGTGTCTGGTAAATGATTAATTATTATTCTGCTGAAACAAACCAAAGCTCTTAAAGTTTTTTTTCAATTATATTATTATTATTATTATTATTATTATTATTATTATTATTATTATTATTATTTCTTCTTCTTCTTCTTCTTCTTCTTCTTCTTCTTCTTCTTCTTCTTCTTCTTCTTTATTTGCTTAGCAGACGTCCTTAGCCATCATTATTGATGAGGTGTCTATGATTTCCAATTCCAATGTCACCATGTTATACATCCATCTTCGCTTATGTGAGATTTTCAACACTACCAACAAAAACAATGGCTGGTTTGGAAAAATCAACATCTTACTTCTGGGGGATTTGCTGCAGCTTCCACCTGTGCATGAGAAACCACCTTTTGTTCCACATAATCAAGAGGAATTGCACAAATTGACTGGCTCTATGGGATCTGTGGGCCTGTGGAAATCATTCACGTATGATGAACTCACAATTAATATGCAGTGATATGCACAATTACAGATGCAAAAAAGAAATTATCCAACACATGAAACACTTAGATGACAAAGATGGAAGTTCAAACTGTCTCATGCTTACAGTAGACACCTGTAACCAGATACAGACCGCTATGCTTGATAGTATGCCTGGGGAGGACATTCATCCTGTGGCAATGGATACTGTAGACTGCCTTCCTTCCCTCCAGGAAAATGTGCTGAAAAAATTGAAAGCTTATAAGGCCGACTGCAGTCGTACAGCTGGACTGCAAACTAGCATACAAGTGAAAATAGGCTGTAAGCTGATGATTTGGAAAAATATCCACATTGCCATTGCTCTCATCAATGGTGCAATAGGGAAACTTCAAGCTGTTTCCTATTATCTAGAAAACCCCATGATGGTGAAAACCATACCCATTCATTTTAACAATGGACACATACATACCTTTGAATGCTTAAGTTCAAAGTCTGAAGTCATGGACAGGGCTTACATTGTTCGAGAGCAGTTTCCATTCATCGGTGCTCACACAGTCACCATTCATAAATGCCAGGGCATGACACTCAAAACAGTGATGATGGACCTTGGTAACTCCATTTTCTCCTGTGGCCAAAGTTTTGTGGCACTTTCTACAGTTACTTCTTTAAGTGGCATCCACCTTATAAACTTTGACCCCACCTGCATTAAAACACTTCCATCTGCAGTTGCAGAGTACAGCAGGCTGAGAAGTCTTTACTGCCCTGAGCTGATAAGCTTGAAGGAGACCAACACGCACAAGGAATCCATGGTGAAGGATTTCGTACGTCAAGCCATGACCAATGTTTAGGAATAACAAAAGCTATTACATTCTGAGGGAACAGTTGCAGTCACAGTCGCATTCACCTCACCTCCTGCAAATTACACATTTATTGAAGCCAAGCCATGCACATGGCCTTTTATGAACAGATGTAATGCTTTAAGATTGGACTATGTTGATCAAATCACAAGATTAGTAGGCAAAAAACAGATTCATTTCTACAATTAATATGTTCATGTAATTCAGTTTAGCATTCATATGCATTTTTAATTTTGTAACCAAGTACAAATTAGTAGAATGTTGAAAACTTTTGGAAATGCACATTATTTTTTTTACCATTGCAACTAGCAATAAATACTTGGACATTTCAATACTTTTTTACTACCCGTTTGCATAGGTAAGTTTGAAACCTATTAAAACACTAACAAATAAACCACAAAAAAAAAAAACTTTCAATGCTATGAAAATAGTCTAATATAACTTTGCATTCAAATGCTTTGCCATTATACTTACACACACACACACACACACACACACACACACACACACACACACACACACACACACACACACACACACACACACACACACACTATATACATATCCATTAAGTGAAAAAAAAGTGATATCTGAAACAGAAACACATTGGAAATGTGAAAAAATGCCAAGTTATCAAACGTGCCCAGCCATTTAAAGTGGAGATATCAAAAACACAAGCCAAGTTTCAAGAAACCATTGGGGCAACCTTGCCCAGCACAAAACAAAAATATGCTTTATGTAATGTTTTTCAGGCACAATAAAAGCATATTAAACTTGTATCAAAAACACAAGCTAAGTTAGTATAAAAGATTGAGGCAACATTGACCCCAAACGCTTTGACAGTTGTGCCTATTTGCTTGGTGCTGGCCACGGCTGCCCCAATTGTTTTTTCTAACTTAGCTTGTGTTTTTGATACAAGTTAGAAGAAGCAATTGAGGCAACCTTGGCCCCCATCGGTTTTACAGTTGTGCCTATTTGCTTTGTGCTGGGCAGGGTTGCCCCAATGGTTTCTTGAAACTGGGCTTGTGTTTTTGATATCTCCACTTTAAATGGCTGGGCACTTTTGATAACTTAGCGTTTTTTCACATTTCCAATGTGTTTTTGTTTCAGATGATATACACAATTATGCTTTTTTTGTTAAATCCATTTAATCAGAAAGGACCAGTAGAAATAGTCAGTCAGAAGACGTGACTATTTCAATCCCTATAAATGTCATCATTTTTTTTCTGCCCACGCCCGCATGCTTTGAACTCTTTCAGAAAATGCTGATGATTTTTGACAGCCATTAACAATGTGCAACAAAACTGTTTTGTTTTTTTTTAACCTTAAGAACTTAAGAGACCTTCAGGACACAATTCAGTTTTTTAAACTCTGTTCACAGACAGAGGGCTGTTGGCTGATGTATTGTTTTCTGTTTGTTGACTTGAACAATACTCTTGATACAGTGGACCATGATATCTTGATTGAACGCCTGCTCTGTTTAATCAGAGCAAATGAATCACATGGCATGTTGATACATTTAGTTTCTTCTTAATAACACATTTTGCCCCAAGCATCTATTCTAGGTCAACTTTTTGCTTTCTCTTCTAAAAGCTTCTTTAAAAGTATGCAAACCAGCCATCTAGAGTGTCATGATACTTTTTACACTGCAGGAAAATGTATAGCCAAAACACCTGCAGTGGAACTGACAGTGTTGTCTCACTGTGCCACAGTGTACGTTCCATATTTTCAAGGCAGTGCTTAACTTCCACTAAAGATAAGCGACCATACTGTTAAATTTGTCCATATTCTTTCAGTACAGAGAGAATATGGACATTAGGTATACTATATATTATGGCCTGTAGGTGAGCCTAATACTTACCAGCATTTAAGCAGGAGAGCGAAAATATGAAAGAACGCTGACAGGACAGTGACTGAAACAGACTGAAATGAGACCGAATGGAGAAACAGCATAGAGTACAGACTACAGATAAAAGCACAGAGACAAAGAACTGGGGAAACATGCAGAGAACCGGGGTACTGTGGGAGGAGAGGTGACTGAGGGAGGAAGCTGCTGCGGTCTTGGCTGACAGAGACGAGATCGGGGCACTTGGAAGAGAGAGAACGCTGCGGTTCCTGATTCCAACCTGGAACTTAAGAAGCAGAGCGATCGGAAGCCCGGAAGCAAGTCCTGGGCAACAACAGAGCTGCATAGTGTCAGCTTATAAAGATAAGTGTAGATAATAGGAACTGTCTTTGTTTGAAGCTTGACCGAACTGTAATCGAAATCGGTGCTTGTCAATTATGATAGTAAACTTTTGTTGTAGTGATATAAAGTATACTTTTTTAGCTTATGTTCATTAGAGAAACTGTTAGTCAATATTAAAGTAAATGATATTGATAGGAATAATTAAAGTAACTGTGTAGTTTGTAACCCTATTGATTGTAGAAGGTTTGTTTTAGGAATTGCTTGTGTATTTTTAACAGTTTTAGTTTTGTTATAATCTTTTTTTAAACACTGATTGACTATTTCTACAGGATAAATACTAACTGTGGTAAGGTCAGAATATTGGACTCGGCAGCAAAGACCATGTGGTAATTGACAGTGTAAACTACACTGGAGGATTCTGTCTTTCAGGCTGGTGATGGACAGTGTGGGATCAAACTCATTTACAAAGAATTATTATTGAAAATAATTTTGCCTTTTCTCTCTTTCCTTTCCTGAAGGGACACCACGATTGAAGCACACAGCCCCATACGTACAGTATATATATATATATATATATATATATATATATATATATATATAATACAAGGCCGGAATAGATCCTGGATAGCCGTAGAGGACTGCTCAGCTGGCGTACTACCTGAAGTGAACAATTCGCCAGTTGTGCCAGAAGCAGGGACCAATCGGGGTTGAGGCGTGCATAGTTTGTAGGTTGGGGCTCAGTGGAGTGGTGCCCCATGCTGGGGGAGGAGAATTGGCTTGCTTGAATCAAAGTGGGAGCAGGAGTTTGGAGCCACATCCCCTACTGACTTACCAGCCAGGGCAAGTACGGAAAGATCTTGATGTGACCCTGTGAGCATATCGATGCTGTTTATTTTATGTTTCGACCTTCCCTTTTAACTTTTGCAATCTAACTAAAGTGTTTTAGTACTTACCTGTGTTGTTGTTCTTGATACTGTTCCCCTCTATTGATATTCGAACCTGGGTGCAAAGAAAAGAAAATATGAACTTGATATATGTTGGTTAGGAATTCCTTATTTTCTATAAACATAAGGTGGCGTAGTTGGTACTACTGGAGTGACAGAGTTTTCCGGTAGTGGACTATCTCTGTCATTTCTTAATCAATTTGCCTGAGCTAGTAGACAGGTGGTTGCCATGACACATGCAAATTTGCAAGTGTTCATTTAGAATACTAATAATCTTTACACAATGTTTTTTTTGTTTTGTTTTGTTTTTTTCCATCCACTGCTTCTGTGTTAAGTTACATGTTTTTTTATTTTTACTTTCCTGTGCTGTTAAGGTCAAGATCAAAATGATGTTTCCTTTTTCTCTCATAACATGCAGAGCATCTACATCATTTCAACCATGAGAATGGTACTGCTCCTTATGAAGTACTGTCAGGAATACACTGTACGAGGGTTGTGCAAAGAGCATCCATAATCCTTTTCATCTTTTACCTTGGCTTTTATAAAAAGCTGTGAATACACGTCAGCCACCATGGTTTATACATATACTGTATATTATCTGTCAGTCCAAAGATAAGATTGCTTTGAAAAGAAAGGCAGATTCCAAAAATCAAGGAAGCAACTTTAAATATACAAGAAACAATGAATTGAGAATATCATAATTATAATTATGTTTATGTTCTGACATGATAATTTTTTCTTGGATTGTTACATACTGCAGGATAAGTAATTCAAAACAAGTTATATTTACATATTATTATTATTTGTTTATTCAGCAGACGCCTTTATCCAAGGCGACTTACAGAGTCTAGGGTGTGTGAACTATGCATCAGCTGCAGAGTCACTTACAATTACATCTCACCCGAAAGACAGCGCACAAGGAGGTTAAGTGACTTGCTCAGGGTCACACAATGAGTCAGTGGCTGAGGTGGGATTTGAACTGGGGACCTCCTGGTTACAAGCCCTTTTCTTTAACCACTGGACCACACAGCCTCCTATGCCGTACATATGCCGATATTCCACAAACAGAAGACCTGCTGTAAGAAATATGATCCAATCATATCGAGATATGGGTTTAATTTTACAATTCATATAAAATAGATATTAAAAACTCAGCACAATGGGGTCACGAGTGGCTCACCTGGTAAAAGCACAGCCATGTGCTGTGCAGGGTGAGTGATACAGCACAGGTTCATGTCCTGGCTTTGCAGAGTCGCCGGTCTTCGCTGGGGATTCCAAAGGGAGCGTCACATTGACTGGTGCTCCTGTGAGTTAGGGAGGCAAAACCGTCAAGGACTGCTTCTCCTCATTGTGCTACAACAAACCCTGCTGGCCTGCCACCCAGTGAGCTCCAAATTGGGCAGAGAATACAGAGTAAAATAATTGGGCACACTAAATAAAAAAAAATGTAAAAAAAACCTAAGGGCTTTGCTTTGTTTGTTTGTTTTTGCACCCCATCCATGACAAATATGTCATAAGATATCTTTATGAGGCTTTTTTTAGCTTTCTGTTGGGTGATTTGAAGTGGTAATGAATTAATGAATGCACACAGAACATTGCTTCACTAATAACCTGGCATGGTTGGTGTTTATCTAGTTGTAGCTAGGACCTAGTACAGTAGGGAGGGTAAGGCCTAATCCAGCAATACTGCTAGTTTTCTCTTCCTCTTAAACACTCATTTCAATCAGAACTTCTTGCTGTGAAATGCGTCTGCGTAAAATATTACTTAAGCATTAATTAAATTTGAACAGATATTGTAAGTCACCTCCCGACAGTAGTTTTCAGTTTCTCTGAGAGGGACTTTTCGTGCAGCATGTTCAAAATGAAAACAGCTTCTGTACCATTCTAAACACATTCAAAATGAAAACAGTTTATGTACCATTCTAAACACATTCAAAATTACTGAACCAGTATGGCTAACAGAAGACATGTGCTTATCACTTAGAGAAAAGATTCCCCTTGGCTCGCGGACAGCCGCTCTCACGGAGGTGAGACTGAATTGTTCGGTCTCCAAGGCTGGGAAGCAACCGATACTTCCCCCAAGGGGGATCTAGAGGAGAGAAATGGAAAGATGACAGTGATAGATAAATTTGGCCGGGGGTCCCCCTTGACTCGTGGAGAACCTTCGTGGAGGACAAAGCCAGTGGCGGCTGGTCTAAGGTTGGGAAGTGAGCTTCACCTAACCCCATGAAGGAGACCATTGCTGAGCAGGGCTCAGTTGCACAGGTGGAGTAGCTGAATAGAAGAGGAAAGCATTGTGGGGGAAGAGGGGAGGATGGTGGAAAACCAAAAACACAAGACAGAGAGCAAACTCAAGGCTTGGGGTTTAGATAGGGGATTAGCAGATGTTATTGTTAGGAAGGGGGAGGAGCACTCGTTCTACTCGTTCTAACACACAAGTTTATAATAATGGTAGAAGTGCAATCCCCTGACCTCTCTGCAAGTTGAGAGTGGCTATCACACATCTTTAAAGAACTTTGAAAATATCCAGTAGTTCCTACACCATTAAATAAAATGTGTTGTTATAATATTACTTTGGTTAGACTGTTATAATTTGTATTTGAAAGCAGTTACACTTTACATCTGTGTATGAGTTTTTTTTCTTGTTTTTAGGTTTTTCATAAAAAAAAATGGGGACCCTTTTGCAGTTGACCATGTCTGCTTGTCTGTCATATTCAACATGGTGAACACAATAACTGATGGAGGACCCTCTGAATGTGCCTGTGGTAATCAAAATTAATTGGTGAAGTCTTTCATATATTTTTTTATAATGTGTAAGATTTAATGTCTTATTTAATATCCTCTCTGATGTTTGTTCTTTCTGAATTATCATGCCGCAATCATTTATTTTTTTATTTTATTAAGTTAAAAAAGTCTACCTGACGGTCAAGACTGAGGCACAAGTTTTCTTAGAGAACTTCCTGTTTTCAAAATGACCATCATCCAGATTTCTAAAAAGGGTTCATTTGTCAATATCATTACCAATATATCCATGGTTTAGCTAACACAGATACAATCCTATTAATATTTTCTAAACAAAAATACTGTATCACTAGTCCAAGTAATGGCACAACAGGAAAACAGTAGATTTATTATTTTCATTTTCATTCTTATGCTGTTTAACATCTACGACTAGTTGACATGTAAAATATTCCCCTTCAAAATGCATTTAATTGTTTACCTTAATTATTGAGCTTATATACCCTATAAAACCACGTTACCACAATGTAACAAAGTAATGCAGATCACAATATGGCTATTTTTTTTTAAATTCTGAATAAAACGTTTTCAACAAATTTAAAAAAAAACACAGAGGGGTTGTTCATACTAGTGAGGGAAACAGTTTTGAGTACACACAATCAGCTCTATAGCAAGCAATATTTTCAAACAAGTGTTCATATCAAATCAAAGCACAGTATCCAAATAGGATCACGTCAGAATCTTGTATTATTATTATTATTATTATTATTATTATTATTATTATTATTATTATTATTATTTCTAAATAAAATAAACATATATTATTAAAGTACAAGTCTGTATTAGTTTAATAGAGTGGAGGTTGGAGGCTGATCTGTGCTGAGGTTTAAAAACTAAAGTCTTTAAACATCAGGGAAATAGAGCATATTGATTCTGTACTCGGCATATACTGACTTGGAATCCCTGTAGAAGTACAGGAAGTGGGGCAGTCAATTCCACTGCTGTAGAAATCCAAACAGATGTCAAAGATTAGACCATTGCAATGGGTGTAACCAAGTATTTGTCTACAGTGCACTGCAATGTCATCCATAATAGCTTGTGTTACTGCGGTCTCCAAGGAAGTGCTAGCTAAATGTCTAGCCAATGATGTAATTATCTGACTTCTGATAGTCTGTCGCTTGTTTGCTGAAGGTGTTGTACTCCAGGAATTTGGCTGTGAGAATGGCACATGTGGTCACCATCGTTTGCTAGCAGCATGATTTTATAGCATGACACATGTCTGGGATCACAACCTTGAACTTTTTGTGTAAACACAAGGTAATTTCCATGTAAGATCAATAACATTATTTTTAAACCTGCAAGTATAAAAATGTTTGTTTTGTAGCAGGGACAGGGTGAAAAGCCTCCCTGTCAAGCTAATTGTTTTTATTTAATTTCATTGTTTAATTGTATTGTTTGTGCTCTTATCCATCCTTCCTTTTCCTGTCTCTTCTTGTTATTCCCAGCATGCATCTTTCCATACTCCGTTGAGTCTGTACTTTTTGAGTCATTTTTGCATTGAGGGTCCAGGTTTCGCATCCGTAAGTTAGCACTGGCAGCACTCATTGGTCGAAGACTTTCCTCTAGAGGCATAAGGGTAGTTTCCCTTTCAGATCCATGCTTAATCATCCAAAGGCACTCCAGCCCATTTTTGCTCTTCTGTTGATTTTACACATTTGGTTCTCCGTTGCCAAAACTAACTGTCCTAATACGTAATTATTGACTTCTTCAAGTTTGATCCCATTGACTTCAATTACCTGTGGAGTGGTATATTTATTGAACATGACTTGAGTCTTCTTCAGGTTAATTTTCAAACCTGCTTTGATGCTAGCCTCATGTAGTTCTTGTTTGTAATTCTTCTGGGCACGTTGTAAATATGAGGATGTCGTCAGCAAATCATAGGTGATTCAAGTAGGCTCATTGATCTTCAGCCTCTTATTTTCCCAATTCATTGTTTTGAAAATGTCTTCTAGGGTGGCTGTGAAGAGCTTTGGGGAAATTGTATCTCCTTGACGAACTCCTTTTTCTAATCTTGATTTTGTCACTGTTTTTATGGATCCTTACTGTGGATGTTACATTCTTGTATATGGTCCTGATCAAGTCTCTGTACGCTATGTCAATTCTTTGTTTTTTCAGAGAGCTCAATACAGATCTTGTGTAAACAGAGTCAAAGACTTTTTCATAGTCGACGAATCAAAAGCAAAGTGGTAGTTTGTACTCATTGCTGGTTTGAATCACTTGCTGTACAACTTGAAGATGATCCATTGTGCTAAATCCACTCCTGAATCCTATCTGCTAATTTGACAGCAAGGCCCCTCTGAAGAGGGCCCCTTTTTAGTGTGTGGTGTTCCCACACTTATTTTATTTCGTCTCCACAAAAGGAGCAAAATTAGTCTTTTCTTTTCATGACTAGCTAAATTTTTTGGTACTCGTGCTGTATTCGTGTTGTTCACTTCACTCCCAATGTGCATACTGTATTTTGTGAAAACCTAAGATTTAATTGCTGAATGATAATGTTTTTCAGATGTGTCTGTCAGGTAACTGTTGAATCACCAAGTTTAAACAAAACAAACAAAAAAAGAGTTAAGTTACATGTATTTTTTCACAGATTTATTTGCTAGAAACCCAGGTTTAACATGTCAAAATGTTAACTCGAAGTGTAAAAAAAAAAAAAAGATTTCTAGACTGATTTTAAATGTTTTATTTGTGATACGCGTTTGTATTTAGCTAAATCTGGACTTTTTTGTAGTTAAGGAAAAAATACACAATTTACACGGAATTGGGGGGAAAAAAATTGTTAAAATATAAAGTTAATATGGGGGGGGCGTGACAAAATGTATGCTAAAAAAGGGGGGTGGCATTTAAAAACTTTGCGCAACACTGGTCTAGATATGCCGATGCATATGGGGTGTGCAGTTTTAATATCTTATCCATTAACCTCTGGAAGGTTGCAGGAGCACCATGTAGACCAAAGGGCATGACCGTATATTGAAACACACCCTTGGGAGTCATAAATGCTGTTTTTTCTTTAGCTGCTTCTGTTAGGGGAATCTGCCAGTATCCTTTGGTTAGGTCAAGGGTGGACAAATCTTTAGCTTTACCCAATGTTTTGATTTTTTCATCCACCAGGGGCATAGGGTATGCATCACACTTTTTGCTTCAGGCACTTGATAGGGTCTCACCTTCACCTTGACACCCTGGGGCTGTAATTATATCATGATACACCACTGTTGTTTTCCCAGGCAAGGTTGTAAAGAGATCGCTGTTATTATTAACCATTTGTCCCCTTTATGTTGTTCCTCACTCAATTCAGGACCCATCTGAACCTAAGACTGTTAAATTACACTATGTAACACAATTTTTGTTCCTGGGTAGTAAGTGTTATTTCCTAATTGCTTATGCCTCAAAAGTATAGAAAATGGCTATTATTCCCCACAAACTTTGCTTTTGTGACCAGGACAGTGATATTTTGAAATGTACCTATTTCCAATGAGAAAACGGCCGAATTTGTGCCTTTTCGTTCACATAAAGTCAGAAAAAAACAACATATGAATCCAAATTAACATGTATTTATACTAAAGTAATACAAAAATGACTACAAAAGATTTAGAAGTGAGTAGTTTTTTGAGATTTACGATTATACTGTAAATCACTTTCACGAATCAGCCCCCAAATGTAGTCTCCCATCATGTTCTCGTTATACTGTCCATGGTAGCGGCGTTCAAAGTCCAGTATATCCTGGTGGAAGCGCTCGCTTTGCTCCTCCGATTACGCTCCCATGTTCTCCTTGAATTTATCAAGATGAGCATCAAGGATATGGACTTTGAGGGACATCGTACAGCCCATTGTGCCGTAGTTCTTCACCAGAGTCTCAACCAGCTCCACATAGTTTTCTGCCTTGTGATTGCCCAGGAAGCCCCGAACCACTGCAACAAAGCTGTTCCAAGCCGCTTTCTCCTTACTAGTGAGCTTCTTGGGGAATTCATTGCACTCCAGGATCTTCTTTATCTGTGGTCCGACGAAGACACCGGCTTTGACCTTTGCCTCAGACAGCTTAGGGAAGAAGTCTTGAAGGTACTTGAAGGCTGCCGACTCCTTATCTAGAGCTCTGACAAATTGTTTCATAAGGCCCAATTTGATGTGCAGTGGTGGCATCAGCACCTTCCGGGGGTCCACCAGTGGCTCCCACTTGACGTTGTTCCTCCCCACAGAGAACTCGGTCCGCTGTGGCCAGTCCCGCCTGTGGTAGTGCGCCTTGGTGTCCCTGCTGTCCCAAAGGCAAAGATAGCAGGGAAACTTGGTAAAACCGCCTTGGAGACCCATCAGGAATGCCACCATTTTGAAGTCTCCTATGACCTTGATGCCATCTCAGAAAAATGCAGATATATATCCACTTAGGCAGCTGGAACTAAACTGAACTGGTGGGCTTAAGGCCCCTGTATTTATACTACTATTTATATTACTGGAAAGTTCTAGAAAGTTCTAGAAGTTACTCCAAGTTTACTCAGCACTGAATCTATCTGGAATGTTCTGGAAAATAGGTAAATTTCAAAATATCACTGTCCTGGTCACAAAAGCAAAGTCTGTGGGGAATAATAGCCATTTTCTATACTTTTGAGGCATAAGCAATTAGGAAATAACACTTACTACCCAGGAACCAAAAAAAAAAAAAAATTTGTTACACGGTGTTATCACTTCCAGTTACTAACACTGGTTCCCTGGCTCTCCAGGGCTTTAATCATGATCAATTTGCTCCATTTTCCTGTGATCCGGTTGCCTGATTTTGTAATTCACTGGACCCTCCGCTTTCAATATCTCATATGATCCTTGCCACCGTGCAAAGAGTTTGCTCTGGAGGCTGGGGACCAACAACGTTACCTATCACCTGGTAAAAACGTTCTAACCTATGCCTGTCGATTATAATTATCCTTTGGGTGGCTTGAGCCTTCATGTGTTCCTGAACAATGGGGGTGATCTTTTTAATTCTGTCCTTCATTTCCAGCACATGCTGTACTATATTTTTCTCAGAGCTTGTCTGTTCCTCCCAAACCTCTCTTGCGATATCTAAAATACCCCTTGGCTGCCTACCATAAAATAACTAAAATGGGGAAAACTCTTTGGACGATTGGGACACTTCCCTAATTGCAAACATTATGTACGGCAGAATGGTATCCTAGTTCTTACTGTCTTTAGCAATTACTTATATGTTTTAAAGTGCGGTTAAATCTCTCCACTAATCCGTCAATAACTCACACAGGTCCTTCATGAGTTTGGATACAAAGGGGGTTCCTTTGATCTGTTAAAATCTCCTTGGGGATCCCAACACGAGCGAACATCTGTACTAACTCCTTGACTGTTTTTGAAGCCATGTTTCTTAGGGGAATGGCTTCAGGGTACTGTGTGGCATAGTCTACTATCACTAAAATGTACTTGTGTCCCCATGCTGACTGTGTTAATGGCCCCACTAGGTCCTTCGCTATACGTTCAAAAGGAATGGAGCTCTATCATTTGTACGGGGACTTGTCAATTGACAGTTGAGACAACTAATATACAAATGTCTCACATCTTCATAAACACCTAGCCAGACAAAACGTTTTAAAATGTGCTGGGTGTTTTTCTTCACCCCTAAGTGTGCCCCAAACAAGTTACCCGGTACAGTAAATATATATATTTTTTTAAATATAGTACCGATTCTTTCCTTTGTTTGTTCCCTCTACAGGTACACTATTAATAACAACCACCCCTTGTCTTATATTTGTCACTGGCCTGTTCCCTACCAAACTGAGAGTTTGGGTCGCCCATTGATCCAACAACTCTTGGTCACCACTCTCACTTTCCGTCAATGGGTATTCCCCGCCCACCCCTTTACCAGTACATTTTTCTGTGACACCCACTAGTGTTTCCATGTTTTCTTGCATTGGCTGTTCTCCTGTGTTCATCAGCTCTTCGGGCTCTACATGTCTTCTTTAGTTTTGGACAAGGCACAAATAAACATGATCGATGAATGGGAATATATACCCCAGGCTCTCTTTTGAGTCAACTTCCCTCAATGATATTTTTTCTATGGGGTTAGCCAATTCTCCCTGTATTTTGACCAGTGTATGAAACCCTGTATAATCGCTACCCAGTATCATGGCGTGCAGTCATTTTGGGACTACCCTGACTCTTGACACCTGCATTTCCCCACGTAATTCCATTTTCATTTTAGTAGTAGGGTAAAAATGTATGTCACCATGCATACACGTGATACCAGTCCATGCTCCAACTCTTTTGGTTTCACAAAAGGAGGGGAAACCAACGTTACTGCACTGCCTGAAATCAGCGAGTGCTTGAGTGTCCTTCCCATTTATTTTTACCTCAATTAAAAATGGTTGGTTTCCTATAGCCACATTCACAATATTTACCACCCCACATAGATATTCATTATACCCCACGTTACACTGCATTGCCTCTGGTTCATTCGGGCAGTGAACCGCTATGTGTCCGAACTCCTGACATCGGAAACACCTATACAATATTATATTGGTCGCCAGGCTTTTCAGACACATTCCCCTTTTTAAACCCTTCATTCCCCATTCCCTTTACAGTTGGTAACTACTCTTCAGTGCCCCCTTTAGACCCCAAATTACTCTTACCAGAGCTCTTATAGTCCTGGTCTTTCTAGGTGGGGGCCGCCAGTTGCTCAGTGAAGGTATCGGGTGAGGACAACGAGACAATTCTGCAGCGATTTGACGCTCAACAAGCGCCACAATGTCGTCCATGGTGTCAGGGTTTCCTTGTCCGGTGCACATTCAAAGAGGAGAGGGCAATGCTCACAAAAAGCGATCCATCACAAGGATCTCAGTCATCCTTGTGGCAGAATTTACCTCTGGCTTCAGCCATCGCCTGGCCAGGTGAATGAGGTCAAAAATTTGTGACCTGGGTGACCTTGTACTTCCAAGCATTAAAACACTGTGCTCTCACCGACGTCAGACGTCATTCCTGCTCTGGCCAGTATCTCTGCCTTTTAACTCATCTTAGTCCTCTGTGGCGCGCTGTTCCAAGTCATAATATGCTTTCTGGGCATCTCCTAGCCACCCTCTCATATGCCAAGAGGTACACTTCTATGTCATCTCCCGGGGTCATCTTCTGTAAGAGATGGCTGGGTCTCATGAAACTCACCACTGGCCAGACTGTCTCAGCAACTGTGAGCCAGGTTGCCAGGTCCTGGTGTTCTAGTTGCGCCTGTTCCAGTTGAGCCCTAATCAGCCGGTTCATCTCTTGCTGTGCAGCTACTTGCTCTTGCTGGGCAGCTGTCTGCTCTCTCTGGACCCGGTTAGTCTCCTGCTGAGCAGAGGTTGCTTGCAACAAAGCCTTTAAAATGGCTTCCATATTTATTTATTTTATTTTATTTTAACTGCAATATAACTCCATACTACCAGGATGTGTGAGTATCCCAACTCCCAAATGTGGTAGAGTGGCTGATAGCTCTATTATAGTGCATATAGTGCAGTCCTGCTCCTGTGACGTAGAATAGTAAGGACAGTTCTATAGACTCAGGGTTAGAAGCCACATGTAGAGGAGTCTGTTCAAATAAATATGCATTTGTTTTGCACTGCATACAGTCTCTGTTTTGAATTATTACATTGGTGACGAAGATACCTTGAGAACCAAGAAAGAAAAAACAAAAACGAAAAAAACAAACAAAAAAAACAAGACTGAAATACTGCTATAAACCAGACACAGCAAAACCTGCAAACAAAGACCTGGCGGTGAGTAAAGCTGATTTTTTTCAAAGCGATTAACTCTTCAGATAGTATTTTCCAGTCCTCAATTTAAAAAAAAAAAAAAACATTAAATAACGGGAGAAATAAACTGAAAAAAAGACAGAAATATCGCAACAAAAGGACTTCTGATGTGAATGCAGAACGAACCTCTTTAGGAGTGAAATGGAAAAAATGGATGAATCGTTTCACAACTTTACTAACAGCTACTCATATTAAGGAAGATGAAAGGAAACGTGCTATGATACTGTATTATGCTGGAGAACAGGTCCAGGACATTTTTTAAACTTTCCTTGCAATAGGAGATAATGATGATTATAAGACTGCAGTTGAACTGCTAAATAAATATTTCAACTGAAAGAAAAATATAGAATATGAAGTGTATGTATTTCGCCAGTCCAGACTGAAACCACAAGAAACAATTGATGCATATCACACCTGGCTTCGACAGCTAGCTATCACCTGTGAGTTCACCAAGACAGATAAATCAAATCTCAGATTGTGTTAAGCTGCACCTACTCAAGACTATGGCGTAGAGCACTGAGAGATTCAACATTGACACTTAAAAGACCTGCTAGACATAGCCCACGCTCTTGAAATATCTGAGTTACAAGCATCTGGCATTGAAAATAAACAAGAACTCAACATGGTTGCTGCCATTCAGCGCCCGAGCAACAACAGATATGTTCAACACTCCAAAGCCCTACCAGAAAGAAAACAAAATACTATCTGCCAGAATTGCGGAGGTATATTTCCCCATCAAGGTGGACAATCAACCTGCCCAGCCAGAGGGATATCTTGCAAGTCATGTGGCAAACTTAACCATTTCGCTCGCTCCTGCCTGTCCAAGCCAGAAGATGCACGCAGACCTCAGCCACAGCAACAAAGATCCTTCATACCCAAACAACGCTATAAGCAGCAACCTGGTGTAAATGCTGTGCAATATGAAAGTGAAACCAGTATGCCTAATCACCAAGCTTCACCAGCCTCCAGCATGGATGAAGAGTATGTATACCTACACCATGCAACAATTCAAACAAAACAACCTTCAATCAACATTCTGATCTGCAAAACCCCAATTAAAGTTATGATTGACTCAGGAGCCAGCGTCAACCTTCTAGACGAAAGTGCATACAGAAAAATCAAGCCATAAGTTGCACTACAAGATACAGCCATTAAGATTTGTCCATATGGCTCACACACTTCACTTGATGTGATCTGTAAGGTGAACACACCTGTGAAGTCTCGCAACAACACCACAAATGCTACATTCTATGTAGTGAAAGGTACCTATGGCTCTCTGCTCAGTTACCAGACAGCTTCTGCACTCAAAGTCATACACATTTTCAACACGATTACACCAAACATGCCCAAATCTATCATGTCCACAGCAGATCAACTAATACAGCAATACCCAGACCTCTACAATGGCATTGGAAAATTGAAAGATTTCACAGTGAGTCTCCACATTGATTCTAATGTGCAACCAGTTGTCCAAGCTCACTGTCGAATACCATGGAATATCTTGAAGAACTTGGAATCATAGAAAAAGTAGAAGGTCCCTGTGGCAAAGTGCCCCCCCTGTGTGTGTTATGTGTTACGTGTTGTGTGTAAATGTTGGTGTATAGGCATTGGTACACGGGATATAAGCGGTCTGTGTTTCACGTGTGTGTAAATTGTATATTTGTATTTAGGCACGGGGATGGCACATCACATCACGTGCAAGTAAAAAGTAATATGTGAGCACGGGGAATTGCACTTTAATTAATTCACGTGCAGTTGTACCGAGATTCCAATTGAATGATTGACTAGCAATCGAATCTTGGTACAACTGCATAAAAGCTGCATGTTTTCACTCACTGGGGGTTGGTGTTCGGTGAGTGGAGAACGAGTGTGGAGAAGGAGAAAGTAAATAGTAAGAAAGTAAGAACGTAAATAACTGTCTCACTCACCGTGTTTCGTTTGTCTGTCCTGCACCGTCTGTTTAGTGGTTAGTCGTTTTGTATGTCTGTTTATTTTGGCGCAAGTGCCGTGTCCTGTTTTTTGTGTTTTGTTACAAACGTTTATTTTCTGTCTGTTTATTCATTAAATGCTGAGCGAAAGCATTCGCTCAGCTCCACCAAACTCCACATCTCTCTGTCGTTTGTGTTCCTGTCTTCTGGTCTGACGTCACCCACTCAGCCATTCTTGTCACACGTGGTGTCAGAACCGGGATAACAGCGCCTCCAGGGCTCAGGCCAGAGCGGGAACCGCAGTTTTTTTTTTGTGGAAAAGTAAATAAAAAAAAAATAAATAAAAAAAAAAAAATAAAAAAAAATGGAAGGCTGGAACTGGAGAGACGGCTGCAGTGAGCTGGAGGATCTCCTCGGCAGGTTGGAGGACCAAGGTTGGTGCCTTGCCTGCGGGGTGTATGGGCACACGGTGGCTGTCTGCCCCTTCCAGGAAGAGGAGGAGGAACCAGCCCAAAGGAGGAAGGTGAGCAGAAGGAGGCAGAGAGGGGGAAAAATGAGGAGGAAGCAGAGGGAGCCAAGGTGGTGCACCATGTGCATTGCATATGGGCATGAGGACGAGGACTGCCCAGAGCAGGAGCCAGGGGAGGAGCAGCCCGAACGTCCTGCGCCTGAGTGGGAGGAGCCCGAACGTCCTGCGCCTGAGTGGGAGGAGCCCGAACGTCCTGCGCCTGAGTGGGAGGAGCCCGAACGTCCTGCGCCTGAGTGGGAGGAGCCCGAACGTCCTGCGCCTGAGTGGGAGGAGCCCGAACGTCCACAGCCCGAGTGGGAGGAGCCCGAACGTCCACAGCCCGAGTGGGAGGAGCCCGAACGTCCACGTCCCAAGAGGGAGGAGTCGGTGCGTCCACGTCCCAAGAGGGAGGAGTCGGTGCGTCCACGTCCCAAGAGGGAGGAGTCGGTGCGTCCACGGCCCAAAAGGGAGGAGTCGGTGCGTCCACGGCCCGAGAGGGAGGAGTCGGTGCGTCCACGGCCCGAGAGGGAGGAGTCGGTGCGTCCACGGCCCGAGAGGGAGGAGTCGGTGCGTCCTGTGTCCGGAGGGGAGGAGCTGAAGGCCCAAACCCCTATTTTTTTTTGGGAGGGACGAGGGCGTGAAGCTCAGGCTCCACAGCAGCCGCTGTTTTTGCTGCTGAAGGGAGCCCAGCGGAGACGCCCGCCACCAGCCCTACCCCCGCTGTCGGAGGAGCCGGCAGCGCCTCCACCACCACCCGAGGGAGAGGAGCAGGAGCTGCCTCTGCCTCCACCACCACCCGAGGGAGAGGAGCAGGAGCTGCCTCTGCCTCCACCACCACCCGAGGGAGAGGAGCAGGAGCTGCCTCTGCCTCCACCACCACCCGAGGGAGAGGAGCAGGAGCTGCCTCTGCCTCCACCACCCGAGGGAGAGGAGCAGGAGCTGCCTCTGCCTCCACCACCCGAGGGAGAGGAGCAGGAGCTGCCTCTGCCTCCACCACCACCCGAGGGAGAGGAGCAGGAGCTGCCTCTGCCTCCACCACCCGAGGGAGAGGAGCAGGAGCTGCCTCTGCCTCCACCACCGCCAGGAGCAGAGGAGCTGGAGCTGCCTCTGCCTCCACCACCGCCAGGAGCAGAGGAGCTGGAGCTGCCTCTGCCTCCGCCACCACCACTGCAAGGAGCAGAGGAGCAGGAGCTGCCTCTGCCTCCACCACCGCCAGGAGCAGAGGAGCTGGAGCTGCCTCTGCCTCCACCACCGCCAGGAGCAGAGGAGCTGGAGCTGCCTCTGCCTCCACCACCACCACCGCAAGGAGCAGAGGAGCAGTAGCTGCCGCTGCCTCCGCCACCACCACCGCAAGGAGCAGAGGAGCAGGAGCTGCCTCTGCCTCCACCATCTCCAGGAGCAGAGGAGCAGGAGCTGCCTCTGCCTCCGCCACCACCACTGCAAGGAGCAGAGGAGCAGGAGCTGCCTCTGCCTCCGCCACCACCACCGCAAGGAGCAGAGGAGCTGGAGCTGCCTCTGCCTCCACCACCGCCAGGAGCAGAGGAGCTGGAGCTGCCTCTGCCTCCACCACCGCCAGGAGCAGAGGAGCTGGAGCTGCCTCTGCCTCCACCACCGCCAGGAGCAGAGGAGCTGGAGCTGCCTCTGCTGCCCGTACCTCCGCAGGGAGTACGGTGGCCGGAGCCCCAGAAAGGGGAGCTGCCGGCCACGAAGAAGGGGGAGGAGGTCTGGAGACCACTTTCCCCAGCAGCAGTTTCGCTGCAGGAGTTCTTGTGGCCGGAGCCCCACAGGAGGGAGCTGCCGGCTATGAAGAAGGGGGAGGTCGGGGGACCACCTGCCCCCGCAGCTTTTTCGCTGCAGGACGGGACCAGCATGCTGTCAGCCGTGCCACTACCGGCAGGGGAGCTGACAGCATTTCCAGCCATGGGCCCACTGAAGCCTCCCTTCCCAGCCCGAGACTTTTGCCTGGACTGCTGGGTATTTAAGGGGGGAGGTGGCCGTTGAGGCCATGTGTGCGTTGCACAAGGGGGGGTATATGTGGCAAAGTGCCCCCCCTGTGTGTGTTATGTGTTACGTGTTGTGTGTAAATGTTGGTGTATAGGCATTGGTACACGGGATATAAGCGGTCTGTGTTTCACGTGTGTGTAAATTGTATATTTGTATTTAGGCACGGGGATGGCACATCACATCACGTGCAAGTAAAAAGTAATATGTGAGCACGGGGAATTGCACTTTAATTAATTCACGTGCAGTTGTACCGAGATTCCAATTGAATGATTGACTAGCAATCGAATCTTGGTACAACTGCATAAAAGCTGCATGTTTTCACTCACTGGGGGTTGGTGTTCGGTGAGTGGAGAACGAGTGTGGAGAAGGAGAAAGTAAATAGTAAGAAAGTAAGAACGTAAATAACTGTCTCACTCACCGTGTTTCGTTTGTCTGTCCTGCACCGTCTGTTTAGTGGTTAGTCGTTTTGTATGTCTGTTTATTTTGGCGCAAGTGCCGTGTCCTGTTTTTTGTGTTTTGTTACAAACGTTTATTTTCTGTCTGTTTATTCATTAAATGCTGAGCGAAAGCATTCGCTCAGCTCCACCAAACTCCACATCTCTCTGTCGTTTGTGTTCCTGTCTTCTGGTCTGACGTCACCCACTCAGCCATTCTTGTCACAGTCCCACACCCTGGGTATCTCCCATTGTTGCAACTCCAAAACCTAAAAATCTAGACAAGGTATGCATTTGTGTTGACATGCACCTCCCAAACACACTGTGCTTCGTGAAGGGAACATCTTGCCTACAGTCGATGACATCACCCACGACCTCAATGGTGCCACAGTGTTCGCCAAACTTGACTTCAATGCAAGTTATCACCAACTAGAGCTCTCACCTGAGTCAAGATACATCACAACTTTCTCTACACACATTGGCCTAAGACGCTACACAAGGCTTAACTTCAGTATCTCCTCCGCTGCTGAAGTATTTCAAAACACCATTCAACAAGTGTTAGAAGGCATACCTGGAGTTAAGAACTTCAGCGACGACATTCTTGTTTTTGGATCTACACTGAAAGCCCATGATGAATAGTTCATGGCTGTTTTCCAAAGGCTACATGGCAAAAACCTGACCTTAAACAAGGAAAAATGTGAGTTTCACAAACCTTCCCTCGAGTTCTATGGCTACATATTCTCCAAAGCTGGTGTTTCACCTGACCCCAAGATGGTCACAGCAATTAAGACCATGCCTGCTCCACAAAACCCCAGTGAAATATGCAGCCTGCTAGGAATGGCAAACTACTGCACACTGTACATTCCTGACTTTGCAACCATCACTCAACCACTACGTGAGCTGATGAAGACTGACGTGGAATGGACCTGGGAACCCAAGCATGCAGCAGCTCTGAAAACCCTGACTGAAAGATTGGTGAGCAACCCTGTAATGTCCTATTTTGACCACAACAAGCAAACTGAAGTAACCGACACAGAAATGCAGTAATGCATGCTACAGACACAGAAAATGCATGTGTATTTCATCACCTCGAACGCTGTACCCAAAGCCATGACTTTACCAGAAATCCAACAAGCAACCAAACAAGATCCAGTTTTCTAACACATTCTTAAAATCATTCAGATGGGATACTGGTATGACATATACAAACACAGCAATGCCTCAAAAGCTGACAGAAACATCCTCAAGTCATTCTACAACATATGTGATGAACTCACAGCTCTCCCAGATGACAACATTATTTTGAGAGGGAACAAGCTATTCCCTCCTCACTAGAACCACAAGCACTAACCCTGGCCCACAAAGGACATCAGGGCATCATCAAGACCAAACAGCTCCTCTGTGAGAAAGTATGGTTTCCAGGCATAGACAAACAAATAGAAAATCTGATCGTTTCATGCATCCCCTGTCAATCCTCAAACCCAGTCCAGAAGCCTGCACCACTACAGATGTCTGAACTGCCTCAAAGACCTTGGTGTAAGGTCAGCATTGATTTCTGTGGTCCATTCCCCTCAGGTGACCACTTACTAGTCATTCTTTATGAATATTCCCGCTATGCAGTTGTTGAAATCACATCGTCAACATATGCAAACAAAGTAATTCCCCTTCTGGACAAAGTTTTCTCCACTTTTGGAATTCCACAAGAAGTGAAGTTGGACAACGGTCCACCCTTCTCCAGTCACTACCTAGGCTTCCACCACAGGAAAATAACCCCACACTGGCCTCAAGCCAATCCAGAAGTAGAACACTTCACGAAGACCCTAAATAAAGCTATCACTACAGCCACGGTTGAAGGCAAGCTCTGGAAGCAAGAGTTACACAGATTTCTTCGAAACTATAGAGCGACTCCACATCAAACCACAGCACAATCTCCAGCACAACTTCTCTTTGGATGTCATCTAAACATCAAGTTGCCCACTTTTTCTCCACCACAAGATGACATGCCTATTCGATTAGCTGACCAGTGCCAGAAATTAAAGATGAAGACATACGCTGATCGCAAATGCAAAGCACTGCTATTGGAGACTGTGACAAGCAGGCTGTAGTGGTGACGTCAGACCAGAAAGGAGTACACAGACAGGCAGCAGTGGTGAGTGAAACTGAGTCGCAATGGCTGCGCTCAGTACGTTTATTGCAAAATAAAAGGTTTAAACAGAACACAGGACACAGCACTTGAGGCCAAAATAAATAGACAAACAAAACGGATTAACACTTAAACAAACGGTTGTGACGATAGGTAAATGTGTCGGTGCATGGCTATATATTACTTGCTTCCTTTAAAAAAAAATGATTACGTAACATTGGGATTGCAGGGGCAGGGGTATAAAGCTAGCACTGTTGCAGGACGGGAAAAAAAACAAACGTGCGCAAGGTGTGTTGCGGGAGATATGGATGAGCTGAGCAAGAGAAAGAAGAAAGTTTTGAAAATATGGCGGCACGCTACTGAAGACAACAAGTTTAGCTGTGTTTTGTTTGTTTTGCAAGTATAGTTATTGGATGTTTTACAGAATAGAGTAAAGAAAAACAACGAACTATTCGAGTGAGCTGTGTTGCGGTGAGAGCTGTGGCTGGAGTGCGTGTGGAACCTGGGAAAACGTGTGCTGCCGAATCTACATCGGGTTTGAGAAAATAAACTTTTGTTTATAGTTTTCCTGATATGGACAATTGCATTTTCATCGAACTGTCTTGACTGTCTCATGCTGATTTTTTTTATTACGGTGGAGAGCGTACTACTAGTTTTATTGCTCTTAAACTAATGGAAATTTACTGCGATTTGTTCTAAACACAGATGCACTTTATTTCTGTTCTCCTGCTTCTTTGGATAAACGTGCTGGAACTCTTGTGCAACATTTAATTAATATATTGTTTGTTGGATTACATGCTATATAATTGTAAATTGTTTTCCTGTATTGCAATGCATTGCAACCTTATTAGTTATGCTATATAGTTTTATTATTTCTATATTTGCATAGCATAAGTGGGCCATTGACTCTAGTTTTTATCGACTATTGCAAGTTAAGAATAGTGTCGGTTAAGGACAAATTATAAACAATATAGCATAATGGATGGTCTTTTCTAAATCATGATTAATTGATCACTTAATTTTGAAATTTGAATGCTACTTGTGATTTTAAATTGGTGGTTTGAGACAAATCAATAGATAACTATTTAATTGATGATTAACTCATCTATTATATGCTAACTATTTAATAAAAATGTTATGTGCAGTATATTTATTAGTTACTTGCATGCAATATGTGTAACGAGTTTATTAAGTGTCCAAATATATATGTAACTTATTGGGTTCAATAACTTACTTGAATACAATATAACTGGTTGCGCAATATATAGTGATGTGCAATATAATTACCTGTGGGGCTCAGTATAACCAATTAATAGTGTGATTGTATGCTAACTATTTAATGTTTCGTGCAATATATTTATTAGCTACTTGCGTGCAATATGTGTAACAAGCTTAAGTGTGCAAATATATATATAATGTGTGTATATAATGTGTATATATGTGTATATATATGTATGTGTGTGTATATATGTAACTTATTTGAGTGCAATATATAACAATGCTGTGCAATATATTTATTGTTGGTGTCCGTATAACCAATTAATAGTGTGATTGGTCAATTGATGTAATTAACTAGTATATTTTCCATTGTTAGTTCACTGTCAGTAACCAAGAGGCCTGCTTGTTACTTGCAGAGCGTAATAAGTGCTTGAGGATTGTATGGTTCCTCAGTGCTTCTTCTCCTAGCTGTTTACCTCTTCTGTCCTGTTTGTTAATTATTTATTTATTTTGAATTACACAGTTATTATTCCCTGGGTATATATAGGGTGTAGTGGTGTCACATATGGAAAAGTGAATTACTATGTCCTAGTAGCGGTTTGGTGACAATTAAATATGGTAGATTATGCATTTGCCTGGCACCCCAGATAGCCAACCGTTACACGGTGGACTAACAGACAAACAAACACGGTGAGTACAAATACTCAATTATTTTAGTTTATTTTGGTTTACTTTACTTTCTCTCCTCTCCACACCCGTTCTCCACTCCCCGAACACGGGATTCAATTACTAATTAATTATTCACTTGAATCCCAGCACGTGAACTAATTCTGTGCAACCCCGTGCTCACATATTATTAAATACTTTAAATGCACGAGAAGTGTTGGTGCAATCCCTGTGCCTAAATTCAATTATACATTTTAAACACTCTTGCTACACACACCCATTTATATCCCGTGCAGCAACTACAATACACCAACATTAACACACTACATGCAACATAAAACACAAAAATACACACAGGGGAGGGGCCCACTGCCACAGAGACACAGTTCTTGTTTGCCAAAAGAAGGAAGGGAAACTAATGACCCCATTCAATCCTCAACCATACACTGTCACAGGAATGAAAGGAACCATGATTACCGCTCAGAGAAACGGGCACACCATCACACGGATTTCTTCTCATTTCAAAATCCTGAGACATCAGTCTGAGCAAACCTATATACCCCAAGAAGACGAAGGTGAGGATGATGATGATGATCACCCAATACACCAAACACCTCCACCAAACAATAATGCTCAGCTACCTTAACCCAGACGGTAGCCTCCTCGAGCCAGCAGAAAGCCCCCACAAAGACTGATTTCTGAACTGTAGCTAAGCGAACACTACAGTGCAACAAGACGTTTTTAAATATAGTTTAGTTGCTGGTTGCATTTGAGACAAAAGTAAAACAAAAAGTTTTTGAAAGTTGTTTGCATAAGAATTTAACACTTCGGCTTAGAGAAAAAAAAAAGTAATCTTTTTCTCTATCTTAGAAAAAGGAAGGGATGTAGTAATAGTGCAGTCCTGCTCCTGAGAGTCTATTCCGTCTGAATTAGACTGCACGGCTACTACAGCTGTGACGTAGAATAGTAAGGACAGTTCTATAGACTCAGGGTTAGAAGCCACGTGTACAGGAGTCTGTTCAAATAAATTTGTTTTGCACTGCATACAGTCTCTGTTTTGAATTATTACAATTGCAAGGCTGGACAACAACAGGAAAACACACACAGGCTGGAGGTTGCAGTTTGAAACACTTTTTGCACACTTATTCTTTACACAGTAGATAATCCAAACACAAAATAAATGCAACACAAAACAAAAGCCTAGCTATGTCACAGAGTGATAACTAAACTTTCCCAGGCCCTAAACTAACACGGGACAGCCAAGCTGTTTATCCATTACCAAGCATGGTTCAGTTCAATGTATAATACACAGTTTGTAGTATTAATTATATCTCTTTGTAAAAACTCACCACCAACCCCATACACAACTCCTACTTCACCCACACCCAATGCAGACAAAATTGAGTCTTTTATACCTGGTTCAATTGCATTAATTTCAAACAATTAACCGATTTGTAACCCTTACAATATAGTTCACCCTCGCTATAACGGCCATCATTATAACAAACCTTTGGCTATAACAAACCTGGCCCCTGGACCCCAAACAAAAAAGATGATATAAACACACACTGTCAACATCCCATTCTGTACACACAGGAGGCACCTCCGCAGTCAAGTCAACTCTTTTGTTTAATAAAAAGTATGCGCTGTGTAACTATGCATCTGAAACGAAAATCATTTGATTTGGAATAAAAGATCAGTTTGGGATTCTTGCATGTTAGATTAAGATTTGGTGCACTTTGAACCGATTCATGTGAGATTGATTTTAAATAAAATTTAAGCTTCAATTTGGGATTTTTGCTTTTTGTACTACATTTTAATTCTTTAACACTGTGTTTCTCAACCTTTTTGATGCCAGGGACCGGCCTGCTGTCTTCCTAAACTACTGCGGACCGCTTTAAGGACCAGGCCATTTTCGCCTGTTTTTTTTTCTGTTTTTCTAGATTTGTGCATGTAACTTTTTAATTATAGAAGTTACGTGTAAATCTAACAGTGAGCATGGTCATTTTTTATACACAGTAATAATCAGAATTTGCACATTAGAAATATTTTGATTTAAAAAAGAAAAGATGGATTCACTCACCAGACTTTCTGTGCCTGCCTTGTAGACACAAGTTTTTCAATCCCGGGATGAATTTCAGACAAGGACTCTCGGAGCATCTTTCCAATGCTCAGCCTGTTTCGGTATTTAGTTTTAGTTGCAGTCACTGCTGAAAATCCACTTTCGCACAGGTAAGTGGAATGAAATGGGAGTAAGGTTTTGACTGACGATTCACTGAGTTGTGGGTATTCTGTATTGACTTTGATCCAGAAAACAGGTAGAGTAAGTTTTTGAAATTGTAACTTCAGACCCTCATCACTTGACAATTCCAGCAACTTGTCCTCCAACGATGGCAACAAGGAGGCCTCTGTGTCTAGAGATGGGAATGGGTCACAAACGCATTGCTTTCCTTTCCGTGGATCAGAGTCGGAGGGGAAATATGTGGAGAGTTCATTTTAGAAGGAATGAAATAATTTTGCGCAGGCGAGTGAGATCAATGTCTTTACTGTCAATAGCCATAAATGCAAAAAACGGGAACATGTCAAAACAATCGTGCTCGACTCTTTCTTTCCAGACTTTGAGCTTCTTTTTAAAAGCTGTGATCTTGTCAGCCATTTCAAACACACTGGATACATTTCCCTGCATAGAAAGATTCAGCTGATTGAAGTGATCAGATATATCTGCCAGAGATGCAAGCTTGGCCAGCCATTGTAAATTCTTAAAGTATTCTGCCAAAGGAGACTTCATTTGAGACAGAAAGGCTTCAAGTTCACGTCGCAGTTCATACACTTGGTTTAATACTTTACCACGCGACAACTGCCGCACTTCAGCGTGTAAAAGTAAGTGATGGTGGTCAGCCCCCATTTCTTCACGCATAGCAGCAAAGATGTGAGAATTGAGTGCATTTGCTTTCACAAAATGCACCATTTAACTACTGTACCGAGGACATCATTAAGTTCTGGAGATAATTTCTTGGCTGCCAATTAGGGTTACTACCTTTGAAATACGAAAATACCAGAAAATCCTCTCCTCCAACCCCCCGTCCCCGTCCCCGCCCCGCCAGTACAAAATAAATAAATAGGCCACACACACACACGCACACACAGAGATAGTAAATTGTCTTACATTAAACTTCTATAGATGGACATGGAAGATGCAATCTTGGTAAATATCTTTAGTTTAGCTTAAACTTAGCTGTCCTTACGTTGTTACGTCAATTCTTTCTGGTGCATTTACACACCGCTGTGTTATAGTATTTGAATTTCACTCATACAAGCATAACATGTTATATTAAATTGTTTATTGTAACACATTTTTTAAGAACATATCCAATAGATTAGAATGCTTAGAATTACCAGACATCTTCCAAAAAAAAAGGACGGGGTCATTGTACATAAAAATACCGGACAGTCCGGTAAAATACCTGCGGGGTGGCAACCTTACTGACAATACTTCTCTATGAATGAAGCAATGTGTTGCTTGAGCAGCTGTTGCAACTTCCTTCACTCTTGCCGCTACACCTGAATGTCTGCCTGTCATTGCGGCTGCTCCGTCAGTGCAAATTCGAATGCAGCGGAGCCACTGGAGTCCACGTCCTGTCACATACTCGTTTAGAACTCAAAATGTCAGCACCAGTTGTATTTTGTAGCAGTTATTCACAGCAAAGTACATCTTGATGTGCATAGCGCACATAAAGAATAAGAACTGCAGCACTGGAAATGTCCGTTGACTCATCCAATTGAATTGCAAACCAGCCTGACGCTTTCACACTCTCTAGCAATTGTGATTCAGTATCTTCTGCAATATCAGTAATTCTACATGAGACAGTATCGTTAGACAGAGGAATGCCACTGACTTTTGGCAGAATTTGCACATTAGAAATATTTAATTAAATCTTACACGGACCGGCAAAGAGGCTGCCACAGACTGGCGCTGGTCTGCTGACCTGTTGTTGAGAACCACTGCTTTAACAAATAGCCAATGCAGAATACTGCATACATGAGACGAACAGGTACATGTAATTCTACTTTTATTCACAATCTTGCCTCATTAATTTACTCCAACAGTTTATCGTTCATTTAGATTGTTGTTTCACTATAACAAACCCCTCGATATATAAGGGAGGTAGGGCTTTTTCTTGTAATGCTCCAAAATTATGGAATGCTTTGCCTTTATTTGTCAGGGAAGCTGGGACTGTTACAGTTTTCAAGTCAAAACTAAAAACACACTTTTATCTCAGTGGGTTTTAATGTAACTTTAAAATTGTTGCTTTTGTATTATGTGTATGCTGTTATTTAAATATGTTATTTAAATGGTCTGATTTATGGCAGGTGTATGTGTGACATGCTATACAAATGTATAGTGGTTTGCTCTTTTTCTGCTATGTACTGTAAAGTGCAGTACGGTATATATAATTTTTTTGTATTCTAGATTTATATGGCCAGGAGTATTTTATTTGTTTGTAGTCCAACTACATGCATTTATACTTTCCTCATTGTAAGTATTTTCCTAAGGAGCAAGATCATCTGGAAAACAGCAACTTTACTTTATACTTTCCTAAAAATATGGATGTGTTTCTGTTCTCACATGCAGATTTTTAAAATTGGATTTCTATTCCATTTACCAACCCAGTATATGTGATAGTTGTGATGGTCCTTTTAGTGGTCTGTTTGAAAGCACAATTATATTCAACAATATGAATTCTAGTATGCTTTTTTTTTTTTTTTTTTTTTTTTTTTTTTAAGCAGACGCCTTTATCCAAGGCGAGTTACAGAGACTAGGGTGTGTGAACTATGCATCGGCTGGAGAGTCACTTACAACTACGTCTCACCCGAAAGACGGAGCACAAGGAGGTTAAGTGACTTGCTCAGGGTCACACAATGAGTCAGTGGCTGAGGTGAGATTTGAACCGGGGACCTCCAGGTTACAAGCCCTTTTCTTTAACCACTGGACCACACAGCCTCCTAAAAACAATCCCCTTTTAAACAATCCCCTTTCTTATATTTGCTATGTTAATGGCATGGGTACATAATATTTTTTTAAAAGGTGACAGTGCAGTATTGAAGATGGAAGACCAAGTTTTGAAAATTGTCACTTTATTTTCATTTTCAATTAAAGTTCCTTTCTCCAACCCATCAACAAAGCTCTGCACTCAAGAAAAAATCATCTAATTTGTTATACTGAACGAAAACATAGGAGCATAAAAAAGTAACCCTCTTCTGATAAATCCTTGGACTCATTTACTGGTGAAAGAATAGAAAACACAGTAGTTCTGTTTATTAGAACATTTACAAGTGTATTCTCAGTCATCTGCATGTCCTGAGCAGAACCTGTGAAAAAGCAATCCAGCCATTATAAGAAACATCATAACCTTGCTCATAATAACATCCATTATTTAAGAACAATTACAAATGATGTGGACATGTCCGCCTTCCCCAGTACCCCCCACCCATCAACTTCCCACCTTCCCCTTCTCCCCCCCCATCCACCTGACCAAACTCCCACCTTCCACTGAACACCCAACCGCCCAACCTTGCACCCGCCCCATCCATCCCCACCCCTTCAAAAAGTATGCATTGCAAGAGGGAGAAAAAAGAGAAAAAGGGGGGAAATAATGAAGGAAAAGTATAGAGCAAAGGAGACTACTCTTAGATATCAGAGAGAGAAGAGCCTTTTAGGTATTGGGCTCAGGTCAGGGATGGAGTCTCAGCTGCTCAAAGTAGGTGAGAAAGGGTTGCCATGCTTATGGAACCTTTCGGTAGAGCCACAAAGGGTGAATTAGATTTTTTCCAGTTTAAGTGATTGCATATCCCTAATCCAGTGGGTATGAAAGTGTGGGGCAGCATGCTGCCAGTTCAGTAGAATTAGGCATCTGGCCAGTAAGGTTGTAAAAGTCAAACTGTCCGACTATAATTGTGTTAATACGACCAGCAAGTGAGAGAGGCAGAGTGGACCAGCGAGCAAAGTCTTGCTTGGTACGCTCCTATAATGGAGCAAAGAGATTGGTAAATGACCTTGCTACTGAGACTCAGAAGTAGGTGAAATTATTAACCATCTTAAATGGTAAGGATTGGGGTAGATGGTGTGAAGCACACATTAAGAAATAGTTCACTTTTATTTAAATTAAGCTGGTACCCAGAAAATGTACCAAACTGATTTAAGAGAGACAGATCAAGAGGGAGAGGGGTGGCCGGATCAGAGAGGTAGAGAAGTAGGTAATCTGCATATAAGGATACCTTTTGCTCCTGTCAGCCACAAATTATGCCACAAACATCTTGGCAACTCCATAAAGCTATAGCAAGGGGCTCATAGCAAACAGGAGTGGGGAGAGGGGACACCCCTGCCTTGTTCTGCTCTGCAGGGGGAAATATTTGTAATGTGTGTTATTGGTGCGAACTGAGGTAGTGGGAGACCTATACAACAATTCCAAATTTCTGCAAAGCCAGGAAGAAGCATTCCCACTAAACCAGGTCGGTATTAAATAGGCGCCAGACATTGAAGAAAGAGCGCCTATTCCATATAAACTCAGTTTGATCTGTGGAAATTATAGATGGGCGAGTGGACTGTAGCCACCGGAGTAGGACTTTAGCAAGTATCTTGATGTCTGCATTAAGCAGAGAAATAAGGCGGTATGAGCCACAATTCAGTGGGTCTTTGTTTTTCTTTAATATCAGAGAAATAGATGCTTGGCAGAGAGATGGGGTAAAGTTGAGGATGCAAAGGACTCGGAGAGCATGAATCTCAGCACTGGAGACAGTAGGGGAAGAATTTTTGTGAAATTCTATTGGGAATCCGTCTGGACCAGGCGTCTTGCCACATTGTATGGCTCTAATCACATCAGCTATCTCATCCAGTTCTAGGGGCTTTTCTAAGCAGGTCTCAGATTGGGGGAAGAGTAAGATCATTGTCAGCTCTGAAAGCCTGCCCAAATGACACTTATTAGCTTGGGCAGTGTATCACATTATTTGGCCACATAGGTAGGCTTTGATGGTCTCCCAAAGAGTTGAGTGAGAGATTCCTGGTGTTGTATTGGTGTTGAGGAAGAGAGCAATTTGAGAGGAAATACATTCAGTAAAATTGTGATCAGAGAGAAGTAAGGGGTTAAAACACCAGGGCCTGTGAAAGGCAGGTTGGTCTGGAAATGTAAGTTCTAAGGCTCCCCTGGGTGGATCTGGTTTATTTTGTATAGTATGGGTTTGGTAGCACGGGTGAGTTAAAGTGTATATTTGTATTTGGGTGGTATGTGGACACAGGGAATGCACAAATTAGTTAATGTGCAGACTGTGCCGGTGCCAGATTGAATGATTAGCAATTGAGTCCCGGCACAGCTGTATATAAAGTCGGTTTTCTCACTCTGGTTTGGGTGTTCATAGTGGAGAACGAGAGAGAGAAGGAGAGGAAATTTAAAAGATAAATAATTGCTACTCGTGCTGGACGGACCAGCATGGTACTTGTTTGGGGTTTATTCACTGTTTGTTTGTCTGTTTATTTTGGCCATCGTGACGTTTATTTTGTGTCTCAGTGTTGTGTTTTGTTTAACTGTTTTATCTAATAAATCTGTGCACCAACGCATTTCACTCTCAGTGCTTGTTGCCTGTGTATTTCCTGGTCTGACGTCACCACAAAGCCATGTTTTCCACACTTGGTGTCAGAATGTGAGAAGTGTCTCCACATACTTAAGCCTGTTCTGGACAGATTTAGAGTTGTGCCATATTCTCTCCATTTCTTAATAATGGACTTTACTGTGCTCCAGGGGGATATTCAATGCCTTGGAAATGTTCTTATATCCTACCCCTGATTGGTGCTTTTGAAGAACCGTATTCCAGATTTGCTTTGAATGTTCCTTCGTCTTCATGATGTAGTTGTTAGGAAATGTACTAATCAACTGTGGGACTCCCAGAGGCAGGTGTATTTAACCTGAAATCATGTGAAACACCTTAATTGCGCACAGATGGACTCCATTCAACTAATTATGTGACTTCTAAGGACAATTGGTTGAACCAGAGCTTATTTAGGTGTGTCATAGCAAAGGGGGTGAATACTTATGCAATCAATTATTTTCTGTTTTATATTTGTTTATTTTTTTTGATCAAATGTTTTTTATTGACAATTTATTGACAAAGGCAGACACAATTTTTTCCCTTTTTTTGTCTTAGTTCTTCTCAGCAGTATCCCAGCAAATTTCTTGATCTAAAGTTAAATCCCTATTCCAAGTACATATGGCTGCAAGAGGTTTATACGATGCCTTTAAGAGGTATACATAAATGGTAGAAACCACTCCTCTAGTCCTAGCCCCTGTGTCCAACATGTTATGCAGTGTATGTGAAGGCAGCTCTGTCCCCCAGGGCACCCCATAGGCACGCATTGCTGAGCGAAGTCTAAGACAGAAAAAAAAGAAGAACCTGGCAGGTCAAACTGTAATTGTAAATCCTGGAACGTGCGAATATAGCCATCATTAAAGATATCTGAGAGAATATGCACACCCCTATCTCTCCAATGAGGAAATTAAAAGGGGTGGCCACCTGAGAGAAGCAAATAGTTATGAAAGATAGGTGTGTGAGTGCCATTTAATTTGAAGTTTTGCATGTTTTTCCACAGAGCGCCAAACAGTAATTTAAATGTGTAATTATGGGGCCAAAACGTAATCTGCACTGTCTGAGAGGGATACCTGTGTATATCAGGTCCTGAAGCCTATTTGGAGATACCAGATTCTCCTCTAGAGATCGCCATGAAACAGGGGCATCAGGAACAAACCATACTGTTAGCAGCTGCAATACAAATGCCCCAAAATAAAATTTAAAATTAGGTAATGCTAAACCTCCTGCGGATTTCTCACGTTGCAGAGTAGAGAACTTAATATGTGGACTCTTACTTTTCTATATAAATTTGGAAATCATATTGTGCAGATTATCCCAGTAATCTATTGGGGGAGAGAGTGGAAGCATAGAGCTGACAAAATTGATGCAAGGAAGTATGTTCATTTTTATTATAGAGATGCGTGCTTGCAACGAATTAGGGAGGTGCATCCATCTGTTTAAGTCTGCCTCCATCCACTTGAAGATTTTGTTGAAGTTATTCGATGTGATGGAATGTAAGGAGGGGTAAATCTCTACACCAAGATATTTAAAGTGCTTAACCACTGGTATGTTCGGAGGCAAGACAATTCTCCCCATCGCAGTGTTCAGGGGCATTAAGGAAGACTTAGACCAATTAATTTTATAGCCTGATAATAAACCAAAACCGTCAAAAATTGTTAATAGGTGGGGGAGCGATTGAGCAACATTTTCAACATATAACAACACATCATCTGCATATAAAGATCTCATCTGCATATAAATATCTGCATATATCTTTTTTTAGTAATAAAGATATGATAGCAGTATTTACATCTCTTCGAAATAAACCTTTTTCAATAGCAGTTTGCATCATATCTAGTAAGAGGGGGCCCAACTGAGACCAAAAAGTCAGAAAAAATTTGGGTGGAATACCATCAATGCCAGGTGACTTCCTCTTTCTCATGTCCTGTACCGCATCTTTTAGCTCCATTAGGGACAATGGCACTCCGAGCACCTTTGAATCGTCAGCCGAGAGCCGTGGCAATTTGAGGTTTTGGAGAAATCGCAGACATTTTTCCTTATTAAAGCAAATATCAGAGCTGTATAGTTTAGAATAAAAGGAACGGAACGCAGTTTATTTGGGAAGGGTCTGATATCACCCTGGGTAGATTTAACTGCTAAAATGTCTGCGAAGCACTCATTACTGCGTAGCCTTAGAGCGAGTAAATGACTGGGCCTGCTGCTATTAAAGTAATAGTTTTGTCTGGCCCTATGGATAAGAAATTCCGCACGCTGTCTGAGTAATTGATTCAGTTATTTTCTTGTAAGATTAATTTCAACTGCAGTGGTTTCAGAAAGAGTTTTGTTGATCATGTTCTAAAAGTGCTAATTTAGTTTCCAATTCATTGATTTTATTAAGCCGTGATTTGCTAAGTTTAGAAGCAAATAAAGTGGAATTGTCTTTGATAAATCCCTTAACTGAGTCCCATAGAATGCAGGGATCATCAACGGAACCACGATTAAAACTGAGGAACTCCGCAAATTTGGAGTGAAACATCGTGCGGAAGGATTCATTTTGTAATAACGTGGTATTAAAACACCAGCGTGGGGCTCTAGTTGGGGTATCAGATAGTACAAATTTAGAGAAGTTTGCATGATGATCTGATAATGACATAGGCAGCAGCTCTGCGGTATGTACTTCGGAGAATAGGGTCCTTGATGTGAATATATAATCGATCCTGGAAAAAGATTTGTGTCTTGGTGAAAAAAATGTAAATTCTCTAGCAGAGGGATTAATTACACGCCAGACATCTACCAGCCCTAAATCACTAACTAGCCTCTGTAAAGCCGATGATGCTAAATGCTGAGGTCTCCCTTCTTGTAAACCCGATCTATCAAGTGAATGATTCATTACCGCATTCATGTCACCACCAACTAAACAAAAGTCAGGCAACTCTAGCAGTAATTTAGTGAGTGAACTAAAAAATCCTCCATCAAACCTCGTTGGAGCATAAACTGAAACAAAACAATTTTTTTTTCCTGAGAAGTTTTTAAATATGCCCCCCCCCCACCCCCCCCTCCCCCAAGATAGTAATCTGAAGATTTCAGCGTAATACAATCAGTGCACCCTTAGATTTGTTTTCTGCAGAAGAGAAGGCCGCTACATAGTAACATTTATTCGCTAGCCTAGGAATGTCTTGTTTTTTAAGGTGTGATTCTTGAATCATGGCAACATCTATCTTTTTCCTACGCAAGAGGTCGAGACAGGCAGTACGTTTCGTGGGAAAATTTAGGCCTCGCACGTTCCAGGATAAAACAGAAATACTAGTCATAGTAATCAAAAACAAGTTTAAGTGTCAAAAACAAACAAGAAAGTTATCGTATGGGAAGTCTGGATATAGAAATAGACAAAATAGTATTGAAAGATAGGACAGTATTGACACTCATGAAGTCCCCTCCCCTCCTCCACTGTATGTAGCCACACCCGCCCCCCCCGCCCCCCCCCCCCCCGAACTAAGACCAGAACAAGTATAATACATCCCCACAAAACCCAGAACATGGGCCCGGATAAGAATAGACCCGGCGCCCCCCTCCCCAGATAAACTCTCGTGGCACTGATGGTATAGGGCAAAAAGACCCTCCTCCCCTCCCACCTTCCCCCGCCAAATATTACATGTACTATAGATTTAAAAAAAAATAAAAAATCGCCAACTTCACACACCTATTACGGTTATAACATATAAACCAGAGGAGAAAAGAAGAAAACACAGCGATGAAATAAAGAAAGGCCACCCAGATATCGAGCGATTATAATAGAAAATAATAACAGAGAGCAAAAATAAACTATAATCTTGGAGAAATAATAATTAGCTTAAGCACAGAGTGCACAAGTTAACAATGAGTTAGCGTAAGAGAAAAAATAAAAATAGATATGTATATTCAGCTAGTATGTTAACGTATTAAGCGAAGAAAGAGTAATAATAATAGTAGATAAATAAAGTTATAAAGTAGTTTGTTTACCATAACTAAAGTCCGTGGAAAAAATCAACACGATTAAGTAATAGTCCTGCAAAAAAACAGTATAGTAAGCAGGAACCCCATGCTGAGAGCAGATGGCGGTCGGCAGAGCAGATTCAGGGCAGGAATTAATCTAGTCCCAGGCGCCGAGCTGAAATCCTCTTCCCAAACTCGTCGCACTCCATCCCGACAGCAAGAGATGGATTTCGTGTGGGGGAAACTCCAAGGGTATCCAGGAACTGCTGAGCGTTGGCTGGTGACTGGAACAGATGCGGCTCAGAGTTGTGGATGACTTTCAGGGTAGCGGGGTAAAGCAGGAAAGCTTGCAGGCCTTGTGATCGAGCTGCACTAAGGGGCTGAGAGAAGGCGCTGTAATATTACTGTAGTCTGGATAAAATTTAAGATTTCTGTCCAGGATCCGAGGGGTGTTCATTCTGGCTGCTTGTAGTATGGCCTGGCGGTCTGTATATCGTAAGAGATTGAAAATGAGCGTACGGGGCCTATCACTTGCCTTGGATCTGTCATTGTAAATACGATGCGCTCTCATAATTTCAATATTCCTGTTCGACAGGTTTGGGAGCCACAATGGAATAGATTTTGTTAAAAAATCAATAGCATCTGTACCTTCGGCTCCCTCCTTCAACCCCACTAACCGAAGGTTATTGCGCCTGTTTCTGTCCTCCATATCGGCCATTTTCAGCTCCAGTTGATCGACCCTAGATTTGCAGAGGTTTGCAGCTTTTGTGTTGTCAGCTACCAAGGCACTGACGGTAGATAATTCCTTTTTAAAAGTCTTGAACTGGAGAGAGAAGGCCGAAAACTGCGTTTCTATAGAGGTGAGTTTGGATTCAGTGCTCTGCCCCATTTCTTCAAGTCAAGTAAGGTGATGCTCAAAATAGTGCCGATTCTTTTCCATACAGGCTTCTATAATGGTGGCTGTGTCGGAGTCCAGCTTACTTTTTTCACCCTTACTTGGTGATGCGAGCTGGGCTGCGGACCTTTTCTTCTGATTATCTGGCATTGCACAATGTTTCAGAAGCTGACTGAGTGCAAATTAGGCAAGATACAGAAATTGAGCTCGAATACTAAGCAATATAGGCGAAGGGAAGCAAGGAGTGAAAACTCTAAACTGCCATCACTACCAGCAGGTCACGTGATTCCCCTGTTTTATATTTGTAATTAATTTAGAACTATTTGTAGATTTTATTTTTCACTTTTGACATTATGGACTTTTTGTGTTGATCAGTGGCAAAAACTCCTAATTAAATCCATTTTGATTGCATGTTCTAACACAATAAAATGTGGAAAAGTCCAAAGGGGGTGAATACTTTTGAGAGCCACTGTATTTGTATTTAGGTGGTATTTGAATAGTAGGAATAGTACTGCGGGTGATTTTTTTTTAAATAACATTTTTTTGTGTGTTTTTGGAAAATTAAGAAAAAGAGAAAGAGTAGCCGATCACAGAGGCAAGCGAAGTAGGTGCTGCCTGGCCGAGTGGAGGAAATGGACCAAGGGCTGGACAGCTGCCTCACCTGCCTGAAAGGGGAAGAGTGGTGCTTCGCCCGTGCCGAGCCCAGGCACTCTACTGTGGGCGGCCTCGTTCACGCCCCCCTTCAGCCATATACACCAGAGAGAAGAGGGTCCATGGTGCCAGCACTGCAAGATGATGGAACACTACACCGGTGAGGAAGGGGACACCAACCTAGAGAGAGGGGGCTCCATGGTGCGAGGTGTGCAGAGTTTATGGGCATGTCAGGGATGGGTGCCCATACGAAAACCCCCTCTTTAGGGAAGCTCGCGGTTGGGGTGTGGAGTCAGCGGAGGACTGGTTCCCCCTGGAAAAACTCAACCCCAACCACCTGCCCAAACGAAGAAGGGGAGGAGCGGCCATCCTCGGAAGAAGGTGAAGAAGCCAGTGTGCGCTCCAGAACCCCAGAGGAGCCACAGTAACCACAGCAGGAATACCCAGTACCACCAAGCACAAAACTGAAGGCAGGCATCTCTGCCTTCTACGAGGCAGAGGAGGAGGGAATGAACGCCCTCCTCGGGTACCTCGATGGCCGGGAATGGTGCCTCATCTGTAGAGAACTGGGGAATTGGTCAGTGGACTGCCCCCTTCCGGATTAAGAGGGAGGGCCGCACCAGTCCCCAGTGACTGAGGGAAGGCCGCACTATTCCCCAGTGATAGAGAGAGGCCATCTGTTGCTCCCGCCTCCACCACCCGAGGAGCTGAAACTATCTATCGAGGGTCAGCTCCTACTGTCACCTCTCGAGGGTCAACTCCTACTGTCGCCTCCCGAGGGTCAGGACCTGCCCTGTCCGGCACCGCCTAGGGCTGCCGAGCATCCTCAGCTTCATACTATTTTCTTATTTAGTCCAGTATCCTTATTAAATTAACTTTATGATAATGCAGTGGCACTTCTTCTGTACTAAGAGGCAATGGAAGCACAAGCAAAACAAGTGCAACTTATGTAGAATGCTATTAAGATAGTAGGGAGAGAACTGCTATGTCCATGGGCTACATTTACAACGAAAATAGGAGGTAGTATTTTATAATTGTAGCACCATTGTTCCTGAAAAATAAATCCCTTGACCCTGTCCTTTTTTTATTTTAAAAGTGTGGTTATTTTATGATAATTAAGGAGAGGCTATGCTAATATTTTGGATATCATGCATTGAACTACCGCAGGCCAATGCAGCAATCCCTGTGGGCCACTCGAGGTGAATGGTATGCACTCCATGCAGTAGTGTTTTTACTAGGTGAGCCACTTGGGTTCCCCCTGGTCATTCTTTCACTATGTTCTACCACACCTTTAAGTGCTTTTACTGCAGTACACTTTTGTTGCTTTCACTGCTGATTTACTACGACTACTGGTTGCAAAAAAATCATAAAGCAAATTTAACACAGACATCTGTTGGTTGTACAGGTATTATAATTATTGTCAAAATGAAGTAAAAAGCGCTTCCTATATAACTTAATTCATGGCACCTGCAGTGAAAACAAAATGAAAAACAAAAAAAAAGGTACCAGGGTAATCAAGAACATTATTTTTATAAAGTGATTAACCACTGACATACAAGCTTATTCCTCAGAGCACCATGTATTTTCATTTAGTTTATATTCAATATGAATCTACAATTATGTGCAATAATTCTTATATTTGCTTCCAAGAATTCTGCTAGAAAATGGACATACCATTCTGGACAGAATCACATTGACAAATGGGTTAAGCAAATGGATAAGCATCATGGGTAAGAGTTTTCATTTACAAACCAGTATTGACATTTTGTACAAAATGTACTGTAATACAGACCAAACAGAAAATACCACCAAAACATAACAAAGTTTTAAACTCCTGTCAGTCTGTGTAAATTGCTCTGGTATTAGAGTACTGAAGACTATGCGTAATGTGTAATTGTTCTGTTGACCTTATTAAAATAAAAAAGGAGGACTTCAGCAAACAGGATTCTGAAGACAACGGTAATGTTTTTATTACAGATCAAATGTAAGATTGTCACAAAGTAGCTTTTTATCTATCGAACAAGTAGTATTTCTGAGTGTTCCTGTTTACTATCAGTCACTACAGTTTATATGCTTACATTCAGTCTTAAAATGCACCATTATCATCAGGGTTTACAATGACTTTATAAGATTGTACAATGATACGCTGCCTCCTCGGAACATGTAACCCGCAGGGGCCACACTGGCAGCAGTAATACTGACAGCGAACAGGCTGGCTTCTCCGGCAAAGACAACCCTGACAGCGGAAATGCTGCTGACAGCTCCAAGACTGGCTCCTCCAGTCGGGGCAATCCTGGGCATGGCAAGGCTGCCATTAGCAACGCTGGCAGCGGCAATGCTGGCTCCTCCAGCAAAGGCAATTCCAACAGCAGAAATGCTGCCAGTGGTAACGCTGGCAGTGACAATGCTGTCAGCAGAAATGCTGGCAGCGCACAAGTAATGCTGCCCTCAGCGCGGGACACTCCAGCAGTGGTGGCGGCTCTGCGTATTCCGGAAGTGATGGTGGTGCTGGCAGAGGTAATGCTGCCCTCAGCACGATGGCGAACTGGCCTACACGGGCGATGGCATACAGGCATCCCCGGGTGGTGCGGAACAGGCCACCCCGGCCATTGCAGACCTGGTAGCCCTAGGCATTGCAGCCATGGCAGCCCTAGGCGGTGCAGGCTTGGCTGTCCTAGGCATTGCAGGACAGAGCAGGAGTTGACCCTTGGGAGGCAGCTTCAGCTTCTCTGATGGTGATGCTGGGAGCAACAGGTAGTCTCCCTCTGGCAGTGTGGGTAGCGGCAGCTCTTCTCCCCCTGATGCTGGAGGTAGGAGCAACAGGTAGTCTCCATCTGGTGGTGGAGGCGGAAGCAGCGGTTAGTCTCCTCTTGGCGGCGAAGGTGAGAGCAGCAGGTATCCCTCTGTCACTGGGGACTGGTGCGGCTCTCCCTCGGTCACGGGGGTCTGGTGTGGCTCTCCTTTGGTCGCTGGGGACTGGTGCGGCTCCCCTCTTGGCCTTGGCATGGACCTGCCTACTGTCTGTACAGCTGGTGTAAGCATGGCTCCTCCTGCAGTAGAAGGGGCCCCTCTCAGATCTGCACCTCGGTAGTGGAGTACCATATCTGCGATGTCTGTGTGGGACGCTGGGCGGTGTTGCTGTTCCCAGGCTTCCAATCGCTCCCATCTCTGGCCCATAGCAGGTCGATTGCCATTGGGATAGCCTCCATGATGTCCACCTTAGGGTTCAGCAGCCAGTCCCATGTCTCAATCGAGAGCATTGGACGCTCATGCTCCCCCATCGTGCGTGCTGGACACACAGGCTCCGTCCTCTTCAGAGCCCGTGGCTGAAGTTAAGTCTTTTACCGGAGGAACCAGTCCTCCGCCGACTCCACCTCACCTTGACCGCATGCTTCCCAGAACAGGGGGTTTTCGTATGGGCACCAATCCCTGACGTGCCCATACATTCTGCACACCTCGCACCACAGAGCACCTTCTCTCTTCAACCTCCACCACCTCTGCAGGTTGTCTTCTTCCTGGTCATCCCGAAAGGGGCACTGGAGAGTGCAGTGTCCCATCTCTGCGCAGTCCAGGCACCAAGGGCTTTGTTCCATGCTCTCCATTCTCCTTCCCAAAAACACACAAAAAGAAAAGTTAAAAAAAATTACCCGCAGTACTGTTCCTGACCTGAGTGTGGAAGCGCTATTTCCCACTTCTTGACACCATATGTCACAAGATGGCTTTCTGGTGACGTCAGACCTGGAAGAAACACACAGTACTGTGAGTAAATGAATGCACTGGTGCACAGATTTATTGCATAATAAAAGGTTTAAATACAAAACAAAACACTTGAACAAACAAAAACGGCACAATGGCCAAAACAGACAGACATCCAGACACGGAACACACAAGTATTGCACTGGTATAAATCCAGCACGAATACCATTGTAATTGTTCTTTTTACTTCACCTCCCGACTCTTGTTGTGCCTCTGAACACACCAAGTGATTCATGCTCATTTTATCTACAGCTGTGCTGGGGCTCATTTGCTAATTAATTATTCACTTGAATCCCGGCACAGTCTGCACATGAACTAATTTGTGCAATCCCTGTGCCCACATACAAATACACACTTTACTGTGCACGTGGAGTGATTGTGCAATCCCAGTGTCTAAATACAAATATACATTTTAAATCATCCATGCTACATAACCCACACTTCGTGCACCACTACATACATACATATCAACAATACGCAAAGGGGTCGGGGGTACCCCACCACAGGGGGTGATAGCACATTACAGTATGATGTGGACAATCAGGCCCGCTGAATAAGAACTGCAATTTATCCATAGTGAAAAATCAGGCCTTCTGAACATGCTATGCAATGCATGATCTCAAAACAGGATTTAAACCTTTCTTTTAGGATCACTGCTCATTCCATCATTTAAGTCTGAACCGAACTACTAAAAGAGTGTCTCTTAAAACCAAGTTGACAAACAATCAGATAAGCACTCATACTTGTCTGAGGTCATATAGTCAAAGACTAAAAGAGAAAAATTTAATAACTTACAAAATACCCTTTTAAAAGTTTCCCACAGTAAAAGCATAAGTGTATGTGTAATAAAGCACCATGAAAGCAAAGGCGCGGGAACTAGAGGTGCTGGGGGTGTGGCAGTACAGGGGAGCTGTCAGACGCTGGTGCAATGATAAATGCTGCTAGTTTCATGAATCTCAGGAGCTGTGTGTGCAATACACTGCTCCTTTTTATATTGCTTTGGAACATTGCAGACTACGTGGCGATCTGATTCAAGCATTCAAAATTCTAAAAGGTATTGACAATGTCGACCCAGGGGACTTTTTCGACCTGAAAAAAGAAACAAGCACCAGGGGTCACAAATGGAGATTAGATAAAGGGGCATTCAGAACAGAAAATAAGAGGCACTTTTTTACGCAGAGAATTGTGAGGGTCTGGAACGAATTCCTCAGTAATGTTGTTGAAGCTGAGGATCCTTGGATCCTCAGCTTGGGATCCTTCAAGAAGCTGCTTGATGAGATTCTGGGATCAATAAGCTACTAACAACCAAACAAGCAAGATGGGCCAAATGGCCTCCTCTCGTTTGTAAACTTTCTTAAGTTCTTCTTATGTTCTTATGATAACAGACCAATCAGCGCTGACTGTCACAGCCCATTTTTAACTTTTCAACTTCAACTTCCCTTACTCCTGAATTCCAGGCCAACTACTTGCACCCTGGATCCCCTTCCTACTCACTTCTTCCAATCCATTGCCCCCACTCTTCATTTCATCTCCTCCCTCAGTAACACCTCTCTGCTCTTTGGCTCCTTTCCCTCAGCCTTCAAAACTGCTCACGTCGTTCTTAAGAAACGAGTATTAACCTTGTCTCTCCTGTCATCTCAATGTTTAAGTCCTGTGACAAACACTTTTGAATCGACCCACAAGGTTAGGGTATTTAGAATTAGTAGTATTGTACATTAAATATCAATTAATAAATAAAGAAATAGACTATTCTACATTAGCTCTGTGTTTTACTGTGGTTTACTATGGTAAAAGCATTGCAAAGTGTAGTAAAGCATACTAAAAGCATAGTAAATGAAGCATGGTAAACCATAAAGAAGTGTGGTGAAGCATTTAAAACCTAACCCTGGGAAAATGTGCCAAATGCACTATATATATATATATATTTTATTCTTCTCCCAACCTTGCTATTCCAATGCTACCCATCTGCTTCGTACCCTCCACTGGCTACCCATCTCTGCTCGCATTCAATTCAAGACCCTTGTTCTTGCCTACTGCTTTCTTAACCACAGTACCAGAATGTCACTGATTCAAATCCCACCTCTGATTGACTCACTGTGTGATCCTGAGCAAGTCACTTAACCTCCTTGTGCTCCATCCTGTGGATGAGATGCTAAATCAATGTCCTATTGTAAGTGACTGCATATAATGCACAGTTCACAGCCTACCTCTATAAAGGGCTTTGTGATGGTGGTCCACTATGAAAGGCGCTATATAAAAATAAAGATATTATTATTATTTATTATATCTATGATTGTTTTATAAAGAGATACAACGAGTCTTTATTCTTTACAATTAACAAAAGAAGAAATGTAGAATTATCACTGTTTACAATGTATTCATGGAACTGGCCGTGTGTTTTTAAAAAACACAGTAATAGATGCAAATACCCCATTAATTGTCATATTCAAAGTAGAGTTCAATGGTTACCTCAAATACACATTGGGCAAATGTTAGGGGTAGTGTTTACTACAACATATTAATAATTATAAATAACATATCAAATGAAAGTATGTTTCTTTGCAACAATAATTCTAAACAAGCTTATTAAGTGGGCTGTTGCTAGTGACAACATAATGACTCTATTCAGTATTCAAGATATTCTCAAGGACATTTACAAAGAGTTTGCATCCGTTAAAATGTAATGCAGGGAGAAAAGAAAAACAACAGCATGAAAAATCAACGACCTAAATAACTAAATCAGATCACCAGGCCAAGGGTTTAAAATAATGCAGTTTATCACTACATTTCATTGAAGATTGTTGCAGCCACTATTCATCATTAATGCAATATATATATACATATATATATATATATATATATATATATATATATATATATATATATATATATATATAGACACCCGGCCTTAGACACCCAACTCTTCAACAACATGGTTCTGCTTACTGAATAAAAGTTTGAAAGGATTGATGACAAATTACATTAAGAATAATCCTCCCCTATAAGCGTCCCCTTATAAAAGTTTACCATATTAAAAGCATAGAATAAGGCAATAAAGCATATTGAAAGCATGGCAAACTAGAGAGGTTTGGTAAGGCTTATTTAAAAAAAAATAAAACAGGGTAAACCATTGAAAACGCATATTATAAGCACGATAAACCTGCAAAATTACTTTCCAAAAATACACTGGTAAACTTTTAGAAGGGTCACTTACTTTACATTCTCTAGTGAAAACAATTAGTCATCTCAAATCATTCTCAAATACCATACTGTAATTCCTATTGTTCATGCAATACACATACAGTCCAGCAGGTGGAAAACTTGTTTTCTTAATGATGCTAGAAAGCTTCACAATACTTTTGTATTTTACACTAAGATACCTTAAATGAACATTGAGATAAAGATGAATGAATCCTACACATTGAAAAAAGTGCAGAAATGGTTGTGCATTTTCTCACTCATGAAAGTCATGAAAGCCTGATAAAGGAATGAGAAATGTACACAACATGTCTATGCCAGTGTGGTCTGTTTCTTTTTATATTGCTTCCATAGCTTGTCAAAAACTCACCTACCCACAACGCAAACATAACACATACAGAGTGTCATCATAGATATGAAAATATGTGTAATTTGTTTTTCATTAAATGTGTTAATATTTGCAAAAAAAAGTCATTGCTAGCCATCAGATTATTATCTTTTTCTTATCAGACGCCCTTATCCAGGGCGACTTACCATTGTTACAAGATATCACATTATTTTTTACATACAATTACATTATTTTTTTTACACATTATTTTTACATACAATTACCCATTTATACAGTTGGGTTTTTACTGGAGCAATCTAGGTAAAGTACCTTGCTCAAGGGTACAGCAGCAGCGTCCCCCACCTGGGATTGAACCCACGACCCTCTGGTCAAGAGTCCAGAACACTAACCACTACTCCACACTGCTTCTGAAATAAAGGCTGGATTTCAGTGAAGGAATTATATCTAAAATATAAATATGAGTTTCTGGTTTGTTTAAAAGAAGCAACACATCTGAACATACTCGTACAGTATTATTGGGTTATAAAAACACCCATTTGGTATAATACTTCTGTATCTGTTATCATTATTAAGTGGTGCTTTCACTTGTGGCTCCCATGACTGGCATTAGTCTGTCTAAGCTGTTGGAAGGAGTTAGCAATTGCACTCTGTATGAAGATAAATAAACTAAAGCTTTATTTGTATTATGCCCATAGCTTCTCCACAGCCTCGCCTGATCTTGGTCAGGCATGATAGACACAGTTGACTGGTGATGCCTGGTGAGTCCCCAGCTCAGACTCTCACTGTATAAAGAATGAAGCATTAAAATGAAAAGGGATCTGCGACAGGGGAGCCGATGTGGTGACGTCAGGCCAGAATACAGGAAGGAAACAAAGAGACACTGCAGGTACGGGGCAATGGCGTTTGCACCGTTTTATTTTTAAATAACAAAAAGAAAGAAAATATTCAAACAAAAACACGTGCTCACAGAGCAAAATAAAGGTTTTAAATAAAACAAAATAAAACGCAAAATACTGTGATCAGGCTGGGCAGTAGCCTTCACTGATCGCACTGCATTGTACTTCTTTTTTTATTTTACACACCTCTCTCGCTCTTGCTCGCTCCTCTGAACACCCCACCCAGAGCAGGGAGATCTGTAGGCTTTTATTTACTATGGCCGAGAGGTTATTATCTCATTACCCCTCGGCCACACTCTGCACAAGTTTTTTTTAAATACCACTGGCAGAGGACAAGCTGCCGACCTCACCTCTGCCAGAACACATTTAAATAAAAATAACAAAACATACGGCTTCACTGTCACATTTATAAATAAATTAATAATAATAATAATAATAATAATAATAATAATAATAATAATAATAATAATAATAATAATAATAATAATACAACAAAACAAATACAAAATAATAAATTGCACAGGGTCGGAGGGGTACCCCGTTCTAAAATAAACAAATACATGTACAGGGCTCCTCGCCCTGTTACAGGATCTTTGACAGAATTGAAACAAAGTCAGAAAAGACACTGCTTTTAACAATAATTCAGTAACGTAAAAAAACCCAAAAAACACTAGCATAATGTACCTTGTTTGGTGCTGATGTTAGTTCCAGTGCATCTTCACTAAGAGCTAAAAGCTTTTCACAAATAATTAAACAGTAGGCAGTAGATTTCACGTTTGCAAAAAATGTTACACAGGCAGTATAGTTTTTTTAGGATGGTTTTTAGGACTACTGCTAAAGCACCCTAAATTATTGAGAAGAGAACTTAAATTTGCAAAGTCAGTACATGTAGTCATATACACAGCTACAGACATTAATATTAATACCATACTGTACTTGTATTGGAAGGGACAGACATAAATGAATCACAACCACTGAACCTTGAAAACAGAAACATTTTAATTATGCAAGGTCAAAGTTTATTTTAACATTACTACATAAAAATAGAAAACGTCCTGAAAAATAGAGACTATTGGCAAGTCTGTTTTCATGTAAATCCTTCTCATTTTTTTCATTTAATATTTTTTTTGTCTTTTTGCTTAATGGTATACAAATTCCAATTTATTAAAAGGTGCTTACCTTGGCTTTAATTGTCCACAACTGTAAGATGACCATGCAATGCTTGACTTCTCCTAGTATCTTTTATGCCCAGACAGATTGGTTTGAATGGTTTTTACACTTTTGGGGCTTGGGGTGGGGAAGGGCTGCCTATGTGTATGTGTTTGAGTGTGTGGATGGTGCTGACTTGCTGTTAGCTGCCTAATAAACCGCATTGTACCTGAGATCCTTGGTGTGTGTCTCCAGTAATTCCCGTGCTCGCTACACTGGTGTTAGAGGCAGGATGGATGACACACGCCTGCTGACCCCCTGCAGGGACATAGAAGAAGAAATTGCCCAGCTGATGGAAGAGATCCAAGGATTGCAGTGGAGAAGCACAGAGGGTCGAGACTCGCTCCCCTGAAAACCTGCGGTGGTGAACCCTTTCTGCCGCAGGAAGAAGCCGGCAGCCCAGCGGGCTATCTCAGGGGAGGCGGCAAAGACGGAAGCTGAGCGGGCTGCTAGAAGGCGCCAGTGGGGGAAAGACCGGCAGCCGAGCAGGATACTCCAGGAGAGGTGGTGAAGAGGGCAGCTGATCGGACTACCCCAGGAAAGACGGTGACGATCAGACTCAAGGCATCGGGAACCGTGACCATCCAGTGCAACCCCAGCCCTTTGTCGTGGCGGAACCTGCGTGGCCGGCCGGCAAACAACTGGAAGCCAGAAGAACAGGCTGGGCAGCTGGAAGGTGCTGCAAGCATTGCTAGACTTAGACCCGGAGAAGCCATGCGACTTCCACACCCTCTCCAGCGCCGCTTCGGGAAAGTATAGCACACCGTCGGCCTGCACCATCACCTTGCCACACGAAAGAGGACCAGGGGCGAGAAGCTTGGGGTACTGGTGGCTGACACGATGAACTTGGTGCAATGGGGGTATCCAGGTTTACCACCTGCTGTAAAAGAGGACCTGGCGATGGAGGCGTTCATTCATGGATCACTGCATCCTGGTCCTGGACCGCCTGAACAAAGTGGGAGCCACCATCAACTTGCCCGGGGCAACCCTGAGCCTCGACAGGAACCAACTGCGCCTGATCCTGGGTCGGGAGAAGGATGGGGAGAATCATTGCACAAAAGCCACCGTGCTACGTCGCCGGAAGAGGAGGGCTCGTCGGACAACCCAGACCCAGCCCCTCCCAAAAGCAGATGATGGCTCATCAGCAACTGAGCCAAAGAGGGCTGCAACCGCCTTCACCCTATCCCCTGCAACGCTTTCACCGCCTCAGGGTTTTTCATCCAACCACTATAAGCGGAGCTCAGGACTGCAGGACACCGCCGACTGTTACAGTACAACTGATGCGGGGGAAGCGCTGTGGCAGAGGAGTAAGGAGGGTCTGCCTCAGGGCCAGCAGGACCAGTTATGGGAGTTACTAAGGGGGTACTTGAACATTTTCACTGTGGTTTTACAGGATTAGTCCAGCACAACATCAGCTCTCCATTGGCCAGGGTCTGTGGCAGTTTTCAGTGATGCCCTTTGGACTGTGCAATGCCCCAGCGATGTTCGAGTGCCTGATGGACCGGGTGCTCACCGGAGTTCCACGGTCTCACTGTGTCGTGTACCTGGATGACCTATTGGTGCACGCCTCTACCTTCCCAGAGGCACTACAGTACTTGCGGACTGTGTTTGAGCGCATCCGGGGAGCCAGCTTGAAACTCCACCCGGGAAAATGCAACCTGCTGAGAAGAGAAACGCACTTCACACTTGCCACAGACCCTGCTAAAGTGACTGCACTAAAGAGGACTGGCCGGTCCCCAGGACTGTAACAGAGGTGCATAGCTTTCTGGGTCTGGCATCTTATTACCGTCGCTTTGTGAAGGACTTTTCTCAGATCGCCAGGCCCCTGCACCGCCTGACTGAAAAAGGGGGCCGGTTCACCTGGGACAGCACAGCCGCCATTAGGGAATTGTGAGAGGCCCTTATGAGGCCCCGGTCTTGGCGTTCCCTGATCCCAAAAACTGTTGATCCTGGACACGGATGTAAGAAAAGCAGGGATCGGGCGGTGCTGGCCCAGGAGGGCCTGGACGGGGAACAAGTAGTCACGTACTACAGCCAAGCTCTTAGTAAAACTGTTGCCTTTAGTACGGGCCGTGCGCCTCTTCCGCGTGGTCCATCTGCGCACAGACCACGCCTCCCTGCGGTGGCTGCTCAACTTCCGCAAGCCCGAAGGACAGGTAGCTCGCTGGATAGAAGCACTGCAGGGATACGACTACTCCATCTAGCACCGGGCTGGCCGCCTGCATAACAACCATGGTGCCCTGTCCCGTCGCCCCTGCTCCTCCGAGGACTGTAAGCACTGCCATCGGATGGAGGAGTGGGAGGTGACAGTGGTCCTTGGATGAGCGGGTAAGTGCTGTCGCTGTAGCCTTGGAGACCCTGCTCGAGTTGCCAGAGGGGGAGCTCCAGTGTCAACAGGGTCTGGACGCTGAGCTGGTACTGCTGATCCACTGGTAATCGTCCAGCCAGAGACACTTGTCAACACTCTCCCTGTGTGGATGGTCCTGCAACAGGACGAATGCAGTTGCAAGCGGTGGTTCCCAACACTCTCCAAGAACCTGTCCTGCGAACCGTGCATGGTGGACCGGCCACTGGACACTTTGGCGTCGCCAAGGCCCTGGGTCAGCTCCGGGAGCGGTTCTACTTGGGGCGGTGTCGTCGTGACGTGGAGACCTATGTACAAAAGGGCCCCTTGAACTGTTCTCACGCTCTACTCCAGGAGTACCAGGTGGGGGCACCATTGGAGCACGTCGCTGTGGACATCTTAGCGCCATTCCCACTGACGGAGAGGGGCAACTGGTACATCCTTTTGGCCATGGATTACTTCACTAAATGGCCCAAGGCGTACGCTGTCCCCGACCAGAGTGCAATTACCTGCGCGGAGGCACTGCTGGAAGGCATGTTCTGCCGGTTTGGGATTCCAGATGAGCTACACAGTGACCAGGGGCGTAACTTTGAAGCGCAAGTGTTTGGGGAGGTGTGCATGTGGCTGGGCACAACATCAAAGGAGGTACTTGTCCCATCTCTCTGAATTCCTGCTGTCCTGGTAACAGCTACATTATTCTCCCATTGTCAAGGGAACATTCAGAAGATGATATTACATTCAGATGTTGCACTATAATTTAATAAGCAGATAGCTATTTCAAAACTAATGTTTTGTGTCAGATTTAGCATTTTGAAAATAATGTCTGTAGTTATAAAATTGGTTAATTATGTTCTTATAATTGTATTTTATTTTGAATTTAACTTGATGCTGTAAATTCATTACAGAAACTGTTTACCAACCTGTTAATATAGTGTATATTAACAGCATTGGATTTCAGAATGTTGTTTGTATGTGTATATGTGCAAAAAGTGATTTACAGACGTGCTCAAATTTGTTGGTACCCCTCCATAAAAAACGAAGAATGCACAATTTTCTCTGAAATAACTTGAAACTGACAAAAGTAATTGGCATCCACCATTGTTTATTCCATATTTAATAGAAATCAGACTTTGCTTTTGATTTTTTATTCAACATAATATTGTAAATAATAACACAAATGAAAATGGCATGGACAAAAATGATGGGACCGCTAACCTAATATTTTGTTGCACAACCTTTAGAGGCAATCACTGCAATCAAACATTTTCTGTAGCTCTCAATGAGACTTCTGCACCCGTTAACAGGTAGTTTGGCCCACTCTTCCTGAGCAAACTGCTCCAGCTGTCTCAGGTTTGATGGGTGCCTTCTCCAGACTGCAAGTTTCAGCTCTTTCCATAGATGTTCGATAGGATTCAGATCAGGACTCACAGAAGGCCACTTCAGAATAGTCCAATGTTTTGTTCTTATCCATTCTTGGGTGCTTTTAGCTGTGTGTTTTGGGTCATATCCTGTTGGAGGACTCATGACCTGCGACTGAGACCGAGCTTTCTGACACTGGGCAGTACGTTTCGCTTCAGAATGCCTTGATAGTCTTGAGATTTCATTGTGCCCTGCACAGATTCAAGGCACCCTGTGCCAGGTACAGCAAAGCAGCCCCAAAACATAACCGAGCCTCCTCCATGTTTCACTGTAGGTATGGTGTTCTTTTCTTTGAAAGCTTCATTTTTTCACCTGTGAACATAGAGCTGATGTGACTTGCCAAAAAGCTCCAGTTTTGACTCATCTGTCCAAAGGACATTCTCCCAGAAGGATTGTGGCTTGTCAATATGCATTTTAGCAAATTCCAGTCTGGCTTTTTTATGTTTTTCTTTCAAAAGTGGAGTCCTCCTGGGTCTTCTTCCATGGAACCCACTTTCACTCAAAAAGCGACGGATGGTGCGATCACAAACTGACGTACCTTCACCTTGGAGTTCAGCTTGTATCTCTTTGGCAGTTATCCTTGGTTCTTTTTCTACCATTCGCACTATCCTTCTGTTCAATCTGGGGTCGATTTTCCTCTTGCGGCCGCGCCCAGGGAGGTTGGCTAAAGTTCCATGGACCTTAAACTTCTTAATAATATTTGCAACTGTTGTCACAGGAGCATCAAGCTGCTTGGAGATGGTCTTGTAGCCTTTACCTTTACCATGATTGTCTATTATTTTCTTTCTGATCTCCTCAGACAACTCTCTCCTTTGCTTTCTCTGGTCCATGTGCAGTGTGGTGCACACAATGATACCAAACAGCACAGTGACTACTTTTCTCCATTTAAATAGGCTGAATGACTGATTACAAGATTGGAGACATGTGTGATACTAATTAAATAATCTAATTAGTTTGAAATATCACTATAATCCAATTATTTATTATCTTTTCTAAGGGGTACCAACAAATGTGTCCAGGCCATTTTAGAATATCTTTGTAGAATAAGCAATAATTCATCTCTTTTCACAGCTTCTTTGCTTTATTCTATGACATACCAAAGGCATGCAAGTATACATGATAAAATAACTTTTAATTTCATCACTTTTCAGGAGGAATGAAGCATTATTTCAATGAGCTGTAAGGGTACCAACAAATTTGAGCACGTCTGTATATACAGTATAGAGCTGTGTGGGTTTCAATCCTCAACAATAGAGCATTGCATGACTTCAACGATTCAGAGTCGTAATTCAAAGTCTCTGCACATGTCATGCAATTTAGCTAAAATACCCTTTACCTTGCAATGTTTTTCTTGTTTTGAAGTTCTGAATTTTGTTCTGTGGTTGCTTGATCAAGAGTTAGTATAGCCTGCTCTTCATCCCCCAGAATATTGTCAGGTGATAACACACCTCAGCTACTCTGCTATCAGTCAGGATCATAGTTATTTAGGTCTCTGCTTGCTCTGTGCTCCCTCTGCTGGTAAAACTGAGTTTTACCATTCCTGATGCAGCTGTTTTTGTAGATTCAACTGAGTATGTATTTTCTTTTGATAGATCTTTTTTTTGTTGTTTTTCATTGGCATACTCTACATTTAAATTCAATATTTGGCTATGGTCTTCTTTACAAAGCCTTGCTATTCCAATCAGTGAACATCCAAAATTCATGAACAGCTGATATCCGAACTTGAACATTCGGGACCAAATCTGAAAAAATTGTTGGAATTGTGTTGTGCAGGGGGGACGTTATCTTTTGTGCAGTTCAGATATGAGGCTTTGTCTTCCTTTCCATCCATGATACTGCAGTGCTCTTTATCCAGACCCACACTGTTTACAATGAAAGTCCTCCCTGTGCTTTTGTCTATTATTTTAATTATGTCTCCATTCATTTGATAATCCTCCTTATGTGTTTTTAAATCTGAACCTAGATTTACTTTCAGATCTTTTACAGGTTCTGCATGATTCAAAAGCCAGTCGCTGTTTTCTCGATTCACCTCAGCAGTGTTGCAGAACTTCAGATTTTCTGAAGCATACAACACAGATGTTGTACTACTGCCTTCCTTGGTTTCCCGAGCATAGTGTTTTAAATGCAGGCTGGAGGTAGCATCCGTAACCTTGTGCATTTGATTCTCTGGAACATCTACTGACCCAAACCAACTTTTCACAGACTCGGTTTTCAGTGTCACTGTTCTGGCAGAACTTTTCTCTGAGCACTCATCAAGATCTGTATGGTGTGAAGGATGGGCAATTGTAGTGAACCTATTTGGAAATGCATAAGGGTATTCTTCATCAGAATCATCCTGAAGAGGACACCAAAAATAAAAATAATTTTGTTTCTGGTCATGAGTAGATTTGTTTACAGAGCAATCAGATGCAAGTGGATGCATGCTCTCTAAAACTACCTTTTCACTTGATAAGGTTTATTTGATTTATTTAATCAGCATATTCGGGACTAGTCACCTGGTATATCCATTTCTGTCTCTCATTATAACCAGCTTAGGTTACTTTTTCAGAATCTGCCTTATTGATATTTAAGTCCACAGGCTGAAGAAGAGACCTGCTGGCCCACAGATTGGGTGAAGGACATCTATCTTCTAATCTGAAATCCTTCACCATGTCACAGGAAGAGTTTGTCCTTGTGCCGATAGCAATGGGTGTGCTGCTGTCAAAAATCATGTATCCAAAAAGAAGAAGAGGTTCTTGAATGTTCTATACCACTATTTTTAAAAAGGCTCTGAGATCTCTCCTGGAGGGTCACTTCTGAGCTTTGCAGTCCACTGTCTTCCTTGCACGGTTTAATGTACTTCTGAGCCCATCTTAAAACATATCTAATCTTTTCAATTTCTGGAACAGTTACATCTTCAAGAGAACAGTCTAGATCTGCACCACCAGTCCTCTCTCTAGTGGACTGTCCTTCTGTGACTGGGTCGGAATTGTTATTTAAAAATTCAATGCAAGTTAGTTCATCGACTGGCTTTTTGTTTCTGTCAGCTTTCTGTTCCGAAGAAGTGAGGCACTTTAATGACAGGGTGTGACAGAAAGAAGGAATTGGAGCTGCAAATCTTCCTCCCGACCAGAAAGGGCGCTGTGTAAGGTTGGTGGTACGCTTTCGCATAGACGGGGTGACTCGATGGTAGGTGGGAACCGGAAATTGGACATTTTGGAGAAAGTGTGTGGCTGCAAGTTTGTTAAACAAATCCAATGTGATCAGCTGAGGGGCAGGCAGCGATTGGATAGACCATGACGCCGGGCTGATCACAAGGAGGAGTTTGGCAGTACAAAGGGGACGCAGCTACATGAGTACGGGCCTTTACGCTTTGTTTTGTTTTGTGTTGCAAAGAAGTAGGAGCCAGAGAGCAGCGCTGAGCGGATCAGGAGGTCCGGATTGGCTGGGGACAGGCCCGGGGAAGCAGCGCGGAGTTAAAAAAGATTCTGCATCACAGCTCGAGGCTACTGCAAGGCCATTGCTACACAGACGGGTGCTGAGCGGAAGCATGTGTTTGTTTACATCAAAGAGGGGAGCGTCCGCTCCGTAGGAACTACTAAGGAACCCTTCAATTGCAAGACGGTGCCTGTGAAGGTGCTTGCCCAGCCAGGACCGTCAGAACAGCCCGGAGTCGCTGGGAGGCCGAGACTTCAGGAACAACAGTAGTAGGTCAGTTTAGGGAATGTTGGTCCCAAAACACTACAGAGAGGGTTACCGTAGAGTAGTAGGTTCCTGGAGCGGGACATTCCTTGTAGTGGGACTAACGCTCACCATTTTGTGTGGCAAACTTTTATTTGTAGCTTTGTTTTTTTTACTTTTATTAAATGTGACACTATGGCTATCATTGCTGGTACCCTAGTGTCAGTGTTTGTGTGTTAATTAAATCTGCACGCCTGCGCGGTGTGTCAACACCAGTGCTCTGTGTCTGCCTCAGTATTATTCAGTGACGACCCACACATGTAACACTTCACCCTGTTACATACAGTGGCAGCAGTGGGCGTCACTGGTCCTGCTGAGTCAAGGCAGGATAGGACAGAGCAGTTGGCTGCCAGGAGGTACAGGCAGAACCAGCTGAAGATCAGCAGCCACCAGAGGCAGGGCGAGGCATGTGGTGAGGCACGAGTTGCTGTCCTCAGCCAGAGAAGTAGCGGCTGTCCTGAGAGCCAAAGGAGGAGTTGCCATTCATGTGCAGGAGCTAATGGCCGAGAGAGGAGCAGTTACCGTTCCATAAAGGAGGAACTGCTGCCTGGAGAGCTAAAGGAGAAGCTACTGTACCGACCACCAGTGAGGAGGAGACTGCCTCCACCACAGCCCCAACCACCACCCCTGGGCAACAGTCCGGTGTCTGTGGGTCAGAGCCCTTGACTCGTGTTCCCAGACGCCCAACCTTGGTGTCTGGACCTCCCATCGCTAGGCCTGGGTCCCAGGTCGCAGCAACAACAGGCATGGTTGTTCATCCAGACAGCCGGTTTAAAGGCAACTAATACGGTTTAAAGGCATAGTGTGGACAGGGCCTTATTTGGAGTAGAATAACTACATTTAATTGTTTAGTTATAAAAATAGCAGTAAAACAAGATCATTGTCTTGACCTAGTCGATATTTCTGTGTGGTATTAAAAGTGGTGAGTCTAGACCAGCATTCCGTATGATCTGCCTCTTTATTAGTTTTTGCTATTTGGTACTAATTTTGGTACTAATATTTGGTACGCATTTTGTAATCAAATTTTTTGTCATTAGAACTTATAGTCTTAAAATCCCACTTTAAAAAAGCTACAAGTTCTATGACTACAAATTGAAAATGTGCTTTATTGGGTTTATTAGATTTTGTGTACTGTACCTCAGTGTACAAAGGTACATTTTAAAGGTAACAATATAGTCAAATGTAGAATGGAGGTTTTGATATATATATATATATATATATATATATATATATATATATATATATATATATATATATATATATATATATATATATGTACACACACAGTTGTGTCAAAAGTTTACATACCCCAATGGGAATTTATAATTTCTAGAAATGTCTCAAAAACAAATAATTTTAGGAAAAATCTTTTGTAGCAAAAGAGTAACAAAATTAGAAGAAATAGATGTCTACAATTATTTATTTCAGCAATTTTTTTGCAAAACTCAAAAAATGCTAATTCAAAAGTATTCATACCCTTTGATGCTATGATAGTATTGTCTACAAGGTATCAATATGATAATGCAGAACCTTATTCTAGAAAAGTCTAGAAAATGCTGGATTGTCGGTGAACATTCTTAGAGAGTATAAATGGGTTAGGCATAGGATGATTGCTGTCATTACCAATAAGTCAATATGTGAAAAAGTAATGAGCTATCTGAAAACTTTAGGCAGAAAATGTATTTATATTTATTGTCATAAAGCTGGAGAAGGATACATGAAGATTTCCAAGCATTTGAGTATCCCAATTTCAACCATTGTTTCTATTATCAAGAAGTACAAGACTCATGGTGCTGTCACAATGCTCCCTTGGTCTGGAAGAAAGAAGGCTCTTTCACCAAGAACAACTAGAAGAATTGTGAGGAAGGTTAATAACAATCCGAGATTGACTGCCAAAGATATTTGGCTGCAAGTAGGACTGGGGTTTCCATTTCAACTATAGGTCGAGTATTGCATGGTGAAGGTCTCAATGGTCACAGGCCAAGGAAAAAGCCACTCTTAGGAAAACGTCACAAGGACAATCGCTTAAAGTTTGCAAAATGGCATTTGAATGATGGATATGAGTTCTGGTCAAATATTTTGTGGAGTGATGAAACAAAAATTGAGCTATTTGGTTAAGCTGATAGTGGTTACGTTTGGAGAAAGTCTGGTGAGGTTATTATCGCTAAAGGTGCTTCAGCTAGCTATTCATTTCATTTTCCTTGTCAGGTTATGAATACTTTTGAATTTGCATTGTTGGAGTTTTGCAAAAAAAATGCTGAAACAGATAATTTATAAGACATCTATGTTTTGTAACTTTTCTTCCTCATCCACAGTTTGGTATTTTTATTGTAGCAGTACTCACATATAAAACAATGCAGTTCTGTATGTATTTATTTATTTGGACATACAAACAATGATTCAAAATTCACAAAGTTACAAAGTTCATAAGGCTTAAGTTCCAGCATTTGTCAGACCATAGGAAAGTTATTTTTTATTCCTCCCAGAGTTGAGTTTACAAACATGGATAAACAACAAATCCACTCCTACAAATAAATGACAACAAACAACTACAGATAGAAATACACAATGCCTACGTAATCTGCACATTCCACCATCTTTGTGTCAATAGTCTATTATGACTTAAAAATTGTTCTGCAGCGAATCTAGCCTTGACCAAACCACAACAAACTCTATATCAAGATATGATCAGGTATATTTCTTTTTTATACAAATGGCTGTCTTCTTTGCATCATATAATTGTAACCAGTACCAGCAGAAATATGTTGTGATCAGGTCTTTTATGTGTCAGGCAGTGTGATTTAGTTGACATACAGTTTGTCTCTTAGTTCTGGTGCCTCGGTTCATTTGGTTAAGTCATTTATTATTTGATGTAGTTATACGTTTATTGAATATTACTGCTGTATGCCTTAAGGCCATTGCACACTGGATCTGTTCTGTAATTTATCATCCATCATTCCATCATCTGTAAATCGAGCTGATTGCACACCAGATTCATTTGTGTACTCGCACATTCAGCACAAAGACACCGGCTTTATACAGCTCTACTATTGCATGAAGACCAGGTGTCTTCCTACAGTAAATATTAATTATTATGTTAAATATGGATTAAGATACAGTGTGCAGTGTCCTTTAATAGACAAAGGTATTTAGACAGTCTTACTGGTCACATGACAGTCTCACGTCGTTTTGAAAATTGATATTCTACCATGAAAATGGATCCAACTCAGCAGCCAACTCACATGCCAATATGATGGACAATAGGGGTCATTCAGAGATATAAAGCAACATCATTTCTTGGTCTTAAACCCTGTTAACATTCACTGTAAGTGTGATACTAAGGTCATGGTACTGTAAAGTTTGCTACCCTTATACTAACATGTCAAATGATTGTGTTTCCAAATTAATTCCATGCTGTGCATATACTGTAGGCATTGCTTAAACCCTAACATGTATAAACAAAATATCTGTACATCACTTATATTCATGTGTAATAACTGACAGCAGTAAAATTCCTGGATACACATGGGTTGCTTACTCTACCAACAGCCAAAAGCAGCCTTAGTCAGAATGTTAAATTAGTCCATGGTATAAACCTGTGTAAATTACATAGGGGATTATTGCTAGCTGCTTTGTCAAGAGTTTAGCACTTTAATTATTTGCAGTAAATCTGTCAATCAAATCAGATCAGACTGGATGGCTGTATATAAGCAACCTAGAAGATGGGGTTAGGAAAATACAGAAAACAGAAGCCCATTCACTTACACAATATGAATAAATGTGTGTCTTAGAAACCCTTACTGAGTAGAATTGCAAGGTGTCTCAGTAGTATTTAACTAGAAAACCCATGCATTTGTGAAATGTAGAGGGGATTTAAAAATTATTCAAAAAAATCCTTAATCATTGGAGATTCACTTGCAGAACCAACTAGTGTTTTATTCCTACTTGCAATACCTCTCAACCTTATACTCTTTACATTATTTACAATAATATACATGCAATTGAAAGACCCGTCACTTTCCCCATCAAACATGCATGTAGACCTCAAGTGTCATGTGATTATTTGCTTGGGGGAAAAAGAACAATCCAAAAAATGACTTTGTGAAACAATACAATGATGTGAAAAATCTCCATTGAAGCAGTGCAGGTAAAAAAAAAACAACTGTTACATCCCAATTTTTCTGTAATCAGATTAATTTAAAAGTAGGTTTTGGGGGGCAGCAACCCAGCCTTGCAATTCCCAACTAACCATCTTAACCACTGTACAAAAGATAATTGGACAATTGTTATTGTGAGCTCATACCTCATTACCTCATCTCAAGCACAGGGGTCAGCAGTATCCAAGCCATGTGGCACCCGAGTGTTACCCACTGATCCCAGTAACAGTACCCAAACCAAACATCTAGATTTTACTTTATGGACTATTAATGTTAATCTACTTTTATTGGACTGAAAATAATCATAACATTTAACTGTGCTTACCATGTGGGAAACACAACACCACAAGGTTGTAGTCTGACTTATTCAACTTAAAGTAGGAGGCTGTGTGGTCCAGTGGTTAAAGAAAATGGCTTGTAACCAGGAGGTCCCCGGTTCAAATCCCACCTCAGTCACTGACTCACTGTGTGACCCTGAGCAAGTCACTTAACCTCCTTGTGCTCCGTCTTTCGGGTGAGACGTAGTTGTAAGTGACTCTGCAGCTGATGCATAATTCACACACCCTAGTCCCTGTAAGTCGCCTTGGATAAAGGCGTCTGCTAAATAAGCAAATAATAAGCAAAGTGTGCTTAAATAATTGTTTCAATCGATTAGAACATTCAAGCAATGACCCTCAATAACATTTTTAGTGTGATAAATACAGTAAATGAAAGTTATGTTTAATCCATAAGGAAAGCCATAACTGACCAAAGATTTCACCACTCAAATGAAATCAGATTTCTCCGACTGAACTCAGGTAAAGGCAATTGCCACCTTTTTTGTGTCAAATCTATATATATGTCCCTGCAAATACAAATTATTGTGTCTAGTTTAGGTGATTAACAAAGTAAGTCTTTTGTTTTAAAAGAGTCCTAACCAAGGTTTTAAAAATCAATTTCTTGCCTCTTACTAGCACAAGCAATCAATATTATAGGTGGGTTCCCCTTTTCTTCTGTTGAATGTCTTTTGCTTGTATTTTTCCATTTGAGAAATGCAGATATTTCAAAGACAATGCTATAGATGCTGCTTCCTGTTGCCTATTCACTTCATGCATTTAAAAACTCGCGCCAATTTTCAAGCTGCAACCAGACCTAATGACCTTCAGAAAAGGCAACTGGATGCAGTAATTTGCCTATCTTATGTTTGAAATATCTGCATATTTCTGAATTAAAGTAAAACCAGATTATAAGCACAATACATGGGTGCAGTAATAATGTTAATAAAGCTAATAAGAAACATTGGTTAGCGCTCCTTTAAAACTATTCTAAAAAATATTTAGCATCATTTATTACCTCATTGGTATCTTACAATATTATTTTCCCTCATTTTGAATCTCTACTCCCAATCTTTAATCCCCAACAATTAAAGTGCCAGTCTTGTGATTCATAAAGATTGTACTGTAACTTGTAACAAACCCACTGAGCTCCCCACTCTGGTAAAATATTACAGAAGACAATAAAACTCATCTGCATCCCACCATGCCCATTTATTCAACAAATCTGTACATTTAAATAAGTTAGACTTGTTTGTACTAAAAAAAATTCCTGAAATACTTGCATCACATAAAAATATACAAAACATTAAAAACAGCATAAACAAAGTTGCTTGTATAGGCCTTGGTTGTTTTTTTTTTTGTTTGTTTTTTATATTTGACAAGGGTTGCTTTCAAAAGTGTGTGTGTCTTATCTGTTTATCAGAGGAACAAGTATATTGTATCCTGCTGCTGAAAAAATGACATGTATGGAAAACAACCCTACAATATACTTAAAACTGAAACTAATGATCCATGATTTGTAAAATGCATCAGTTTGCCACAATCAACAAATTAATTGGTTGGTTAATATTTAATAAACTACAGAAATGTATTTATTGATCCCCCCCCCCCCCCACCCCATAATGCTTAGAACCTGAAATATATAACTTATGTACCCTCTCTCCCTTTGTAAAAAATGTGCTTTGTAAATTGTTTTATAGATCTATCTTCTTAAGAAAAGAGAGCGGAGCGGCACCTTCATCTTTAAAACTTATATTATCTTTCTTTTTAGTAGTTTCATATTTGTTTCTTTCTTTTAATATAGTTATTTTCAAACTGAACTTTCTTAATTGTACTTCAGTTACATTCATCCACCCCCTCCACGCCCATACTTCTAGTGTGTCCTTGACTACACGCTTAGCAACACCTCTATTTGTTTCTTTTTCTTTTTAAATTATACTCAATTTTGCCAACTTCCTCTGGACAATCTTTGATTCACATACAGTGCCTAAGTTTAGTGCCTTGCCAACAGAAAAGCATATCTATAATTTGGCTGCTCAAATTAAATGAACAATGTGTAAAAAAAAAAAAAATTATTTGATTACACTCAACTAAATGAAATTAACCTACTTTACAAGACACATTTTTTTGGATGAATTCTGGTTTACAATGAGGTGGCCTATATTATGAGCCTTTCTACTGTAAAAAGGACACAATACACTAAAACTTATAAAATCCCAGGCTTTACCACCCTTACTACAAACAGAACAAGCCCACAAGTAAATGAAAGCAACCCTTTTTTCATGTTTAACAATTCAGGAGATGGATGCTTCTGTTGTTAATCTTAAGAGCCGCCCAGCTTGTCCAGGATGCAGTTTATTTTGCAGGCCACCCACTGGTAGAGGGGGCAGTAGTACTCGTAGTGGAATTGCTCGAACTCTGGGGTTTGGCGGATCTCGTGGAGGAAGGAGACGTCTATGTCAGACTCCAGGAGCACAAGGAGGAGGGGCAGGGCGAACAGCAGTAGTCCAAGGCCCACCGCAAGGAGCCGAACGAAGCTGCGCACACAGGCGTTTACCTGTTTGTTGCCCACCAGCAGCTCGTAGCTGTGGCTCAGCACCCGCCTCACCTCCTTCATCTCCTCCTCCTCCGCCATTAGGAAGGCCCTCTCGTCGGCCTCCAGGTCCTCATAGGACTCCCTGTCATGCTCTGTCTCCTTCCCTGGTTTCAAAGGGCTGCTGAAGAGCAGGTCGATATCCTCGTCCTCCACTGGGGTGGGCAGAACGCTGGCACTGGGGCTGTACATCAGCTCAGAGATGGTCAGTGTCCCTCCCAACACCTCCTCCTCCTCTCCACCTGTCCTGTCCTCAGCGGCCACATCCACCATCTCATCCCCACCAGTCTCCTGAGATGTGCTTTCAGTCACCTCCTCTGGGTCCACATCTGACTGGGGCTGCTTTAATGGGGACAGGTGCACGATATCCTTCAATGCCTGCAGGCCTGAGGAGAGAAAAAAAGGTTTATTTTCAACTTCTGACTGTACAAAGGTTGAAGGGACTAACACCTAAATGAAGAAAGTGTGTGTGTGTGTGTGTGTGTGTAAAATGCCATTTATCATTTTACCCCTTTAAGATTCCTTTTCTTCAAAAACAGGTTCTTTCTTCAAAATGTAACTCCTGACACAAAATGCTTTCAAACTGTTTTGAAGGCAAAGGGTGGTCACACCAAATATGGATTTGATTTAGATTTTTCACTTTGCATTTAGTTAATTGATAAATATAATCTATTAACATGTCTATTTTTGAAAGCATTCTTACTTTACAGCATTTTTTCACACCTGCCTAAAACTTTTGCACAGTACTGTATATATATATATTTTTTTTTTTTCTTTTTGGGACAAACAGGTGTGGCTGTCTTGCTTGAGAAAAAACTAACATGAGAGCAATCAGACTCTTAGAAATAGGGGTGGCGCCATTGTGTGGTTGGCAGCAATGACAATGAGAAAGGTAATGTGTCTGGCAAATAATGTGCTGATCAGAGATACAAAAGACTGTTTCAAAAGGGCAATCAAAAGTGGGTGCGGTACCATTGAAGATATGTTAATCACTTCAGGACAAGCAATCACCACCTCCTCAAGACAATGACTGTGAGACCACCCTTGCAACTCTCCCAGGACTCACAAAATGCCACTTCACACAACCACCAATATACAGTCGGCCTCCATAACTGCAAAGAATAGTCTTTATAATAAGTTATACATTACATTCATTATATAGGGCTTCTGATACAAAAAAAGAAAAATGAAATCGCTGTTTATCCAATACACAGGAAAACACTGGAAAACACTCAATTCACATTCACTTCACCCCTTTCCCATTAAAAAAAAAAAATTCTAGTACAAAAAACTAAAACAAACTACTTTCCGCAGTTGGGCAATGTCCCTCCTTTCTGACTTGTATCTATCATTGATTCGTTCTGAATACTTTAACCCCCCCCCCAATTACTGCGTGGCATTAAATTCTACATTTCTATTGGAGACTCCACTTGTGAGATCTAAAATGAGGTCACAATTACAGTAGAAGGCTTGTTCACTGGATTTAAAGCTATATTACAGTTAGATAGTGAGAATTTAAAACAGAATTGCAAATTGTGGCAAAATGTAAAAAATGCCTAGACACACAAAAAACCCAGAAATGTGCCTGTGACCATAAGGATTTAGTTATGGAAGACAGCAAAGGAAAGAAGGTACAACTAAGTGTGCAAGTACTGTCAAGTTACTACTATTGTGAAAAAAAAAGTATTTTGGAAAGTAACCGAAAACAATTTCATACAATATATAAAAAAAGAAAGCATAAAACTCGAGTTTTACATAAAACTCGAAAATAGCTAAAAAAAAATAAGCACCGAAAATGAAAATAATAAAAAAACGAAAAACATACAACAGGCATGTGCCGGTACGTTTCAGAGTACATGTGAGGGTACATGCAGAAATCATGTTTTTTGGCTCAGAAGAGATTCTTGAGAACAGTGATTTTGGACATAGCAGTGTGGCATTATGCAGATGTTTGGGCGCATACGGATTATTATACAATGAACAAATACATTCGGAACAGCAAGGTGGGATAGTTTATGTTTTATCTTTCATGTAGTGCTGATGTACCCTTTAAGTCCTGGAATCAGCCTAGTTGCCCTTCACTGTACCTTCTCGAATGCAATATTGTATTTTGTGTAAAAAACTGCACACAGTATTCTAGGTGGGGTCTAACTAGGGCATTGTATAATCTTAGCATAACCTCTCTAGACTTGTACTCAACACTTTTTGCAATAAAGCCTAAACTGGGCCCATTGCCCTTTATTGGAACCCCTTTTGAAAGGACTGCGATGGACATAGTGGGTCCACTGAGCCCTTCTGACTGATATGCACATTTTAGTAGTAGTGGATTACATGACAAGATCCAGAGGCAGTGCCATTGATTTCCATTTGTGCATCAGCAATCACCAGAGAGTTAGTGCAGATAGTGTAGAGTAGGGATCCCCAAAGAGATTTTGACCGATCAAGGAACTAACATTATGTCAAATTGTCTAAATCAAATGTATAAATTGTTAAAAATCCATTCTATTAGGGCCTCCATTTATCATCCGCAAACGGACGGATTAGTCGAACGGTTTAATCAGACTTTAAAACAGATGCTGAGGAAATTTGTCAATCAAGAGCAGAAACATTGAGCCAAACTTCTTCCCTACCTCCTTTTTGCAGTGAGAGAGGTGCCACAGAGCTCAACAGGGTCATCTCCCTTTGAGTTGCTGTATGGGAGACAACCCAAGGTATCCTCGATCTTGTAAGAGAGGGGTAAGAGATTTCGGATCAGCTCCACTGATCCGAAATCTTGATCCGATCCTGGAGCTGCGCAGCAGTAACTAGGGAAACTGACCAATGAGAAACGAATATGTGTGGCGCAGAGATTGAAGATTCTGAATGTCAGAAAATGAAGTGCACTTAATTTAAACATAAATCAGAAGCAACTACTGTACATGTATAATTTAAAACTTCAGCAATTCTACAAAAACAGGTCGAGTACATTAATACTGGTGTCTGGTTTTGTTTTGTTTTTTAACTTCTAAAAATGTTTTAATAAATGTTACCGTAATCACGGCCGTGTTTATTTTCTGATGGACACACGGATATTTTACAGCTGTATAGCCACCATACACACAAGCATCTACGTGCAGCGTCGGTTCAGGGCAAATTATCAACACATTTTGAGCAAATATAATCAAGTGCTGACATGACAGACAGCTGCAAATGTCGCGGACAGGGGGAGATTAAGGCTGTGAAAAGGTAAGCTTAAGTTACTGAGAAAAAAGGAATGGGGGGGGATGATATGCATTAAAAAAACTACAACGTTAAATCTAATTAAATCAATGATTTAATTGTAATCAATAATATGAGAACGCCAGTATGACTTTGTCAGCACAGAAAACGTAGAAATATCATTTATGAAACCTCAGTCAGTCAGGTATATTTTTTTCTGTAGCTATACGGCGAAAACAGAAATGTCAGATATAGCTAAACACAAACTAACATTGTACAAAGTTTTTATATTTTTTTTCTAATTTATATTTTCTTAATACAGTACTGTTACAGATTCTTTTAAATGCATTGTTGCTTAATGTTTTCTAAAGCGTTAAATGATCTCCGTTTCACTCTGAAGGAAATATTTTTGGATATCCCTGCAAGCAGGTTTTAAAGTTTATTAAGTTATCGTTACAATTATCCAAATTCAGTATAGTGCTTATTTAAATATTATTTTAGCAATTTTAAAAAGGTTTCAGTTATGTATCTTGATGATGCATGGTCCATTTTAAAAACATTTGATCAAGCTCTGATCCGATTCTGATCTTGGTCTAAATTAACAAACATGGTTGATCCGATAGTTGGGCCGCATTCTTACTTCTTCCTCGCCGAAAACCTCAAGAGGTTTAAAAACCCGACCTATACGTGTCTGACGGTTTCGAATAAAATGAATTATGTTCAGTTCCTCAATTTTTCAAAAGTGGGATCAAATTCTGATCATGCTCAAAAGCAAGATCATGTTTGATCTCAGATTTGAGCTCAGATTGAGCACTGATCCGTTTAGTACAACACAACTAGGATCAAGATCAACATCTTAGCCCGGATCCGGGATTGGATCCCTTTAGTACAACCAGCCCCAGGAGCAACAGTACAACAAAAAAGCAAGAATTGCTGTGGCTCGGGCAATTAGTAAAGTAAATTTGACAACCCGATAACCGAAATGAACTCCAAATTGATATCAATTTGTTAAAACCCTGGAAAGAAAGGAAGGCCCTGTTTATAGCTACTGATGACCCAGAAGAGGATTTTGGCCCCGGTGTCAATCCACTTAAGGTAATTAACATTCGAATGGGGGAACAGTTACTTCCTGGTCAGAAACAGGAGCTGCAAGAGTCGATGAAAGGGTTTGGTGATGTTTGTTCTGATGTACCCGGTGGAACTAATATTATCGAACATGCTGTTGTCACTCCACCAGGGGTCAGGGTCAGGGAGAGACCGTACCGGATCCTGGAAAGTCGTTGGGATGCAGTCTGCAAGGAGGTGGGGGGAATACTCAATCTGGGACTCAATCGCGGTGTAGTGACGGCTTTCTGCATGAGGTATTAATTATGTTATTAATTATAAGTTTTACATTATGTGTGTGTTTTTCTTTTATAGTTCAGTTGTTTTTAATCATTATGTTTAAATTGAGTGTGTAAGTGTTTTGTTTATTGTTTTAATATGCAGTATTGTGTAAGTTTTGAGTTCTTTCATTTCCAATCAGCAAAACCAGCTACATCAGTTTGGCATAGCCTAACACGACTGGAAGTCACAGATAAGTGTCTGAGCTAAACACCAAAAGGCAGGATATTAGCAGAGATAGTGTGAGATGGGGGGAAGGGAACTGAAAGACAAGAGGGATGCACCCTGCTAGGTACAGTGTGGTATTCAACCCGCCTTTTCCCCCGCAGCAGGAATGTGCAATGATAGAGTGGTAACCACTATCATTGGACAGAAGTAAGACAAATGGGAGTGGAGTCAACAAGTGTTTACAAAGGTATAAATGCCTAACATTGTAAAGTTTCGTCAGTCTTTTCATCTCTTTCGAATTGACTCCATGGATGGATATCCGTGCTTTCTAATACAAACATATGCACTGAGCTGTACCGAGGCCTTGTCCAAAGTCAGTTTAAATCTTGTGCTTATATGATTGTATTGGAGGTATACTTTTCTTGCACATAAGTGTTTTTGAATCAAAAACCATTTGTCAGCTTAATTTCTTCACTACAGCAGCAAGTGGTGCAGTCCTATAGTGATGGTTCCTAAGAAGGACAGCAACACTCGTTTCTGTGTGGATTTTCGTAAGGTGAATGCTATCTCCAAGTTCCTGTGCACCGAGTGGACGAACTGCTCAAAAGACTGGGGAAGGCTCGGTTTATCTCGACTTTGGATCTGACAATGGGATACTGGCAGATTCCACTAGCTCACAGCTTGCAAGAGAAAACTGCTTTCTCTACCTCAGGTGGGCTGTTCCATTTCCAGACCATGCCGTTCAGACTGCATGGAGCCCTAGCGACCTTTCAGAGACTGATGGACCAGGTCCTATACCCCCATTGGAAATATGGAGCCACATATATTGATGATGTGGTGGTTTTTTAGCTCTATCTGGAAAGAGCATCTTGCTAGACTTTTGGCCGTTCTACAGTCTCTGCGTGAAATGAGGCTAGCAGCTAATCTGGGTAAGTGCGCATTTGGCAAGAAAGTGACTCAATATCTTGACTACATCATGGGTAATGGTCGGGTACAGTTGGTAACCTCTAAGGTCCAGGTTTTAGTGGAGGTGGTTATCCCGAAAACCAAGTCACAGTTGAGTTCACTACTGGTGTTAGCAACTATTACCAACGTTTTATCCCCGAGTATTCCACCATAACACCCTGGTCGATCTCACCAAGAAAAATGCAACAAATTTAGTTAAGTGGACAGGTGAGTGTCAGGGGGCCTTTGATATGATAAAGAGGAAACTGTACTAAGCCCCTGCTTCCGACATTGGTCTGGGGGCTGTCCTGTCCCAAGAAGTAGATGGAGTAGAACATCCTATGTTGTATATGAGTAAGAAAATGGCTCCCAGGGAGATAAACTACTCTGTCATTAAGAAAGAGTGTTTGGACATTAAATAGGACGCAGCCCGAGCGTCCAGTGCCCAGAATGGGGGAGCCCGAGCGTCCAGCGCCCAGAAGGGGGGAGCCCGAGCATTCAGCGCCCAGAAAGGGGGAGCCCGAGTGTCAGTGTTTGTGCATAATTAAACTAAGTCCAAGCCTTTGTACTGTAGGGTAAGTGTCTGTATATGTCATTTGCAATCCTAACTGGTTTGTTTGGACATCAGTGCAGCAACCATGCCAAATACCAAATACTGTGTGAGTATTGTATTTCTATTTGAGGCCGATGTTAAATAATCCTGTCAGGGCCATGTAGCTGTAGCCTTTACCATATCTGCTAAGTGAGTAAATAAACTGCTGTCACTCCAACACCTTTCATAAACACTTCATTTACTTGTTGTGGTTTGACGGGTGAGACAGTGGTTTGCCTGACCAAGCAGGTGTCATTTAGCCTTCCTCTCACTATGGTGACACTGCATCTCCTACACAGTTTCATAATGTAATTATCAGTGGACCTCTCATTCAGATCAAGTTACACATGTTTGCACATAACAAAACTGATTCCATTTCAATAAAGGCATAACAAATTCAGAATGTCCTAAACCAGGGGGTTTCAACCGGGGGTACTTGTACCCCTGGGGATACTTCTAAAGGTCATAGTGGGTACACAAGACGACTCAGAAATGAACAAATAAAAATGAAAGTAAAGGATGGTGTTGAATTATTTTTACTTTTTTTTTTTAACGGTTTTATATATTATCACTAAACCACTGTGCATAAACATTATATGTTTGTTTAGCAGCTCAAAGATTAGTATAGTTTCAAAATTATCATCCTACGCATGCATGACTTTGATTGAGCTGATTTCCTCTGATATTGGGGTGGATGAAGGAGACGTCTGATGATTCTGCCTATAGAGAGCACTCTATAGGCTGCTTTACAGGTAACTCTGGTAAACATAAATACTTTGTTTTTATTTTATTTATTAGGCGCAGCTGCATTTTAGTAACAGTAATAGCAGCTGGTTGAATTTGTTTTCGGTGTTTGATAGACTACATCCAGATTATCTTGTGTATCGTTTCTCGAGAAACAAAGGAAAAAAAAACAAAAGGAGTCTACAGAAAGTGCAAAGCGGCAGAATGTTATACAGAGTCCTTTAGGATCATTTTTATGTTGGCTTTAATAAAAAGTGTATCATTGTTATTATAGTTTTATCTTGAGGTTAATGTTTTTTATATTAGAAACATTTTCAATGGCAAGAGATGGGAAGTAAATGGTAACATAATAAACATTTACAGTGCAGACTATTTTGGATTATGTAACGTTGCCGAATAGAAATTGAATACATGTGTTTCCGAAGCGATTCCCAAATACTTCTGTGCATCCAAAGACCTGTAATTAAAAGTTTTAAGATTTTGATCTATTGTTTTGTATTCTGTCCTAAACTACCAGTTTGTCAGTCCCAAACTGTTATGACATAAATTATATATAGGGCTTCTGCCATATATATAAAAAATGAAATCAGTTATATCCAATAAACACCGGAAAACACTGGAAATGGTTACTCAAATCACGTTGACTAAAAAAATGAATAAATAAATAACCTGCTAAAAAAAATGTACAGTGCAGTTGGACAATGTCCCTCCTTCCTGATTTGTATCTCGCATCGATTTGTTCTGAATACTTAAACCCACCCCAACTACTGAGTGGCAGCAAATTCCTACATTTCTATTGGAGGATTGTAACACGCTTGCAAGATTTAAAACGACATTACAAGAAAATGGAGGATTGTTCTTGCTTGTGAGATTTAAAGCTACATTCCAGTTCTATAAGGAGTATTTACACGCTCGTTGAAAGGTTGAAAACCACCATCTTAAAGTTATATATATTTTTTGTTAAAGGTGTCCAGAGGCTGAGGGAATTTACTAAATTTACTGAAAACGTCCAAGTCAAACTGCTGGCTGTATATCCCTACAGCTGAAACAACTATTATTTAGTTACTTTACTTTTTTTCTTTTCATCAGATTATCTGTGTCATTACCCAAAAATATTCACAACACATTGCAAATCAATTTCAACAGTCTACTTAATAATAAACAAATCCCATTTCAAATCTAGAATAAATACATTCCAGGAATAGCATTATCCTATAGTAGTCAGAACAGTGAAAACACTTCTTTAATTTACAGTACCTGGATTAATCTATTCTACATCAGGTTATTATATTTAAGAAATGTATGGCAAAAATTTGTACAAGAAGTCTTTGTCAATGCTTTGCTTGTCGTCTTGTTTAAAAATTTGTCAAGTTTCACTATTGAGTTCCTTTCTTGGTATGACTGTTAAGATGAGTGTTTAAAGTTGCAAAAAGCATTGTATTTTCTAAACTAGAGATGGACTAAATATAAAGTTATGGTTATACCCATTTTACGGTATTAACAATAAAGGTATTTATTATTTACACAATTCATAGATCCATTTAGTATTTTCATTGGTCTATATTGCGGCTATTAAATATATTCAATATCCCAGCCTTGTTATTGTAAATTAGCATTAAATTGAATGTTGGTATATTATATACATTTTTCATACTTTATTTTAAAGGGAACTACTTTAGTTTATTAACTATTAACTAGTTTACTAAACATCAACTTTCAGCACTCGAGAAAGAGTTTCAGTTTAGAAAATAAAATTCTCTACCAGTTCCAGAAAGCTTTGTTTCATGTCCCAGCAGTCGAACACAGACATCTCTAGTGGTATAGTTTGCCAACCGCAAGTGGATGCTTCGTCTGGAGATTATTTTTACCTGACATTTCACCATATCGACTTTCACTCTTTGAGTTCCTTACAACCCAACACAAGTGCCGTTCATGCTGCCAGTGACCTTTATTCAGGACTGTTCTGTTACACAGAAGGACAAGCTAGAATCCCCCGGAAAGGGGGGCATTAGGGAGTGGATAAGTCCAAATGCAAGATGTTATTTATACATCACATGATCAATGCAGGCTGCAGATTAGAAAACAGAAGGCATGTTCTTGCTATTATAGTTGGTTTCTTCAATGATGGCAAGGCGTTCAGGTCCTGATGCAGCAAAGCATCCCCAAACCATGACACTACCACCACCATGCTTGACCGTTGGTATGAGGTTCTTACTGTGGAATGCAGTGTTTGGTTTTCACCAGATATAACCGGGCCTATGTCGGCCAAAAAGTTCCACTTTTGACTCATCTGTCCATAGAACATTGTTCCAGAACTCTTGAGGATCATCCAGGTGCTTTTTGGCAAACTTGAGATAAGCATTCATGTTCTTCTTAGTGAGCAATGGTTTTCGTCTTGCTACTCTGCCATGAATCCCATTTTTGCCCAGTGTCTTTCTGATGATGGAGTCATGAAAACTGACCTTAGCCAAGGCGAGAGAGGCCTGCAGATCCCTGGATGTTGTTCTAGGGTTCTTTGTGACTTCCTGGACGATTACGCCTTGCTCTTGGCGTAAAATTAAACTTTAGTACTGTAGTTTGTAATAGATGTTCTCTTCATTGCATCACAAGGATGACTGACTGAATCGTACAATTGTGCAGGAATCAGGAGATGTGTGTGACTTGGCTCTGCAAACATTTAAAATACGGAGACTCCGATTCGTGTACCATCAGTAGTGGCACGTAGGGAATCTGGTTCCTAATGCCTATTAATGGCATGGTGTAGAAAGCCTATTTTGATTTCCACATGGAAAAAAGATCGCTTCATCGCTTCGTACCAATCCTGCATTTTTGCAGAACACTATCTCGGCATTCCATGTCAACCAGTCTGGATTTGTAGGCTTCTTCAACCTCCTTCCAGACTGACAGGGAGCTGCAGCTCCATACGCTCTACCCAGTGCGGGCCTTGGTGTGCTATGTTGACAGGATAAAAGGTTGGAGGCAGTCTACACGATGTGTTGTCTGTTCCATGATCAAGCCCTGTCTAGGCAGAGGCTGTCCAAATGGATCACAGACAAAGTCAAGACTGCCTATGAGCTGGCCATCTTGCCCCCGCCAGAAAAGCTCACTGCTCATTCCTTACAGGGGTATGGCAATTTTGTGGGTTTTATTCCAGGGTGCATCTGCAATGCAGTAGTGTGGGCTACTACCCACACCTTACTAGGTTCAATCGACTGAATGTCATGGATCCTTTTTTTCCCTCAATTGTTTAGCCCTAGCTACTTGTACTGGGGTTCCTCATGGTAATGCACAAGGTGGCCATTGGCTTAGCCTTGTAGCATTCCAGTTGGTCTGCAATATTGCCTTGAGACAGCTTTGGTATTCATATCAATGAGGTAATAGTTACATTTCATACATGATAGGGAACGTTAGGTTATTATCATAACCCTGGTTCCCTGAAATAGAAATGTAACCATTAACCTTCAAGGTTGCTGCGTTCATTATTGCAGCAAGTATTGAAGGAAAAAGGATGATATCCGTGTCAGCAGTGTTTTTCTCCCCTTGTGGGCAGGCGTGACTGCGTCACTGGCACTGTGTGCAGCTTTGGAATATCTATTCAGGTTAGACGGTATCAAAGGATTAATACCCATGAGATAATGGTTACATTTCTATTTCAGGGAACCAGGGTTATGATAATAACCTAATGTTCCATGTTTTATTCAAGCAGGCGATTTTTCTTAGCATTCTGTTTGTTTTTGCTCAGGAGAACAAGGCTTGATATTATTTTCGGAGGAAACATGAAATGCAACAAACAAAATTACAGGAAAGGCAAACAAATGTCAGCGTAAACCCCAGAAGAGAAGCTCTAGTAAAGGCAGAAGCGACTTTGTACACACCAGTACACAGCACTGACGTGCGTTAAATCAATTTAACAGAGCAGCTTTGCTCCTGCTTTATCCTATTCTTGTTAGTTTTGTCAACTATGTCCCTGAAACTGACAAGATGAGATAAATGAAATTTCGAGTATAAAGATAGAGGCATAAACAACGATCTACAAAAGCCTGACATTTGAACCAGCTAAATAAAACGCAAGATTGTGGCCCTATATATTTTAATTCTTAAGAAAACCGAACTGGGGTTCTACATTAAATGAATTACCCAGTACAATGACCTCAGTACATATACTGAAGGACTGTCTCTCTCAACAAATCTCTGTCCAATCTTTTAAATCTGAATGAACAGGCCACTGAACATTTGTAACTGCTAATAACTGTTCAATGTGCCCTTTCCACTTCAATTCAGAAAATAATCTCGTCTGGGTACACTGACTGTAACAGCAGGTGAATTATTTGTTCAGGTATTTACAAGAAATAAAAAGAGCAGAATGCTCTAAAATAGAATACCGAATGACAAATGTGTCAGTTTTAAAAATGATTACTAAAAGGGAAACAGTTTAAATAAAAAAAAAAACGAATTGTCATCATCTGTTGATCATATGCTACTGTGGTTTATTCCTGACTTTTCCCTTGTATAACGGTACAAGCAGTTTTTAATCTTTTCTGTGTATACATTGGCTTTCAGGATAGTACTAAATGCTTTTATTTAAAAATACAAAAATTATTTTTTAATATTCACTGACATACGTTTTCAAGCATGCTTTTAACTTTTTCCCCCTAACCAACAGTTTGTGCCATCAACAGGCAGCAAGCATTTCAAGTGACCTTTCAGCTGTTGTTTATAAAGGAGAAACAGATCACGCCTGCACATCGGGTGCTCTCTACTTTCTCAAAGTTAAACACCACAATGTCCCATACAACCAAATAGAGGCAGAAACAAGGCTGTTAATGAACCTTTGATTAGTTAAAGCCAGGCCGGTGACTGTGGGATCTCTCTGAGTTTCCATGATGTCAGCTGATACACAAGCTGATCATAAGCGCAGTTTCCCCTTGGTATTTCTTATATAAATTTAAAACCCTCTTATTGGTTTTGTACATACACTGGTCCACAGGGAAAAAGACTGGCAGAAACATCAGCTGCTCGCTTTTTACAAGGAATGACAGATCTGAGCTCCAGGCACCTGTTATAGGCATGTAATGGCTGCAGCCCACTGTGTCTGACTTCTAAATCGGACAAGAGTTTTCTTGAATAAATGTTAGTAGGCAGCTTTTAGCCTAATTTCATTCTACTGTCAAACTAGCCCTGTTATGCGAGCCAATCACAGTTGTTGTTACAGGCTTTATATTTGTTTCATTGAATGCATCACGGAAATAAAAACAAAAAAAACTTGTTAAATCACAGGTACTTTGATCAGCTAAAGATTTCCTTGATCAGCTAAGGAATTTAAAATACATGGTTTGAGGGTTGCAACAGGTAGCTACCATTTTGTGTTTGCATTTCCTTTTTGCGTTCACTTCATGGTTAAGTGTTTCACATTACACTTGTACAGTACTTCTAACATGGAAATACAATTATAAAAGAGACTGAATGAAAACAATAAGCTATTATTACAATGTAATTACATGGTTATGTATGTCTTAATTAGGCAGTGAATGGTACAGCAATTTATCCAACTCTTTGTTGTTTTATTTTATTAAAAAGTATTACCATATCTCTATATAATCTTGTGAAGATTTGAGACCAAATTGCTAGTTCCTGAATAAACCAGTATTTTATTTACAATTTCAAACTGTGTAGATTTTAACTTTCAAACACTGCTATATAAACAGAAATCTCAATTTATTTCACTCATGAGGATAATATCTCCCTTAATAAATAAGATATTGAAATTATAGGGGGCACTGTTTTCATTTTCTCCATAACTTTAAAACCCTTAACCGCAGGATGAGCCCATCAAGTCCAAAATGATTTTGACAAACATTTCAAAAAATTTTCAATGTGCTATCTCCCCAACACACTGGTTAGTCACACCAGTAAAATGGGGTATTCCAATATGAAGGAAAAAAAAAAACTTGAAAAACGATATCTAAGATATTTGTAATAGTAGGAAGTGTTTCCAAGAATAACTTCAGAACCCCCCAAGCTTCTTGTATATGGAAACCTCAAAATGTTATGACACTGTATTCCTGTACACTAAAATGACAACACATGAATGGACTCATACACATAGTCAATACATAGTAAGTAGAAGGGGCTATAGTAAAAAGAAAACAAAAGCTGTCAAGACATCCTTGTTAATTGGTTTGAACACCATCTGTTTGGAATCTCAGTCCCATATCAACTATCCTGCTACAGCAGTAACTAGATACTAATGGGTTCATCACAACCACAAGAAGGATCCTTCTTACCATTTTCAAAGGCAATCTCTTCAGATTCGCTGGGAGAGGGAAGTGCTGGTAACAGAGGCTCCACGTTCATGATCAGCTGCTTGTTTAGAGAGTTAAAACTTCTGCTGTAGCCAATGGTGGACCTGGAAATGTAATGTAAAAAAGTAAAAAAGGTTATCAGTCCTTATTGGGATCTATTCCTTTCAGTGGCAGAGCTAAATACAGACACTGTTTGGAACACATGTGCTCTGTGGAAATAAAACAGTGTAATGCATGTGAGGCTCTTTGTTGTATTTCAGTCTGTAAAATTGTGTAAACCACCAGGGAATTGTAATGATTTACACAATTGAACCACCACTGTTTAGATCAATTGAATACCTCCTATTATCCTTATAATGGTCTACTGGCAGGTCTAAATTCTGCCATCCTAAACCTCCTTGATATATCACTGACCCTTTTAACCCTATTTTAATTGTATTTAGTGATGTTAATAAGGGGCAATAAATGACCCCGTCTGATTAAATCAGACTCGTTGTATTAGCTGAAGAGATCCAATCCCAAGACACTTTCCAATGCAGCATGCTGTCATTACCTGTGCACCTCTGGGGGATCTCTCTGGATTTTAGAGCTGGCTTCAATTACCTCTTTTGCAACTCTTCCGCTATAATAACAAGCAAAGGACAGGAGTATTTAGATTTCTAAGGAATCAGCTTTATGCAACTATTCCATGTTATTTGATCAACTAGTTTTAACTTTGAAAGTTATTTTTTTTTTAGATTATTTTGGAATGAAGGCATCTTTGTGAACATTTTTTTTTCATAAAGAACCGTATTGGCTGCCATCTTGCTTAATGGCCTGTTTGGTTTTGCCATTTTTGTTGTTGTTGTTACTTGAAACCATTCTGATTGGTTACAAACATTATAACAAACAGATGGGGAAAAAAATATGGAAAATAAAATTTTCTATATGTATTTTAATATTAGTGGTGGGAAACGGTATGAAAATTGTATATCGATATTGTGCATGTATTTCGATATTGATATTGATAATATCGAAGTCTTCTAAAACAAAGAAGTCGTCCAAAACAACTGGAACCAGGTACCAAAATAAAAATCAAGTAAATCAAGTATTTCTAGTACTTTTTAAGTACTATAAATAATAATAATAATAATAATAATAATAATAATAATAATAATAATAATAATAATAATAATAAACATCTCAGTTTGAATATAGTTATTAATGTTAAATGCGCTTCATGCTTTGGGATTCTTTCCGACATCTATTGGCCATATTCCGCTGTTGTTTTAAAACATGGCACCAAGCAAAGCAACATGTGTGGAATTTCTTTACCAAAGCAGGAGAAAACTCTGCCAATGAAATATTTCATTCAAAGGAGGAAGCATTAGCACACTTACTTAATGTGCTCCACAAATATTTTTTATTTAACCCAAAACAAAATAGGTAAACATTTCGTAAGTGTGTGTAATGTTTTTCTCATACTGATTTAATTGTGTACTTTGCACCTTGCACATTTTCTTTATATTTTCAAATATACTTATTACTTATACTTATTTGATCTATTTGGTAAAAATAAACAAAAAAACAAAAACTAGATTTGCACAATAACTGTAGATAAAGTATTCCGTATTGGAAGCTACACGGTTATTATTATTAATGGACCACAGAGTTTTTTTCCGATTTAGTTCCTGAGAAGAATAGTCACCACAGTTATTATTATTAAGGTGTACTTGCCGCTCGTTGTGTGTTACTGTTTTCTGTAAAACATTGATATCCTGTCAGTTAAGAAAAGGCTTAATGCAAAGCTTGTTTTAACATTGTCTTTATTACGTCAGCCAGAGACTTAATGCAGCATGCAAACAGCGTTTGGTACCCAAATGCCAATCAATGGAATAAAACGGTTAAATAACACTTGTGTGTGGTGTTTCTTTGTTTGACAATGATTGGTATGTATAGAGTTTATTGTATCTTAATATAAAATAAACTTGATTATACTGCATTTGTATTTTTAGCAGTATTTAGCAATTTATTTTATTAAAATCTATATCGCGATATGGAAATTATTATCAATATCTAACAATATCGATATTGATGCCCATCTCTATTTAAAAATAAATTAGTTCAACAAAAGCATAACTCTGTCTGGCAATTCTCCTAATGTTTACATAAAACACTCACTATTTATGGATCATATCATCACTCGTTAAGAAATATTCTAGAAAAAGATATAGAAATGTAAATAGCTCACCTGTATCGGAATCGGCTGCCTTTAAAAAATATATTACTGCTGGACATAGTTTTAATCTGACTGGACTTTGCACATCTATTAAGAGAAAAAAAGCCATATAAGAAAAAAAAATGATAAAAGAGATCATTAAATATCTAGCTGTGTATAGAGCATGTTATGGCCATGCTTTCCCCTCCCTCAATTCCTTTTATTTCCCATCAGGACCTACACCCCCTGCTTTCAACATGAATAAATAAATATATTCCCATACTTGATAAAACACACCAAAAGTGTTACTATGACACTTAAATCACATGTTTTACATGATTTTTAAACAATATAAGTTTCTATACACCAAAAAAATAAAAAAAAAATAAAAAAATGAATCGCACATATTAAGGCCTCTAGGATATGACTTGACTTATTGTTGAACAAACTTGATAGTGGATATTACACAAATGAAACTGGCTGTTTGACCTTTCTGCAATTATTATCACGAATATGATTCACTGTAATAGAAGACCTAGCAAGTTGGAAAATTCAACATGTAGGTATTACGGTCTGTAGTAGGTTCCAAAATCAACATCTTTATTTAGAGTGCCTAATGAGATGAAGGCCTATCATTTAAAGGACAGCTGGTGTAATTAGGTAAATGACTCAGCTGGAGATTTGTATCAACAGCATTCTACATATTGAGCTCCCAGGAGTGTGCTGTCAGGGGATGAAAGAGGGCCATGCCAAGACATTTCATTGTAATGTGTGTTCCAGTTACTTCCTCATTTTGGTATCGGTATCAATACTTTTTATTGGCAAATTTGAAAAAACGTGAAAACAAGGAAGTTATATCGCTTTTTGAATTTTCCAAATAAAACATAATTTTAATGTATTTCAAATAAGGCATGCTTTGTAAAGCAGAAAGGCTGTTTGTGTCCAACTTTTCTATTTCAAAAGTTTTGCTTACACAAATGTTGAAAGCTGTTCCGTGTTTTACGAATCAAGGATGGAATTAGTGTTTTTTTTAAAAGGATGAAGGTTTGAACTTCCCTGCTTCATTTTGTCTGTGTGTGAAGTTAAACAACGCTACAATACATACTTGTAGAAAGCCTGGTTCTCCACCCCGCACTTCCAGAGATGCTTGCAGGCAGCAGGTGAAGACGTGTGGAATGTCAGCACTAGCTTCTTCTGATGATTACAAAAAATAAAGTATATTAGGGCTCAGCTGTTTTTTTTTTTTTTTTTTTTGAAAAACAGTTTTGAAAAGAAAAAATTGTTGCAGGCATTTAAAGTAAATATTCTCTTAGTGAAAGTATAGGATGTGACTAAACTTGCTCATATGCTATGCTTTCAATGCATGTCAACAGTGGGTTCATGCATGTTAACTGTGGATTCGTAAGTAATCAATCTCAATCGTTTATCAAACTATACCCTTGGATTTGGGTAATATGCAATCATAACGGCATTTAAAAGTGAATTCATGCATAAGTACAGGAATAGCACAGCCTGCAAATCATTATCATGCCTAACTGAAGCATTTAAGTTCAGTGTCACTTTGCACAAAGAGCTGTGCTAGCAATGGGCACTTGAAAAAACACATTTCACACTTAATTACCCCAAAAAAAAACATCTGGTTTCACAAAAATGAAAAATGGTCATTGAAAAGCAATATGCAGGTTATTAGGCAGAACGGATAAGGTTAAACTCCTTCAGTCTCGATGACCATCCTAATGGAATGGAATGTTTAATTGTATCCGACATGTTCATTATATCTTATTCAACTGTTTATGCAATTTGTGAACTAGAATGATTATTGAGCCCAGTTCACAAACAAAAACATTCATTAAATAACTTTAAAGGAGCTTTATAAATAGGGCCCACTGTTTGTCACCACAACAGTATCACCACCTGCTTGTGATGCAAGGAAAGGGCTACAAATCTGACAAGATTAATGCAGGCTGCAAACTTGCAGATAACAACCATTTCCCCTTAACCACATCAGCTCCAGGACTTACGCAGCTACATCAAAAGACAGAGCCCTTGCAGTACAATGCCATACCTGTGTATGTCAAGGTCTGACGTCTGTTCTATGGGGTTTCTTTCAGCCTTGTCTGTCAGTATGCGTGCTGTATTGGTGCTGTGGAATGTTTGTATTGAAGTCGGGGGGGGGGGGGCTGGGGGGGGGTAAGAAGAGTTTGATGCGTGATTGGGTATTTTGAAATTAATAACTTTGAAAGAAGGTTTTATTTTGTGAAATGGATGATGATGATGATGAAGACCTGGAGCTGAAACCGTCCTTTGATTTTGCACCAGAGTATACAGCAATAGAGGAATATGCGCTTGCACCAACAACAAACAAGCAAGTATTTCATATAGAAATAATGTGCATGTTATTGTTAAAGAAAGTTTTTTTTATTCATCACAAATCTTGCATCTGTATGTTATCCTGCTTATAAAAATGTTATTCTTCAGAAAGCTTGTGTTTTGTATGTATTATACTGTTTGCAAATACAGGCTTTATGTTACTGTTTGTGTTATTCTTTTAAAAAATACATCTTTTTATTGTTAAAAAACAAAAAGTACATATCAAATGTGTGTGTTCTACTGTACACAGAGGCTTAAAGGGTTAATGGAAATGTTATATATCATTGATTTATACTTTGTTTTCTTTCTAATAGTATTTTATAGCAATTTCAGGGGTAAAAATACCACTTAAGATTGCTTCATTTTTACATCTGAAGTTGAAGGGGTTAAAGCTGCTGTGCAGTTTTATAAGGTGAAGATAAGCCAGTGTTGTAGAAAATAAGTTGACCGCGCAAGCACAGTAATGCAAAACTTGGCAAAAGTAAGGCAGGGCAACAGTTTGATTAAAGGGGAGGTTCACTGCATTTTCTTTTTATCTGACCGTTTTATTTTCAGAACTGTGTATGTTGGTGTGTGTTCGTGCCACTGTCTTTTCGTATGAACTTTAAAATGTGTGATCGACGACTGTTTCTATGGTAAACTGTTTTAAACCTCTGTCTTTTTATGTTTCTATAACATCGTTGTCAATAAGGTCCTATCCTGGTTAGTATTGAACTATATTGGAGGTGAAAGTAACAAACATTAAATAATGAATGACAATTCATTAAATGTTAAATTTAAGCAAGAATCGCATATTGAATTTTAGCATCAGATAATAAATACTAGCATTAAATATTAAATTCATGATTCAAATGTTAAATTTTAACATCAAATAATAAATTCAATATTGAATATTAAATGCAAGTATTGAATGTTAAATACCACCATCGAATGTTAAATGCACCAGTCGAATGTTAAAAACTAACATTAAATATGAGCTTTATCCATTTAAAGTGCCTTTCATCCATTCATTGTGCACTTTGTCATTCGATGTGGTTTTTATTCATTCGATGCATGCACTTGCAAACTGTCAATCAATCCCATTTTCCACTTGCCACTGAATTAATCAAAATACTTTGAAACCACTCTAAAATGTACAAAACAGTATCATCACTGGTATTAGTTTCTAGCATATTTCTCGCTAGAATAATTTTTTGTCGAGCGTAGTTCTGTAGCTGGGTCGCTATGTCGGACCAAGCAGCTTCAGCCATATGAACCTAATAAAATAACAACCGTTGTAAAAACAACCGCAAGTCTTAATAACTTTGTTTAATATGCAACTTTTTTTACACACAAAACAGGTAAAACAACAAGGCCCTTTTTAATTTCTACAGACGGCACAGGACAGATGCCGTATTTCAGTTTGAAAATCGAAGCCTCTCATTGGCTGAACAGGTTAACAGGTAACAAGGAGGAACACCGATCTCCCCGATGTGGAAGGGGTGGGAATGGGCGGGGCAGATTGGATTGATTGACAGTTTGCAAGTGCATGCATCAAATGGATGAAAACCACATCGAATGACAAAGTGCACACCAAATGGATAAAAGGCACATTAAATGGATAATGCTCATATTTAATGTTTGATGCTTGTTTTTAACATTCGACTGTTGCATTCAACATTCGATGGTATTATTTAAAAGTCAATACTTGCATTTAATATTCAATGTTGAATTTATTATTTGATGTTAAAATGTAACATTTGACGTTAAAATGTAATATTTGATACATTAATTTAATATTTAATGCTAGTTTTAATGCTAGTATTTATCATTTGATGTTAAAATTCAATATTTGATACTTGCTTAAATTTAACATTAATGAATTGTCATTCATTATTTAATTTGTGTTACTTTCACCTCCCATAGAACTACAGGTATTTACCACGGTTTAGCAAATACGTTAACTCTTTAGTTTTTAACTAATTCATGTATTGTTTCTTCCCAAACTTGTAATTGAAATACATGCATGATGATAACCAGTCTCCTGTTCGTTTTCTGTCCTAATTATACAAAGTACTGCATGTAAAAATAAATGAAACAACAAACAAAGCGCACAATACAAAATAATAATACGGTATAAGCAACATTTTTCATCATGTAATTGATGTGCACCATGGCCTAGTTAGTAATCGCAGCATGGAGCTCAATTTTTTCTATGACTGAAACTCATGCTTTAATTTTTGGAAAATCGCTCGCATACCTGTCCATGCAGTGCTTCCCAAAACAAGAATACCTCCAGAATAATGTTAAATATGTAACACATTTTGCTAGTTAACATTTGTTACACAAACAGAAATACACATTAATATCACAGGCTACTTACAAATTTCATTTAAAATGATGTATTTGTTGCTAATATATATTACAGCGATATTCACATTCCCTTATCTAGTGTCATGCTGTCAAACACATCCGATCTACTCATTTATATAAATTATACTTACCAAATTAATTTTACATTATTTATTGTTTGTTAATATATCCAAGCAACTTATTTCCTGGGCTCAATCCACTTATTTCCCAGCCTAAGCTTGTAGACATTGGAAACAATGGAACCTCCCCTTTAAATTCTAGAGCTTGATCAACTTATTTCCTAGGACACCGGCCATCCTAGCCTAGGGATAGATTGAAGTAACTGTGGCTAATGAAATACTTCCATAATTCTTACCTATTTTGCATTAGCTGCATAGGTTTTAAATGCAGTTTTGAAAGAAACACACATTACAGCAAACATGTATATTCAATTATATCTGGTGTGGTTCTACTTTAGGTTCAAGGAAGTTTCAGTTTTCTATGCTTTTTATAGGAAATGGGTTAAACTTGCGCTTGAGTCATTTCACCAAGCAGTGTCTTCTGGCTGAAAGCATATCAGTCAATAAGGTAAGCAGCTGATTGGTTATTGACAGGAAATAAGCCATTCAAGGGGTGGGGAACATTTTACACTCCAGGTGAAATGACCAAGCGAGTCGAACACTATCTGAAAGCATTGATATCACACAGAGGTTTCTTTAATCAAGTGCAGTATCAGATAATCAGATATCCTGTTTTAAAATACATGTTTACAATAGCAAATGTTTCTTTTTAAACTAGACATTTGAGACATTTAACGAATGGGATGCACAATAGGTAAGATTTATAGAATTCATTTTAAAATAATCATTTTTAAGCTACAATCACTTTAACTAGAAACCACAAGCAACACATTTAACTACAAACAATACAGAAGTAGACAATACAATAAAAAGTACTACATAAGTACTTATTATCAAATATTTACTTATATATAATCAATGCTTCTAGCTAGGTTAACACAAAGACCAGTTTAGCATTAAGACCACTCATTGTCAGTCCCTTTCAATCTGATGGACCAGTTCTCTAGTAAAACCATTTTACTCTTTCCCATTGGCGGTCGTATTGTGTTGTGGTAATAATAGAGGGATTCCTTTGTATATCAATGACATATGAGGTTGACTGTCTATTACAGGGTAACATTTACTACATGCAAATCACATTTGAATGTTAAATTATGAATTTGCAACAGTGGACCCTTTAAATTATATTATAGTTTTGCAATGGTTCCAAGGGAGATGCACGAGTAGTAAAATAATAAAAAGTGTGAAATGGAAAAAGGTGAGTGCATTGAGTGTTTAAACACAAAGTTCATGATGTTTTGTTCTGCAAGCAAGACTGCCATGCTGGGAGAGAGGGAACTACAGAAGACTGAATCCAGCACAGATCTTGTTTAAAGACACTGTGTACCATATGTAAACTGCATATAGATATAAATTGGACTAGAGCTACTGGACTTATGTTTTTAAAAAATACATATAAACTGTTGAGAAACAACTGGACCAAAAGCTGAGTTAATCTGGCCTGCTATGAGTTTTTAAAAGTATAACAAAAAGATGGAGACATATAGACATGTTCAAATATTAAAGTAAGCAACAGTAGAGATTTGTAACAAATTCAATCTTATATATTCATTGTGAGAACCAAACAACCAGATAAGCAAGATGATAGATTTTCTGTTTTCTCTTCACTTCAATAACATATTTTAATTTGTATTTGTGTATTAGTAGGGCTAACAACTTCTTATGAGTATGAAATACCAGCCATCTTACTGTAACTAATGTATTACTATTATTCGTGTTGTTTAAAATCACTTTGTATACAATTTTCCATTATAAAGCACCCTTGTGGCCTCAGTAGTGCTCCTAGAACCATGTTCTAATGCTCTATATCTAACTGTATATATAAAATACATGATTCTTGTTGGGTAAGATAATTGATATTTCACACCTGTAACAAGTTGCTCTTTAGTGGCAATGGTGGGTGTAATTGTTTGGTAGCTCAAACCGTTCCTTTTTCAGATATATGAGTTTGGTTATTGGCGTTCTACTGTAGTTCCACTCTTGGAAATGTAATTTGATAGAACCAAGGGGCTATCGAGGCTATTTGGCCTTCAATGATCTCTGACCCACCAGTTTATTACATTGCATCCTGCCTTTGAAGGAGATCTGTAATATAAACGAATCATTCATTTTATAGAATGAAATAAGAACAACATGGAAAACATTACACTATGTAACACAATTTTTGTTCCTGGGTAGTAAGTGTTATTTCCTAATTGCTTATGCCTCAAAAGTATAGAAAATGGTTATTATTCCCCACAAACTTTGCTTTTGTGACCAGGACAGTGATATTTTGAAATTTACCTATTTCCAAAGAGAAAACGGGCGAATTTGTGTCTTTTCGTTCACATAAAGTCAGAAAAAAACAACATATGAATTCAAATTAACATGTATTTATACTAAAGTAATACAAAAATGACTACAAAAGATTTAGTGAGTGAGTAGTTTTTCGAGATTTACGATTATACTGTAAATCACTTTCACGAATCAGCCCCCAAATGTAGTCTCCCATCATGTTCTCGTTATACTGTCCTTGGTAGCGGCGTTCAAAGTCCAGTATATCCTGGTGGAAGCGCTCGCCTTGCTCCTCTGAGTACGCTCCCATGTTCTCCTTGAATTTATCAAGATGAGCATCAAGGATATGGACTTTGAGGGACATCCTACAGCCCATTGTGCCGTAGTTCTTCACCAGAGTCTCAACCAGCTCCACATAGTTTTCGGCCTTGTGATTGCCCAGGAAGCCCCGAACCACTGCGACAAAGCTGTTCCAAACCGCTTTCTCCTTACTAGTGAGCTTCTTGGGGAATTCATTGCACTCCAGGATCTTCTTTATCTGTGGTCCGACGAAGACGCCGGCTTTGACCTTTGCCTCAGACAGCTTAGGGAAGAAGTCTTGAAGGTACTTGAAGGCTGCCGACTCCTTATCTAGAGCTCTGACAAATTGTTTCATAAGGCCCAATTTGATGTGCAGTGGTGGCATCAGCACCTTCCGGGGGTCCACCAGTGGCTCCCACTTGACGTTGTTCCTCCCCACAGAGAACTCGGTCCGCTGTGGCCAGTCCCGCCTGTGGTAGTGCGCCTTCGTGTCCCTGATGTCCCAAAGGCAAAGATAGCAGGGAAACTTGGTAAAACCGCCTTGGAGACTGTGGCAAAGTGCCCCCCCCTGTGTATGTTATATGTTACGTGTTGTGTGTAAATGTTGGTGTATAGGCATTGGTACACGGGATATAAGCGGTCTGTGTTTCACGTGTGTGTAAATTGTATATTTGTAGTTAGGCACGGGGATGGCACATCACATCACGTGCAAGTAAAAAGTAATAGTATGTGAGCACGGGGAATTGCACTTTAATTAATTCACGTGCAGTTGTACCGAGATTCCAATTGAATGATTGACGAGCAATCGAATCTCGGTACAACTGCATAAAAGCTGCATGTTTTCACTCACTGGTGGTTGGTGTTCGGTGACTGGAGAACGGGTTAGGAGACGGAGGGTATTGTAAAGCAAAATAAGTAGTAAAAGAAGCTCACCGTGTTTGTCTGTGTAGTCCGTTTTGTTTGTCTGTTTATTTTGGCTCAAGTGCCGTGTTTTTGTGTTTTGTTACAAACGTTTATTTTCTGTCTGTTTATTCATTAAATGCTGAGCGAAAGCATTCGCTCAGCTCCACCAAACTCCACATCTGTCTGTCGTTTGTGTTCCTGTTTCTGGTCTGACGCCACCCACTCCGGTCGTCTTTGTGACACGTGGTGTCAGAACCGGGACAACAGCGCCTCCAGGGCTCAGGCCAGAGCGGGAACCGCAGTTTTTTTTTGGGAAAAAAAAAAAAAAAACCAAAGGAGATGAAATGGGGAGAAGAGGCTGGAGAAGAGCACAGGAGGGCAAAGGGAGAAAGGTGGAAGCAGGGCTGTGGTGTTTCGACTGTGGCCAAACTAGCCACACCACCATACCCTGCTCCGTCCACAGGACCCTACAGGCAATGGCCCAAAGACTGGGATGGGGGGAGTGGTGCCCTGGCTGTGGGGCATATGGGCACACGTTGGCCCTATGCCCCATGCAGGATGAAGAAGAGGAGCCCTTGCTGCCACGTCCTATGCCTGAGCGGGAGGAGCCCGAACGTCCACAGCCCGAGTGGGAGGAGCCCGAACGTCCACAGCCCGAGTGGGAGGAGCCCGAACGTCCACAGCCCGAGTGGGAGGAGCCCGAATGTCCACAGCCCGAGTGGGAGGAGCCCGAACGTCCACGGCCCGAGAGGGAGGAGCCGGTGCGTCCACGGCCCGAGAGGGAGGAGTCGGTGCGTCCACGGCCCAAGAGGGAGGAGTCGGTGCGTCCACGGCCCGAGAGGGAGGAGTCGGTGCGTCCACGGCCCGAGAGGGAGGAGTCGGTGCGTCCACGGCCCGAGAGGGAGGAGTCGGTGCGTCCACGGCCCGAGAGGGAGGAGTCGGTGCGCCCACGGCCCGGAGGGGAGGAGCCAGTGCGTCCTGTGTCCGGAGGGGAGGAGCTGAAGGCCCAAACCCCTATTTTTTTTTGGGAGGGACGAGGGCGTGAAGCTCAGGCTCCACAGCAGCCGCTGTTTTTGCTGCTGAAGGGAGCCCAGCGGAGACGCCCGCCACCAGCTCTACCCCCGCTGTCGGAGGAGCCGGCAGCGCCACCAGCCCTACCCCCGCTGTCGGAGGAGCCGGCAGCGCCACCACCACCCGAGGGAGAGGAGCAGGAGCTGCCTCTGCCTCCACCACCTGAGGGAGAGGAGCAGGAGCTGCCTCTGCCTCCACCACCCGAGGGAGAGGAGAAGGAGCTGCCTCTGCCTCCACCACCTGAGGGAGAGGAGCAGCAGCTGCCTCTGCCTCCACCACCACCACCCGAGGGAGAGGAGCAGGAGCTGCCTCTGCCTCCACCACCACCACCCGAGGGAGAGGAGCAGGAGCTGCCTCTGCCTCCACCACCACCACCCGAGGGAGAGGAGCAGGAGCTGCCTCTGCCTCCACCACCACCCGAGGGAGAGGAGCAGGAGCTGCCTCTGCCTCCACCACCACCCGAGGGAGAGGAGCAGGAGCTGCCTCTGCCTCCACCACCCGAGGGAGAGGAGCAGGAGCTGCCTCTGCCTCCACCTCCCGAGGGTCCGCTGCTGCTGCCGTCGCCTGAGGTCATCGAGGGTCCTGCTTCGCCTGGGGTCGCCGGGGCCTCTGCTTTGCCTCGGGTCGCTACACTGTGGCCGGAGCTCCATGAAGGGGAGCTGCCGGCCATAAAGAAAGAGGGGGAGGTCACGAGACCAGCTCCCCCAGCTGCACTTTCGCGGCAGCAGATAGTGTGGCTGAAGCCCCGGAAGAGGGAGCTGCCAGCCACGAAGAATTGGGGGGTGCCAGACATTCCACCATGGCCACCCCCAGAAACAACTTGCTTCCCCCTCTTCCGGGACTTTGGGACTGAGGGGGGAGGTGGCCATTGAGGCCATGTGTGCGTTGCACAAGGGGGGATATATGTGGCAAAGTGCCCCCCCCTGTGTATGTTATATGTTACGTGTTGTGTGTAAATGTTGGTGTATAGGCATTGGTACACGGGATATAAGCGGTCTGTGTTTCACGTGTGTGTAAATTGTATATTTGTAGTTAGGCACGGGGATGGCACATCACATCACGTGCAAGTAAAAAGTAATAGTATGTGAGCACGGGGAATTGCACTTTAATTAATTCACGTGCAGTTGTACCGAGATTCCAATTGAATGATTGACTAGCAATCGAATCTCGGTACAACTGCATAAAAGCTGCATGTTTTCACTCACTGGTGGTTGGTGTTCGGTGACTGGAGAACGGGTTAGGAGACGGAGGGTATTGTAAAGCAAAATAAGTAGTAAAAGAAGCTCACCGTGTTTGTCTGTGTAGTCCGTTTTGTTTGTCTGTTTATTTTGGCTCAAGTGCCGTGTTTTTGTGTTTTGTTACAAACGTTTATTTTCTGTCTGTTTATTCATTAAATGCTGAGCGAAAGCATTCGCTCAGCTCCACCAAACTCCACATCTGTCTGTCGTTTGTGTTCCTGTTTCTGGTCTGACGCCACCCACTCCGGCCGTCTTTGTGACAGAGACCCATCAGGAATGCCACCATTGCAGCCTCTTGATGCCATCTCAGAAAAATGCAGATATGTATTCACTTAGGCAGCTGGAACTAAACTGAACTGGTGGGCTTAAGGCCCCTGTATTTATACTACTATTTATATTACTGGAAAGTTCTAGAAAGTTCTAGAAGTTACTCCAAGTTTACTCAGCACTGAATCTATCTGGAATGTTCTGGAAAATAGGTAAATTTCAAAATATCACTGTCCTGGTCACAAAAGCAAAGTTTGTGGGGAATAATAGCCATTTTCTATACTTTTGAGGCATAAGCAATTAGGAAATAACACTTACTACCCAGGAACAAAAAAAAAAAAAAAGATTTGTTACACTGTGCATACACACTCTAAAACATTACAGGTAATTATATTAAATATAATTACTAAATACCAGCTCTACTTTGTAGCACATGACTTACAATATGTCCTGCATATATCATTATTACACATAGATTAAGTGTATTAGTATTTTAACTGGTGGTTAAAGACACCTGACCCTTGGATTTCTTATGGACTAGTAATGCATCACTGGTAAACAAACCCTGGTCACAGTCACAATAAGAAAAAGATTGTTAAGAACAACAATGGGGTAATAAATAATCTGCTCTAAAGCAAACACATTCCAGAACATTTAGAAAATGAACAATCTTCTGAAGAAATACTATATATTATATTAGCTTGATAAATGGCTTTAGCTTACTTCTTTCTGAATGCCTATAACGTAAAACGTCTTCCCTTCAAATTTCAATTTGCTGACATCAGCCCTGGAATCAAAAACAGATGCTGTCAAACCAAATGTATTCCTAAATATGTAAATATTATTAGATGCTATAATAACTACGTGTTATACCTTAATGAGAGTTCAGTTAAATGGGTAGACATACACAATTTCAAAGGTATCTTATATGTAGACGTTTACCATATATATATGTCCTATATTCCTGGCAATACACATAAGGCCAATATAAGTCTATATGATACACATATGTTTTCTAATAGTCATTCAGAATGTTATATGAAACATATATATTTGTTCCATATGGGTGATTAATCATTATCAATTACTACACTCCTTGTGTAAATATTGACTTTGTTTACTTAATGAAAGGATTTTGAAATGTGGATAAATGATTCTTGTTCCATACATGGCACATTATTTCACAATAAGACAATATCCTTTTTAGGATATACACATCAAATACAACACCATAGATAAACTTCTGCTGTGGGTCACATGGTCAGACTGCAGCTGGATCATTGGAATAAGTTTGAACTATGACACATGATGTGATTAGGTACCAGGAAGCAGCAGGAGCTTTTCGTCTATAATGTGGTCCTTGAGATAATTGAAGTTTAAAATACTATGGACCAGTGTTTTAGCTCGTGCAAACAGTAATGACAAAGAACATTGACACAGTACCGGTAAATTCATATGATATATTCAGTAAACAAAGCTACAGCATATTCCCTAATCAGGGTTGTTAGTTGAGAAACAATGCCTGATATACAGACCCAGTGTTGCCCTTGGAATTGTATTGGCTCTGAGCCCCTTCTCCACTCCAGTGCACCACCTCATCAAACAATATGTGCTTAAAGATGAATGACTGAGACCAAAATTATTTGCAAGATCATGTCCCTTAATTTACACAGTAGATCAACTGCACAAGTTATACATTTGCAGTGCAAAATACACGTCCATTAGTGCAAAAAACAGGTTCATTTGAGTTCATTTGTCTACATTGATGTGAAAGCGGTACCCTTTTAGGGATACAGGTGGCAGGCACAGATATTGTAACTTTGATTATTATGCTCTGTTGGGGATGGATACAGTACAGATTTACTGAAACACACCGTATGCATTCATGTATGGGGCTGATGTGGGTTCAAAAAAGGTGAACCCAACCTAACATGTTTTGAAAATTGAATTTATGCAAAAACCGGACGCTATACACATGTTTTTAACTTAAGGAGTTGGTTATTTGCCTGTGGTTTGTTCTCAACCCCACCAGAGAGATAAGAGATGCATGGCTTTTTATTTATTGGACAGCTGGGAGTGTAACAGGTACCTGGGGTCCCTACAGGTACTTACCAAGCTATTTCATATATGAGAGCACAGGCTCAAAAGAACTAGATTGCAGCTCCCAAGCTGATGAGTTCCCCATCGCCCACATTGTACACCATAATAAGATGGTTTATAAGAGGTGATTACCATTTTAACATGTGAATCCTCTTATTCCCCTGGAAAACCACAAAGCCTGTGGCAGTAAATCCTAAAAAAGCTGTAGATCCAGTAAAATCCTAAAGAAAACAAAGAAAACATCAATTCATAGCACATCCTGTATTGCCTGGAGTGCACCACATACTGTAAAGGGGCAACATGAACAGCAACAGTGTTTATTCTTGTTTTGCATTGTAATTACTAATATTTTATTTAATGGCTAATGATCGGGGGGCCAACCATTACCATGGAATAAAATGTCAACCCACCCTGAACAATAGCCAAAGTGTCTAGCTGGGGTGGTTATGGTGGGTTGTCTTTTACTCAAGGTAATGGTGGCTATGATACTGAATTTTCTCTTTGAAAAAATCATGTATCACTAGAAGATACACATACTGGCTTAAGTATTACTTTTTAAGGGTGTTTCTACTGAATTGGTATAATACTCTGAATCATACATTATTGGCAAAAGACAGCTTAAAGATTAAGTAGCGGGGTTCCGAAAAAATACAGCATTACACGTCCCCACGTGTTGCTACAACTGTTTAAATATTCATTGTTAACATCCTGACAACATTTTACACTTATAACTTTGAACTGGTTTCAAAGCTCTTTTCAAAATGGCCGCTCTAGTGCACTAATAGTGTAAGGATTATTGCCGACATTGTCAAACAGGTAAGACAGCAATAACAATCCATGATGTGGTACGGAACACAAAGCCAGAGCAGAGCGCTTATGTTTTTTTGTTTTTTTTTAATCGCTCTTCCTTGAGTGATTTAGAGGACAGATTTCAAAATCCAGTGCACTAAAGCGGCCATTTTGAAAAGAGATTAAAAGTTGAAAGTGTAAAAAGTTGTTAACAATGAAAAGAAAAATTGCTGGTGCGTACAACGCTATTTTTTTCAGAGCCCAGTGTTGGACACGCTAGTGTTGGACAACAGGTAAATTACCTTGCATGGGTGAGGGTCAACCCCATAGGTTTCTAAAGAATGTGCTTTCTGGAGCAGATTTAATTCGGCAAGAGCTGGACTCTGGCCTCTGAAAAATCAAACACAGCATGTTAAGTCTACTATTGATCATAGAAAGAGAATATACATCTGCTGATTTAGTAGGGTTGTTTTTTTAACTACTTTGTCTGTTTTTCCAGGTGTAATACAAAGAACAAAGACATTGCATCCAGGCTTGTTTAAAGCTGTGTGGCTGGTTTGGTAAAATGTATAACAGACATGCTTCAAAGGTAGACACAACAGTCTGGCAGTGCATAATTTAACATTGATTAAGAATGGGTCTCCTGTTTAAGCAGGACATAGGCAGCTATCAGGCATACATCCTAAAGACGCTGTTGCCATGAGTCAGTCGCCTGTTCAATTAGTGCCATAGCTGAAGGGGGAGGGTCTAATCTGAGTACCTGCAGCCAAGGAAGGAGTCAAAACCTTTCTAGCAAGAATAGCACAAACAGTGATAATCCACTCAAACCCACACACATAGAAAATCCAGACAACATGGAGCCAAGTCATAAACACTGTTCGGTTCATAAACAACGTCCATTAGAAATGCAGTTGAAGCGAAGTAATTCTGGAATTTATTTATCCCAGAGAGCTCAACTATGACGCAGCACCACATCTACAGTACAGCAGGGTTTTGTTTGTTTCCAATGTTACGGCTGTGAGACATAATTCAGACGAAGGTAAACTGAGGTAAAAAGAGACATGCACGTGAAGACAAACAGGAATTTAGGTCAGGGTTTTTAATGAAGACTCAAACTGCCATCCATTTACCTTGGCTGTTCCCTTACTGTTGTGCTGTGTTATACAACCCTAACTTTTCCAAATGCAAGTCACCTGCTTGTGCACTATGTTCACCTTACTTATTGTTGGGTTTTTTTCCTCCCCATTTTCCACATCTAGAATAGCTGCTTGGTGTACCCTAACCTGTGCTTTTTAATTTTTTTTTAGTTTTTACAGTTTTACAAGTAGCTGTTCGTAGATACCTGAGTTCATTTTTATGTATTTCCACAATCTTCTTTTCTAGTTTTTGCGTCTGTTTGGGGAACAGCTTGAACTCGGTGATGTAATCATCTGGATGTTCATCAGGTTCATAATCCCCCAGCTCATCTGAAACAAAACAATGGAGATTAAGATCGCAGGCGCTCTGTAATTAATAGCTGAGCATTAATAGATCTGGGCAATTTAACGTGAAAAATCTGGGGATCTTATTGGACTCTGATTTATCTTTTGAATCTCATATTCTCAAAGTCACCACTGGTCATGCCATAACTCATATGCAGCTTATAGAGAATGCAACTGCTAGGGTTTTCAGCAGAATTAAAAAAAGAGCCCGTATACTGTAACTCCTATGTTGGCCTCACTACACTGGCTCCCCGTGAGGTTTAGACTTTTGCCATACAGTACAGTACAAAGGTATTGCACTAGATTATATAAAGGAGCTTTTTATTGAGCTTTTATTCACATATATACCTCCATTGATTTAATTTCAGCTGATGCAGGCTTGCTGTGCATCCCACAAGTATACGCAAAAACGAAGGGAGAGAGAGCTTTTACAAGTGCCACATCAATTAATGCTTTTAAGTCAAAATTAAAAACATACTTTTATAGTTTAGCTTTTTGCAAAATTAATTGTGTACACTTTGTTTTACTTTTCAAAATGTATTTGTAATATTATATTATATCACACTGTACTTTATTTGGACTTTCTATTATTTTGTCTTGTACAATGCGTTGACATGAGATGTACAGTGCTTTTTGTATGAAAGTTGTTAAATAAATAAAAAAATGTTTTATTTATATTTTATTTGATTTAAGTACTGTGGATGTAAAACATCTACAAAATATATATTTGTTTACAAAATAAATGCATTTGTTTACAGTAAAAGTGGAGGCGTTTTAAATAGTCACCTAATTTGTATTTTGAGGGAGGCTGCTCAGAATGTTAAACTTAACCCAATAGGCCAAAAAACATCCTTTAACAAGGTCCGATTTAAAGCTGTTGGGCCTAATTGCCGAGGCAACCCAGCTGCCAGTTGATTTAAGATAACAGGTGTTTATTTTTTAAAGATATTACCCATGTAACTCAGCTACCAACCAGTTCTTTTTTACAGTGTACTTATAGTTTTAGGGGCTTTGCCACTGCCATCAGACTCACCTTGCACTATGCAGGCCCCCAAGTATGCCGCATCAGAGAAGGAACAAAGCAAGCGCCCATGGAATATGTCTCTCTTTAACTGCAGATACAAAAGGTACCTGTAATGACAGGAGAGAGGGGCACAGTTTGTTATGCTCATTTACTGTCACAAGCTCTTAGGAAACATTAGCTTAGAGGGACAAGGGACTGTTAAGACCAAAAGTCATAAATTACCATAATATAACCTGTGCAATTATTCTCATTCAGGCAGCAAAAATGAAATTACAAATGCAAACTTGTTCTTTTGTCTGTCTCTTGAGATACAGTCTATGGAAGTCTCTGAAGACTCTTCTCGTGAGTCAGTGATTTATTCTTCATGGATCACAGAATAAATAAATGGAATTAAATTCTTAGCCCACAAAAGCCCCGACAGTAACCTCCATTGTTTATGAGAAAAAAATATTGGTCATTAGTTAAGCTTAACACCTGTCAATTAACCTTCATTCATTTGGAAATGTATGTCCATTTGTTAATTGTTGAGAGGGCATCCAGAATGAAGTACCATAATTAATTCAAACAGTGAATTAAAAAATTCAAATAAACAGTTTTATGTAACATTTTATGTATTGTGAATGGAATTTACAGTCACAGCACCAGGACTGAGCTCCTGTAGTACTTAAGTCTCACACTAGAGAGTGCATCGCACTTAGAGAATGTTTTGGTAGCTTCAATTTTATACATTTAAAAGTGTGCTATGTTTTTTTAACTCTGTTTTCTGCTTGTATTATCTTCATTAACATTATTATTTGTCTTCATTGTATTGTGCTGATAATCTTCTGGTTGTTAAAGGACATGAATATATTTAAAATGCTAGAAATGAACTGCTTCACCCTGCTACCTTTGTAGGACATATGGTCTAATTGCATTTAGACCCTAGAAGGAGTCTGAACTACACCATGTGAAGTCTTTGAAATGTCTTCAGCACAAGGTACTTTTCAGACATTTGTGCAAGTCTATTGTATGATCAAATTGTAGGTAGACAAGCCTTTACAGGTATCCATTTACCTGGAACCCATTTCAATGCACTCTTGACTGAACTATAAAACCCCTCACAGACTGACATGTGGCTGACCAATCAATGCAGAAGGTTCAGGGGGTTGTTAGCACAAGTGTAAACACATGCTACATTTGTTTTAACGGCACTGATAACATTTTACAGGGAACATGGATTGAGTTGATATTTTCACTGTGGGTTACAGTACTCAATATGGGAAATATGTGACAATTTTTTATAAGCCACCTTATAAGGCTTTATGTTATGAAACACACCTCATCCTGCATACTGAGTGATGTCACAAGTCACCTTCCACTTTGTTAACACTGATCACATCAACACGCTTTCTAAGAAAGTTCCATTATTAGTAAAGGCAGTAATGATTTTGACGGTGAGCATAATAATAATCATTATTGTAATTAACTAATAGTACATGTCTCATTTAAATCGGTTGCAATTGTGCTTAGGCATATTAGAAAGTGTCAGGTTTTTAATAAAAAGAGCATGCCACCCTGTTCCACATGAAATAACATATTCTAGTCTGCTCTTCCCCTGAGTAATAATACAGATGAATAGCTGTACAGGCTGACAGCTTTGATATGTATGATACAATATTGCCTGTGGATAGGATACAGCTTGTCAAACATGTTTTCCTTTTTACATTTAATATATTTAAAATATAAGCCAAGCTCTGCAGCTATAGAGCTTGTGTGTCTGTATCTGTATTTAGAACAGCCTGAAGACCACAACTATTTTTGTTTAAACAATAAAAGTGCTTTCGATTCTGTCTGACTGTGCGCCCTTTACAGTCTCAAAATAGGGACCAGCACCAAAATGCAATTCATGGGCAATTCACTGAGTAGGCAGCATTAAAAACTAAAAAACGTTTCAAGGTGACTTGGCAGATACCTGATTTTTAAATAACAATACATACTAATTGTACTTCTTTTTTCAGACAGGGATAATCAATTTAGGCTATGATACGAAGACAGTGATGAGCGAATCAATCACAGTGAAGCATGTAATGGTGCAGTTTATTGAACAAGTTACCTAATTTGGCCAAATGTACTCCTAGAGTGCCATCTTATATTGAATGTGTAATCAATTGATTAACTCTTTTTTTTTGCATTGATAAGAAACCTCCTGTCCGTATCCAGTTTCTAATGTATCTGGTCAAATCTAGCCATTACCTGGATATTTAAATTGACATATGCACTGATTCACGGGACAGGAGCAAGGGCTGAGCAGACTAAGCCCTGGGACTTGAAATAGGAATTATGTGCTTGTGACTTTAGGAAGATGACATGTTTTCCCTTGGCTCGCAGAGAACCGCCCCCAGGGAGATGAGACCAAACCGATCGGTAGGCCTCCAAGGCTGGGAAGCAAGCATTACTTCCCCCAAGGGGAAAATGAAGAGAAGTACAGCGGATACATTTGAGAAGACTAGAAGCCGTCCCGACTAACAAGGAAAGCCTACACTTAGGGCAAAGGTGGCAACTCAACTTTTATCATGGGCCACTGTAACAGGGTGAGGTGCCCTGTACATTGTTTGTTTACTTTTAGACCGGGGTCCCCCTCTGCCCCTGTGTTATTTTGTATTATTATTATTATGATTTATTATTGTATTTGTCGGCGAGCGCCGTGTTTTTGTTTTGTTTTTAAAACGTGTCCTGGCAGAGGCGAGATCGGTGCTCGTCCTCTGCCAGGAGTAATAATTAATAAACCCGTGCAGATTGTGGCCGAGGGGTAATAGGATGATTTGCTAATTAGTTAAACCCCTCGGCCATGATATAAAAAGCCTGCAGCTCTCGCTAACGGGGGGTGGGTGTTTGGAGTAGAGAGACGGAGAGCGAGAGGATTAAAACGAAACTAACAGTAAACAGGAACAGTGACGGCGATCTGCCCAGCCTGACCTGTGTTTTTGTGTTAGTGATTTCTTTTTGTTTAATTATTTATTTTGCTCTGTGAGCGAGTGTTTTCTGTTTGAATATTTTATTTATTTTTTGGATTCATTAAATAAAACGGCGCCCGCGCCACTGCACAATACCTTTTTGTTTTTTTTGTCCCTTCTTCTGCCGTGACGTCAGACCACTCAGCCGTTCCTGCCACACGTGGTGTCCTGCATGGGATTGCAGCGCCTCCAGGACGCAGGCAGAAGAGGGTACTGCAGGTTTTTTTCGTTTTTTTTCGTTTTTGTGGTTGGAGGGAGAAAGGAGAGTAAGGAGGAAGAAGGATGGGAGGAAAACGGAGGATAGGGAGAAGGATGAGCTGCAGACAGCAGCAGCTGCAGCAACAGCAGCCCGGGTGTTACTGCTGCGCTGAGCCTGGGCATTCCAGGACCAACTGCCCCTGGTACCCCCTTGGACAGCGACCCCAACTATGCCCCATCTGCGGAGGTGAGCACTACGTGGCCCGCTGCCCTGTCCATCAGGAGCAGGTGTCGCCTCAGTCTCCACAACCAGCAGGGGGAGGTAGACTGCTGCTCCCACCGCCCCAACAACAGCGGCCACAACAGCAACCACAGCAGCTGAACAAGAGGTGGTGGTCCAGGGTGCCAACTAAGTTTGGACCCCCGGACTGGGCAGCTGAACAGGAGCAGTGGAGGAAGGAGGGGGCTCCTATGTGCGGCGCCTGTGGCGAGTTTGGGCACGTCAGGGAAGACTGCCCTTACGGGGACCCCCAGTTTGAAGAGGCGTGGGACCAGGGTCTGGTGGGGGACGCTGCAGAGTGGTTCTGGGCAGTGGACCAGACCCGGTCATCTCCAGCACCCAAGAGTGAGGAGCCCGAACGTCCTGCGCCTGAAAGGGAGGAGCCCGAACATCCTGCACCCAAGAGGGGGGAGTCGGTGCGTCCACAGCCCAAGAGGGGGGAGTCGGTGCGTCCACAGCCCAGGTACATGCCAGCAGAGGGAGAGTTCCTGCTGGTTCCACCTCCACCTCCGTGGGAGGACTGCATGTCGCTTCCACCTCCGCCAGCAGAGGGAGAGTTCCTGCTGGTTCCGCCTCCACCTCCGTGGGAGGACTGCATGTCGCTTCCACCTCCGCCAGCAGAGGGAGAGTTCCTGCTGGTTCCGCTTCCACCACACTGGGAGGACTGTGTGTCGCTCCCACCTCCGCCAGCAGAGGGTGAGTGCCTGCTGGTTCCGCATCCATCGCCGCCACCAGCAGAGGGAGCATGCCTGCTGGTTCCGCCACCAGCAGAAGGAGCATGCCTGCTGGTTTCACCGCTGCCTCCTTCGCAGCCAGAAGGGGAGGAGCAGGAGCTGCCTCCTTCGCAGCCAGAAGGGGAGGAGCAGGAGCTGCCTCCTTCGCAGCCAGAAGGGGAGGAGCAGGAGCTGCCTCCTTCGCAGCCAGAAGGGGAGGAGCAGGAGCTGCCTCCTTCGCAGCCAGAAGGGGAGGAGCAGGAGCTGCCTCCTTCGCAGCCAGAAGGGGAGGAGCAGGAGCTGCCTCCTTCGCAGCCAGAAGGGGAGGAGCAGGAGCTGCCTCCTTCGCAGCCAGAAGGGGAGGAGCAGGAGCTGCTTCCACCACCACCTGAGGGAGAGCAGCAGGAGCTGTCTCTTTCTTCACCACCACCACCACCCGAGGGAGAGGAGCAGGAGCTGCCTCTCCCTTCACGACAGGATGGACCGAAACAGAAGGTTGGCGGTCCGCAGCTGCCCTTGCACAGGCTGCTAAAACGAGCAAGGGGGAGAATCGCTGGGTCGCAGCGGCTGAGAAGAGGGCCAAACCTAGCCCCAACGCTGGTCCTGGCTCCCCTCCTGCAATCGCCTCCTGAGGGTCCGCTGCCGCCGTCGCCTCCTGAGGGTCCACTGCCGCCGTCGCCTCTTGAGGGACCGCTGCCGCCCTGTCGTGCATCGCCTGGGGTTGCCAGCCGCTCCGCATCGCCTGGGGTTGCCAGCCGCTCCGCATCGCCTGGGGTTGCCAGCCGCTCCGCATCGCCTGGGGTTGCCAGCCGCTCCGCATCGCCTGGGGTTGCCAGCCGCTCCGCATCGCCTGGGGCTGCCTGCTCCGCATCGCCTGGGGTTGCCAGCTGCTCCGCATCGCCTGAGGTTGCCAGCCGCTCCGCATCGCCTGGGGTGGCCTGTTCCGCATCGCCTGGGGCTGCCATTTGCTCCACACAGGGTGCAGGGTGCGAGGGAGAAGTGGAGCTCCCGCTGCCGCCTCTATGGCCAGGGGCTCCCCTCCCAAGTCCGCTGCTGCTGCCGTCGCCTCCCGAGGGTCCGCTGCTGCTGCCGTCGCCTCCCGAGGGTCCGCTGCTGCTGCCGTCACCTCCCGAGGGTCCGCTGCTGCTGCCGTCACCTCCCGAGGGTCCGCTGCTACTGCCGTCGCCTCCTGAGGGGGCGCTGCCGTCGCCTGGGGTCGCCAGGGATCCTGCGTCGCCTGGGGTCGTCGAGGGTCCTGCGTCGCCTGGGGTCGCCAGGGGTCCTGCTTCGCCTGGGGTCACTACACTATGGCCGGAGCCCCACGGAGGGGAACGGACGGCCATGAAGAAAGGGGGAGAGGTCAGGAGACCAGCTCCCCCAGCCGCACTTTCGCGGTCGGAGATCATGTGGTCGGAGCCCCACGGAGGGGAACTGCCGGCCATGAAGAAGGGGGGGGAGGTCAGGAGACCAGCTTCCCCAGCCGCACTTTCGCGGCAGGAAACACTGTGGCCAGAGCCCCACGGAGGGGAGCTGCCGGCCACGAAGAAGGGGGGGGAGGTCAGGAGACCAGCTCCCCCAGCCGCACTTTCGCGGCAGGATAGTGTGTGGCGGGAGCCCCTGAAGAGGGAGCTGCCGGCCACGGAAAATTGGGGGGTGCCGGACCTCCCACCATGGCCACCCCCATGGACACTGTGCTTCCCCCCCTCTTCCGGGACTTTGAGACTGAGGGGGGAGGTGGCCGTTGGGGCCATGTGTGCATTGCACAAGGGGGGGGATATGTAACAGGGTGAGGTGCCCTGTACATTGTTTGTTTACTTTTAGACCGGGGTCCCCCTCTGCCCCTGTGTTATTTTGTATTATTATTATTATGATTTATTATTGTATTTGTCGGCGAGCGCCGTGTTTTTGTTTTGTTTTTAAAACGTGTCCTGGCAGAGGCGAGATCGGTGCTCGTCCTCTGCCAGGAGTAATAATTAATAAACCCGTGCAGATTGTGGCCGAGGGGTAATAGGATGATTTGCTAATTAGTTAAACCCCTCGGCCATGATATAAAAAGCCTGCAGCTCTCGCTAACGGGGGGTGGGTGTTTGGAGTAGAGAGACGGAGAGCGAGAGGATTAAAACGAAACTAACAGTAAACAGGAACAGTGACGGCGATCTGCCCAGCCTGACCTGTGTTTTTGTGTTAGTGATTTCTTTTTGTTTAATTATTTATTTTGCTCTGTGAGCGAGTGTTTTCTGTTTGAATATTTTATTTATTTTTTGGATTCATTAAATAAAACGGCGCCTGCGCCACTGCACAATACCTTTTTGTTTTTGTTGTCCCTTCTTCTGCCGTGACGTCAGACCACTCAGCCGTTCCTGCCACAGCCACTTATTGAAAAAAATCGATGTAACCATTTCTTAAACCGGGTCGCGTATACGGTAGCTAAAAATAATACAACCGTTTTCCGCAATTTGCTTTGTAGCTGCAATACAAATAGGACATCTATCAATATATACATGTATACAGCTATATAACTAGTATGTATGACCTTTAATCACAGTGAACTGCTACCATATACACACTCAATGCAAAATTAAAATGGACTTACTGTGGCTCAGTGGGATTGCTGGGCATTAACATTGAGCGATGGTTTTGAAACCCGGCACAAGTGAAGGCTGAGATCCGGTACAGCGGATCTCACCTCTGCCTACAAATCCTCGTCAGTTAGATGGGATCTGAGCTTTGTTTTAATCCTCCCCATCGCAGAAAATGTTGATTCATGTGTGTATGTTGAAGCAAACACTGATAGAATTTTTGCTGCTGCATTTCTTAGACTTGTTTTTTCAATGCATTTCCACATTTCTAAAGTACCCTCTGCATTTGCTCCTATGTAGTTTCTCTCTTCTGTTTGCAGCTTAAGCAATTTGTTTTCCATGTCTTCTTTTGCAATGCTGAGATATTCAGCAATCTCGCCTGCATTTGCAACTGGGAAATCAAAGGGATTCTCGACAAACTGAACTGGTTTCTTCAGTGCATTTGCACCGATCTGCCTCCAAGGCTTGGAACATGTATGCTGCCCCCAGGGGAAACCTGGAATTATAGATAGATTGTTAAGAAAGATTTGGCCGGGGGTCCCCTCTGGCTCTTGGAGAACCTTATTCTCTGAGGTTGAGGCCAGCTCGGCTGGGCCTAAGGTTGGGAAGTGAACGTCACTTGCCCCCAAAAGAGGACCCCCGAAGAAACATAAGTTAATTAGTGACAATCTACCAGAGGATTATTTTTTTATTTGTATTATCTCACCGCTTAGTGAAGGTAAACCAGCCTGTTGAATAGGAGGAGTGGGTGGATGGATGGCCATATAGTCTTGAGCTGAAGCAAGGAGATTGGTAAATATCAGATCGCTGAATTGGTAGGCTATCTTATGCGTGAACAAGGAAGACAAAGTTAAATCCTGATTGAAGGGTGCAGGGCAGATACAATCTTGCTTGCACAAGGTTGTGAAGGCACACCAGCTGAATGTGTGGAGGAGCAAGAATGTAGGAAGAAAACTGAGGTTAAGAATTGAATAAACATGAATTCTGGAGCTTCAGTTATGTTATGGCGGAGAAAAGCCATAACATAACTGTAAGGACCAGTTCCTGCAGCTGTAGCAAAATGAAGGAGACTGTTCTTGAGGAGTGCTGGGACAGGGGAGAGAGAGAGAGACAGAGAGAGAGAGAGAGAGGAGAGAGAGAGAAGCAGGTTCCAACAGTAAATGCATAGAGAATCCAAGGAGCCATTTGAGGTGTTGAAGCATGGCTATCAGGGAGTGAAGAGGAAATGGGCATTGCCACCAAGACTGCATATGGGCAGAAAATGGCATAGTTTGGTTTAGCAGAATGAAGAATTCAAGTTAATGCATAATTGTTTTCCACCAAAGAATTTAATGTGTCGGCTGAATGAATGACTGAAAACTGAAGTAGGCAGGGCAGAAGAATGGATAGATGTAACTGTTGGGAGGCGGTTCCTAAAGGGTGGAGAGAATGATCGATGATCAGGAAGAATTTCAGTGAGTGAGTGAGTGAGTAAGTGAGTGAGTGAGTGTAGAGGTTTGAGGAATAATGCAGATCCACGGCAAAAGCAAAAAGCAAAAAGGTGTAGCAGAGCATCAAAAGAAATTCCCTTAAAATAGAAATAAAATAAAATAAAATATTTCAAAAGATTTTAAAATAACTATGTTCACCCAAATCTGTAAGAACCTGGCTTATGACTTGAGAATTTCACTCTCGGAAGAGGGGAGACCCCTAGCGGCAGAAACCGGCAACTGCTCTACTTGCAACAGTGCTTGATTTGCGACAGTGAGCTTGTAGCTTACGGCTTCAGTTGGGAGTTTACAGTTACTGCTGAAGGAGAGAAAGAATATTGCTTGAAATATTGGCAGCTTTAGTACCGGGCAGGCACGGTGAAAGCAAGGATAGTAACAAGACGATAGGACAATCAATCCCATGGTTCACTTATGCTATCCCATGATTCCATGCGTGTATCACTACAGGCACCATTATTGGAGCCCACTCAGAGGTGGAGGGTAAGAAAGCATGGACAGACAGCAGAATAAACTGACTTTTCTACAATTTATAATTTTGTACGATAATTTATTACCAAAATTGCATAGGGAAGTATTGTAAGACAGAATGTGAAAATGTTGTGAATCCATGCAGCCATAATTAACACTAGAAGGACCAGAGATATACTCATACCTAGAAGCCTCGCAGCAGTCTTTCTGATGGCTGTATTCAAAACACTGTAAATAACACCGTGTAACAATTTTTTTTTTTTTTTTTGTTCCAGGGTAGTAAGTGTTATTTCCTAATTGCTTATGCCTCAAAAGTATAGAAAATGGCTATTATTCCCCACAAACTTTGCTTTTTTGACCAGGACAGTGATATTTTGAAATTTACCTATTTTCCAGAACATTCCAGATAGATTCAGTGCTGAGTAAACTTGGAGTAACTTCTAGAAGTTTCTAGAACTTTCCAGTAATATAAATAGTAGTATAAATACAGGGGCCTTAAGCCCACCAGTTCAGTTTAGTTCCAGCTGTCTGAGATGGCATCAAGAGGCTGCATCCGGCAGACGCATTTTGCTATGTCTGCGGCCAATTTATCAAGACAAGAGCGAAAAAGTACTCCGTGGAAGCATCTGCTAAGATGTGTGAGGCCTACAAGTCATATTTCGGCATGCCTGTCGGGGATCAAGACAAACCCTGGGCACCTCATTTCACCTGCGAGCACTGCAAAAAAAACTCTGGAAGGTAAGATGGACAATTGTTGCTCGGAATTTTATGTTATAAAATTTGTTAAAATTTTTAAAATTGTAAAAGTTTTTAATTTTAAAATGTTTTACAATTTTCAATGTTATTGAAAAAATATATCATATATGAAAAATGTTGCGAGAATCTCTTACACATTAGTCATGGGTGAAATAAATGTATTTTTGTAGGATGGTACAGAAGGGAAAAGAGAGCCATGAAGTTCGCTATCCCAAGAGTTTGGCGGGAACCCACTGACCACTCAAGCAACTGCTACTTCTGCATGGTGGACCCTTCCAAACGTCGCATCCGGACCTTCCTTCATCCATCGCCCCGGTGCCACACTGCCATGAGCTCCCCGTACCCACTCCTCCGGAGAGAGAGCAGCCGTCTTTAGAAGAGAGCAGCAAGTCAGAGAGCGAGGAAGATGTTGTAGATCCAGATGACAATTTCAGAGGTGGAGCTGAGGAGAGAAACCCATACTACCCCAACCAAAAAGACCTCAACGACTTGATTAGAGATCTTGGTCTCACCAAGTCCAATGCTGAGCTTTTGACGTCTAGGCTCAAGCAGTGGAACTTGTTGGATGAAAGTGTGCAAGTCGCAGATCAGAGGAAGCGTCACCAACCTTTTTCCAGCTTCTTCACCCGTCAAGATGGGCTCTGCTTCTGCCACAATGTGACCAGTCTGTTCGAGGCAATCGGAATCGCCTGTAACCAGAATGAGTGGTGCCTCTTCATTGACAGCTCATCCAGGAGCCTCAGAGCTGTGCTGCTCCATAATGGTAACAAGTACCCATCTCTTCCCCTGGCTCACTCGGTGCACCTCAAAGAGGATTACAACAGCATCAAGACCTTGCTGGACGCCTTGAAGTATGATGAGTACGGCTGGGAGGTCATAGGAGACTTCAAAATGGTGGCATTCCTGATGGGTCTCCAAGGCGGTTTTACCAAGTTTCCCTGCTATCTTTGCCTTTATTATTATATTATTATTATTATTATTATATTATTTATTTCTTAGCAGACGCCCTTATCCAGGGCGACTTACAATTGTTACAAGATATCACATTATTTTTACATACAATTACCCATTTATACAGTTGGGTTTTTACTGGAGCAATCTAGGTAAAGTACCTTGCTCAAGGGTACAGCAGCAGTGTCCAGAGCCCTAACCACTACTCCACACTGCTGCCCTTTGGGACAGCAGGGACACGAAGGCGCACTACCACAGGCGGGACTGGCCACAGCGGACCGAGTTCTCTGTGGGGAGGAACAACGTCAAGTGGGAGCCACTGGTGGACCCCCGGAAGGTGCTGATGCCACCACTGCACATCAAATTGGGCCTTATGAAACAATTTGTTAGAGCTCTAGATAAGGAGTCGGCAGCCTTCAAGTACCTTCAAGACTTCTTCCCTAAGCTGTCTGAGGCAAAGGTCAAAGCCGGTGTCTTCGTCGGACCACAGATAAAGAAGATCCTGGAGTGCAATGAATTCCCCAAGAAGCTCACTAGTAAGGAGAAAGCGGCTTGGAACAGCTTTGTCGCAGTGGTTCGGGGCTTCCTGGGCAATCACAAGGCCGAAAACTATGTGGAGCTGGTTGAGACTCTGGTGAAGAACTACGGCACAATGGGCTGTAGGATGTCCCTCAAAGTCCATATCCTTGATGCTCACGCCACTACCAAGGACAGTATAACGAGAACATGATGAGAGACTACATTTGGGGGCTGATTCGTGAAAGTGATTTACAGTATAATTGTAAATCTCGAAAAACTACTCACTTCTAAATCTTTTGTAGTCATTTTGTATTACTTTACTATAAATACATGTTAATTTGGATTCATATGTTGTTTTTTTCTGACTTTATGTGAACGAAAAGTGAACACGTTTTCTCATTGGAAATAGGTAAATTTCAAAATATCACTGTCCAGGTCACCAAAGCAAAGTCTGGGGGGAATAATAGCCATTTTCTATACTTTTGAGGCATAAGCAATTAGGAAATAACACTTACTACCCAGGAACAAAAATTGTGTTACATAGTGAAGGAGAAACAGCCGGATGTAATTATTTTTTTGTTTTTGTTTTATTGAGTACGTCACAAACATCTGAACAACCAAAGCATATATAGTGTTAATGTAATGAAATATTTTAGTAAGAATGAATGTGTTGCTCCTAATTCTGGAGACTGAATGGGTCAGCAGGGCTGAGGCGGCAGACACAGAGCATGGCGGAGCATCACCGGTCACCGTGAAGCTGAGAGAGGTATGGCAGAGCCCACCAAACAAACGCATATAAAACAAACCGATCCTATAAAATTTTCTCACAAACAAAGCACAGAAAAAGTAAAGTCTGACAATGCATAGAGAAGCACAGACAGCAGAAATGAAAACGACAGGTGGGATTTGTTGTGCTGCATAAGTACGCTGCCTCCAGGGGGAACCTGGAATGATAGAAAGATTGTTAAGATTTGGCCAGGGGTCCCCTCTGGCTCTCGGAGAACCTTCCTCTCGGAGGTTGAGGCCAGCTCGGCTAGGCTTAAGGTTGGGAAGTGAACGTCACTTGCCCCCAGAAGAAGACCGTTGCAGAGGTGGTGCTGTGTTTTGGAGGGCAGGGGAGAACGCAAAAAGCAAGACAGAGAATGAGTGTTTGACCCAGCTATTAAATAGGAAGGTTAATTGATAGATTGTCTGGATGAACTAGGGAGGAGACTTGCTCCTGCCGCCCGAACCACAAACAATGGTTACAATTAAAGAAGGGTACAACCATAATGTTATTTAAAACATAACAAATATGTGAATACGTTTGGCACCGCAGCATGGACGTTTTTACATTTTTTAGCAGATACTGTACTTTTTATTCACTTTCTTAATCATTTGTGATACTGTACTTTTACATTGAGCTGTTTCTAATCAAATCTTTAAAGTAGGACCAAAATATTCACTGAGAATACAAACAGATCATATTTTAAGTTTTAAGACTTTGACACAAGGATTTCTGTTGATCACATCAGATTTACTTAAAAAAAATGCATAATACAGGACTTTCTCGTGTTAGCTACGTACATGGTTTTAAATAATTCTTCACAATAAATTGAAAGCTAATACTAAATACTTCGAATTACTTACTGTGGCAATATGCTCCGCCCCTGTGTGCATTTCTGTATTGTATGTTGCGTGTGGTGTGTTGTTAATGTTGGTGTATAGAGATGGCTGCACGGGATATAAATGGGTGTGTGCAGCACGAGTTATTTAAAATGTATAATTGTATTTAGGCACGGGATTGCACATCACTTCACGTGCATTTAAAGTATATAATATGCGAGCACGAGGTTGCACATAATTAATTCACGTGCTGGGATTCAAGTGAATAATTAATTAGTAATTGAATCCCGGCACAACAGTATATATAGGTGCACGTTTCACTCACTCGGGGTTGTGTGTTCAGGGCGAAGGAACGGGAGAGAGAGAGAGGAGGTAAAGAATAAAAATAATCAATTGCTACGTCGTGCTGGAGAAGCAGCACGGAACGTGTTTGTTTAGTGTTCGTCCCTGTTTGTTAGTGTCTGTTCGTTTTGTTTGTCTGTTTATTTTGGCCACAAGTGCCATGTCCTGTGTTTTGTTAAAACCTTTTTTAATTTATAATAAACCGACGCAAGCAAGCGCCTTCATCATTCCACCTCATCTGTCCTGTCTCTGTGTAGTCATTTCCTGCATTTGACGGCACCACTCAGCCAGCCGTGTGACACTTACAAATAAAATGATGGTATTTTTTTAGAAATACTTACTGGATGCTAAATTATAACATTTAAAATATGTTGAATGGAAATGGCAATTAAAGCAGTTGTAATAGGATTTATGCAGTATGTTTAAAGAGATACTTTGCAGAGCTATAGGGTTTGACTAAACATTATTAGAAATGAAAATAACGATCCTTAAACTCAATACTGACTACAATACCCAATCTCAATGCAAATAAAACATGTCTAATTAAGCTTTTCTTAAGGTGTAATGGCCCATACATTTTTTTTTTTTTTTAAGAAAGTCAGGAAGTCAATTCATTATGTAGATACTGGGACACCCCTCAGCTCAGTGGTAGGCACTCTTTGATTTGCGTAATTATGGTTTGTGCTGTACAAGCTATTTTTTACTGCATTAAAGCAAGATTATTACACCAACAGAGAGTGCACTGAGAGCGAAATTTTCTATACCGAGCATCAAAAGAAACTATTATAACACATTTATTTTCAAAAAATAAATAAATGATGGACATTGATGGAATGTTTTTGGTTTCTTTTTAATCACTCACCCATTCATCCTTGACCATGACACGCTTGAGTGACTGTGACTGAAGCATATGCACTTAATCACCTAATTAGTGAGACAGTTGATTGGACACTGGACATGGAGTGATTTCAGCTGTTGAATTACAAGCTTGAATAAAAGCAATAAAGAAAACCACAGAAAAAAAAAACAATATGCCACGTCTGTCAAGAGAGGAGTGCCTTTGTGCAGTCGGCATGTTGGAGGCTGGACTAAGGCAGCGTACTGTGGCTCGCCGTTTTGGGTGCTCACAGCCAGCAATTTCAAACCTGGTGAGACGGTATAACCAGACACACTCTGTCAATGACAGGCCATGAACTGGGAGACCAAGACTCACAACCCCTGCCCAAGATCGACAGATCATTTTGCAGCATCTTCGTGATGTCAATTGTTAATCAGCACAATAAAAAATCACTGCACCTGCTCTAAAACAGAGTTTGCCATTTTTCGATTACATCTAGTGAATTTTATCCAAATATAAGTGATAAGTTTCTTTTGATGCTCATATATAAGTGATACATTTCTTTTGATGCTCATATATAAGTGATACATTTCTTTTGATGCTCAGTATATATTTCATTTTTTCTTCAAATGACTATGTTTTCCTAATGTATTAAGATGATAGTTCTGCATTTACACAGTCCTACTCTACTTGATGTGGGGTCCACTCTGTCTTTGTTGATGCCCAGGGTGCTTGCAATGGACCAGTTGTTTCAGATGATTCCCAGCTTCAGGCAGTGCACATCACACACTTATACAAGCAAACTTTTCCTTAGCAGATCCATGCAAACAAGGTTTCTGACACACAGCCATTGATTTTCTAGAACAGCACTCGCTAATGGCTCTAAACCAGATCTATCTTGAAATTAGGAAAAAAATGGAGGAAGACTGAGACCCCTGAGACACACAAAGGCTGAGTGAAATGAGTGACTGACGTTCCAGTGATTACATTGTGTTAGTAATCACTTTGGGAGCGATAGTAGTCTAAGCTCTATTGCCAAGAGTAAAGCCCAGTAATTATGTTTATTACTAGAAGCTGCATCTCCTCAGTCATCTTGCCTGAAGACAACCTTTTCTTTGTTTACAGGTCCAGTTTTGAAAGCAATGACAATAAAAAAAAGCAAAACGCATATGTCTGTCTGCAGGATCTCCTCTTTAAAACACCTTTAACCTCACACCATACATACCTCCTCAACAATAAGCCAATAAGGGTTTAACAACAAACATTCTGCAGCACATACTTATTTAGCCTCACATATTTATGTCTGCAACCATTTCAAGTGGTTCTTATTGCAATTACTCTAATACTGTTGTTCAGTATTTGAGGAGCCACAGTGCTTTTCGTTCTATTTGCCAGCCATAGACATACAGTATCATAAGCTGAATCAACCAAAGCATCTTTATAAAAGTAAGAGTCAGTACCATCTAGTTAATATCTAGTGCTCAAGTGTCCTTTTGTTTTGCTGGCAGTAGGTGGCGTTATCTATTAATAATATAAAGACTTGAACGTGATGTATTCTTCTTGTTGTTTTGAATCACTTTACATCTCATTTTCTGTTTCAGTCATAACTGTAGCCTCACCAGAGTATAACGATAAACCAAACCCCTGCAACATTCTGCCCCTAGTGGAAGTAAGAAATACCACATTCTGTAGAACAATCTGGTGCACTGTCTGCACTTAGAGAGAATACATGTTTGAGAGACCTTTTGAAGCCACAGGGATTCAAAAATGAAAGCAAATAGAACCTTCACATTTTTCAGTATTCATACTACATAAACCTTTTTTTATACCACACTGTACAAGTTGGAGTGATTTCCATTATGCATTGAATTGCCCTGGGATCAAAATCCCTCCTCCTTCCTCCCTTTCAAAAGAGACTGCTGGAATCACACATCACTTATCTTGCCATCTCGTGATCAAAGCCTGCTCTTCACTATATTATTCCAGCAAACAAAGGCTAGCTCATTAAACAAGTGCATGGGAATATTTCAACCTAGCATCCATCTTCATTAACAATATCACAGAGAGGAGCTGGTATAGTCAGAAACGTCACTCCTAATCTTATTAGCATATATAATCTGCAACACAACCATTTGATTTCCTCATAACCCCCTATGAAGTCCTTACAAACACAATATTATTATATTTAAGTGTTAGTAGAGTGGTATCAGGCACCATAGAATATAAAATACTTCAGATCTTGGGTGTGTAGTCATAAATAAATAAAGAGCTGGGAAAGGGTAAGGCATCTTTCAATAGAATTTAAAATATTTCCCTTAAATAGTGCTTTTTATGATCATGTTCCAGACAGTTGTAAGTTTTTCATAGTAAACTTGGTACATGGTAATTTTAGGCGTTTCCTATACTGTACCATTGTTAACCGTAATTGGTTTATAATACTTACGGTTTTTACCTTTACTGTGCTTTCAATTCTTTTACCATGTTTCACTGCACATTACTTTACCACAGTAAACTTTTATAAGGGTTGTAATTTTTACTTATGGATTTGTGTGACATGCTTGACATTGCTTTGTGAGGCTTGTAATTTAATGATTTGATCTTGAACTACCTTATCTTATTTACTCCAGAGTAGGCTTGGAGCTGTCTGAGCACTCTATCTTGCTCCACTGTGAACACATCTGTCCTTTAGTAAGCTAACAGAGAGGCACGGTGTGAACAACACCCCCATTGTCAGCGTTTCCTTGGGAACAGGACTCTCAGCTGAAGCCGCAGACATGACAGACCAGAGTGATCAGAACCTGTATAATATGTGAATAAATGTTCTGCATTAAACAAGCACAGTGTGTCTGTTTGTCTCACAAAAATTAATCAGTTATGTTTCAATATGATTAGAAAACCTGCTTCAAAGATTACCACTCCTGACTGCAGTGACCTGAACATATTCCAAAGTCATGGCTTTCTGGTGCTCATTGAATACATTGCCATGGGGAAATATTACTTACATCCTCTGGGTTGGTTGCCTCCTGTTTTCATCCTAATTAATCGTGGTAGTGAATAATCTACATCATCTTTTTATCACATAATTAAATGTATTGTCATCTCTAGTATAATATTACTTTGATATCCTGAATGGCATTTTCTGCAGTTGAAAAATGTAACACGAGAAACAGAGGGGAACTGTTTAAATACAAAGAATGTATCTGACCTGTGGGGACTTTATTAAAACAAAGCTCCTCAAAAAATTCTGAGAATATGTAAACAGATTAAACCATTGGGAACTTTCAGAGGATTTTCTAGTCACATATATAACTGTTTAATTACTTTTTGTAGCACTATGCTAGTGATGCATAATGACCATCAGGTCACCAGATATAAACTTGGTGAAGGCAAGGACTTTGTCCTTATTTGTCTTATACAGTATAACAGTAATAGCTAGCAAAGGCCTTTTGAGTGATTTCTGTCTGCCTGACCCAGTAAAGGGTCTCGTAAAACATTTCATATTTTATGTTTCAGTGGATTTGTACTGCTAGTGGCGTCCATCATGCAGTCCATGCAGATGCAATGGTAGCTATTTCTAGTCCCCCATGGCCTTTTTTTTCCTTAGTGAAACAAATATTATCAACCATACCAGCCAGAGTACAGAATTCAGGTCTAATCCAAATGGGTCCTTAGGTCTAAATGTTGTTTTGTTTACAGAAAATCCTGTACTAGGTTCCTTTAACCTAGCACAGTACTAGATGTCATGTTTCTTTAACCTAGCACAGTACTAGATGTCATGTTTCTTTAACCTAGCGCAGTACTAGATGTCATGTTTCTTTAACCTAGCACAGTACTAGATGTCATGTTTCTTTAACCTAGCGCAGTACTAGATGTCATGTTTCTTTAACCTAGCACAGTACTAGATGTCATGTTTCTTTAACCTAGCACAGTACTAGATGTCATGTTTTAAAATGAAAATGAATGTTTTCTTGAACAAGTTTTTCATTATAAACTGCAAATTTGAGACGTATATAGTGAATGGAACCGCATGACAGGTAAAATGTATTAATTTATGATTTAGCTATAACCACTTTAAACATGAATTGTCTGATTTATATAAACACACACACAACACACGCACACAACACACACACACAACACACACACACACACCACACACACACAACACACACACACACAACACACACAACACACAACACACACATATATATATATATATATATATATATATATATTCTGCATATATTTTTGTGTAACTTTCGCTACTGTCACATCTCAGTGGACAATCCCTATATGAATAAGTTTTAATCACTGTAGGTCCCCAATATATTAATCTCTGTGCATATCAAATTTTAAAGTACCTGGTAAGCTCTTCTTTTATCTTCATGGGTTCATGGGGATAGAATTTCACTCTAAAGCACATGGTATATGGTGGATGAGCTGAAAATTGAGAACAGATGAGACAAGTATTACTAACACAGGTAAGGTGTATGACCATCTGTACATTTAAAATAGCTACTGTCATGTTTTGTGATACACTGTCAGACTTGTGACATACTGTACTGCACTGTTTACTGACAAAGACCAAATACTGTAGGTTAGAAGTTGAACATGGAAGCCCATCCACAACCAGCAGCCTAACAATCCCTAAAAACCTCAAAATTGAAAGGCAACGTTAATTATTTGCCAATTAAATTTGACCTGAGCACATTCTCAAACCGGCATTTAGCTTTGTAAATGGGTAAGTTACATTCATTTTAAAAGGCTGGCAAATAATACTACTACTACTACTACTACTAATAATAATAATAATAATAATAATAATAATAATAATAATAATAATAATAATAATAATAATAATAATAGGAAGATAAAATACTTAAATTGTTATTACTAATCAGAAAATCATAAAAAAAAGTAAACCAAGCCTTTTCTCGGTTACAGTCGATATTATAATAAGGGTGCTTACACTGCTCATTTTTAATGCAGGAGCAACAACCTGAAGAAATATTCTACACAATATTCTACACAACATCATTCCCTCTGGCTAAAGTGTTACCCATGACATTTCTCCTGCCATTTTCAGAAAAGATGGGATTATACAAAGCAAGCTGATTGACAGCAAGCCCTTTTCTTCCGATCTTTCAGAGGAACCTTGGCATCAGACAGAGTGAACCAGCAAACTGCAAGCAACCACCTGCTCTTAATGATGACTGTGTTAGATGGTTCAAAGTATATCACAACTTAAAATACACTGCTGCCATGAAAAGTAAAAAAAAAGTTCAAATAATCAGTTCAATCCAATATCAGTATCAATTTGCTCAGGTAACTTTGCAAAAAAAGACAAGGGACTTTTTTCTCAAATCCCAATTAATAATTCAAAGTAACTTGCTCACCATAGCCCTCTTATATAATGATGCACAATGAAAATGCAACAGTCGAAGTTTTACATCAATAACTCATTGGGCACATACATACTGTTATTTACATTTTAAATAGTGAACTAATATGTTAGTTGATTGTTTGAGTAATATTGCTCCTTGGGATAAAAAAAATACTGAGTTCAAGTCATGTGATTTCATAAAATGCCAGGTGCTCAGTGTTTGGTATTTGAGTTGAATTAAAATTGCCAAAATGAGTTAATTAAGAATCTGTATAAATAGCCATTCGAAAAGACATGATTTTAATTAATGCAATAACAGCAAAAGATACGACCATGCCCCGCTTGAGTAATGAAGATCGCCTAGTTGCTATCGGCATGATTGAAGGCGGCCTGTCTGTGAGAGAAGTTGCCCAGAGAATGAGATGTTCTGCTTTAATAATCAGCAGACTAGTCCAGAGAAACCAGGAAACCGGCTCTGTGAGGGAGAGGCCATGTCCTGGAAGGCAGAGGGGCACCAAACCGGCCCAGAACCGTCACATCCATCTGTGTAATCATTTTCAGACTGCAGTGGCTACAGCACGAGCAGTTCAGGGGTAAGATGCTGACAGCTGAGAGATGAAATCACTGTCTTCTGTGGGCCAGAGAACATCTGAGGTGGCGGCAGAGAGAGTGGTGGAGTGTTTTATTCATCGATGAATGCTGTTTTGCTCGACAGACCTGACGTGTGGAGACGCGGTGAGTGTTATGCTGACTGTTGCGTTGTTCAAGCCAACTGGTGAGGCGGTGGAGGTATGATGATGTGGGGAGGAATTTCATGGCCAGCTTGTTCTCCTGACCTGAGTCCAATAGAACATATGTGGGACCAAATCACCATTGCCATCCACAGGAGACAACCGCAACTTGCCAACCTTCGCCAGTTGGCTGCAGCTGCACAGGAAGAGTGGTGGAACATCCCACAGCAGTCTATCCAGGCTGATCAGGTCTATGCATCAACGCTGCCAGGATTGTATTAATGCTCAGGGAGGTCATACCCGATACTAACTTTGTAATGTTTTCATTTGACAGTGTATTTTATGTCAAGCAGATGCTGATGTTAGACATCCAATATTAAGGCTTACATATGTTTCATATACTGCACCAGTGGCAGCACTCTACAACTGACTGTTATATTACACACATTCCCAAAACCATTGTAGCACAATATTATTTTTTTCTTCTTTATTTTTTGTGACAGACTGAATTATTTTGATAGCACAGTGACAATTTCTGCTTTGCCACAGGGATTAATGTCATATCTTGTCAGGTAGTGCTTGTAAAAAGCAAACTGTCTAATTGAAATAACAGTATTTGGGTCGGTGGAGACACAACCTGCATGAGTTCTAGTATTAATACAGTTAAAAAACAACCACAAGGCATGCACAGCAGAAGAGTACCCAATCAGTCAATTCCATTGCTTGTATGTGTTTTGATATTCAATACTTTTGCCATAAATTAGATATGACTTTTGCTAGGATTTGACAAAGTCACATCTCACATGTGGACACATCTGTTTGAGCATTCTGGAATATTGTATTTGGCCAGTGATCCCTTTAGGCAGTTAGAGAAGCTATTGTAGGTTGTGTCACATTGAGTTTTCTAGACATGTACAGTACAGCTCTTTGCCAACATAAACAACAAGTTCCTGGTTAAAAGTAGAAAAGTTTTGTATTACAGTATCCAAGTGACTAAAGCAGTGGCTGTGGGTCACTTTAGTGAATTTAGAGCAACAGTGAGTACACCATCACATACTGTACACTATTACAGCACATCTGTTCATGCATATGTCCCTTTTCAGACTCGTTCAACTGGTGTTTATCATTTGGTGTTTATATAGTTTTTGTTACCTAATTCACAACATCTACCGTATGTCTGTTATTAATTACCTTGGTAGATTTGAAATAAATGGGTTTCAATACCTCTGTGTACAGTTATTACAGGGCTTACCCTGTGCGAGCAATCAAAGACTGGGTCAAATGAGTTCAAACGTCCTGCAGGCCTATTGCTGCAACCAGACACCTACTAACGATTTGTAAAGCCAAGCTTTTCTACGCATATTGAAATGTGTTGCAAAGGAGCAAATATTTAATCCCTTTCAGGGTTTCAATTTGGCACAGGACTACGACAGCACCATCTGGATACATATTTAAGCATTGTTTGCTTGAAATAAACAACAACAACAAAAAATACTGACAACACTTACATTTCATTTGCTTCACAACAGTCTTGTTAGGCTCGAGCCAGTGCTGCAAGAGAAAGACAAACAGATCATTCTTATTAACCGGAGCTGTGTATAAATATAAACAGTTTAGGGTGGCAGTGATTCTTGAATGCTGCAGCAGGAACGTTTGCATTTCAAACAAACATGCTTCACTTGGCAAATATATGCAAAAACTAAATGTATTCTTGTTGCTTCCCCATCCAGGGAGACACAAATTAATTACATTTATAGTCTTAGATATTTTCTCATATCTGTGTGGGAAATGTAAAGCAGAGGTATTTTGAAAAAATATATAGATATAACTGGTTTGCTGACACTACGGACCCCATAATTTTGTGCAAAGGCAAGGACACATTTTAAGAATAAAATAATCAATTATTTTTTATCAAGAAAGAAAATGCTCAAATACAAAAATGTAACTGCTCATAACTAAGTTGTTTCTTGCTTGCTTTATTGTGGCTTTTTTGTACGTACAAAATGTGTCTTTGCTTTTGCACTTGATTCAAAATAGGACCCTTTATACAGAGACATGTCAAAAGTAAATAGGAAACCCATTTGGTGACATGTGGTCAGCAGCCTGATACATCCAGGTGTTTCTACAGGGCCCCCACCTGTGTTTCAAGCCCAACACCTGCCACTTGAGAATGTGTTTATAGACGATGATGCACCAGCACACAGACCACCTTCAGTAGATAGATAGTTGTGGAATCTCAGTTTTACAGTGACCAAGGTAATCCCCGGAAATGAATGCAATTCCAAAAGTTTGTCAGCCAAAGGAATTTGACCATTTAGGTTGGAAGTGACAGTAAGCAGTAGTTTATTTAAAAACATTTTAATATACTGTACTGTACCTAATAAGTATTTTTTTTACAATGTTATGCTAAAAGGTAGGTTTAGTGTTACAAGACATCTACACAATCATTAAGGGGGGGGGGGGGGGGCCTTTAATATGTATAAACCTTTGCCATAGTTGTATTGCTTCGAAATAGTTATATTAGTAGTGGTGGTAACAGTATGCTGATAAGCATTTTACTGTTTTATTTCTGGCCTATTTCTCTCTATTATTTGATGACATAATTCCAGTTTGGTATATCTTAGTCATTATTAATCACCATCTCGTGCCTCACTGCCAATTAAAAATGTAAGTATTTTGAGTTCAGTGTAGCTTGCTTTGTGGGTTAGGTAGTTACACACTTCCTGCAAGAGCATGACAGCATTATTACTAAAACATAAAGATACCTAAATAATTTATAATCCGTTACTAGTATCAGCAGGCACAGTGATGTCTCTTGGTAAACTGTACTGAACTTTTGTTTCTATTGCTATGGCAACCAAGTCTTAACTGTTTTGTTTTCGGGGGTTTATGTCACCCTGTGCGCAATGGAGAAGGAAAACGTATGTGTTTTTTCCAAAATTGATCTTGCTGGATTGTAAGATAATAAATGAATAACGATATTAGCTGAAAGCTACTTAATGTAATGGAATTTGGTTTTGGATCGTTTTATAATTTAGATTTTGAGTGAATTATGCAGCAATAATGTAGGAAAACAACAAAGCCTTTCCCTCCAAAATGTGCCACAATTTTCTAATTTCAGAAATAATCAGTTTAACAATGGATTCCCATGGATTCAAATTCTCAGTTGTTTATTTCAATTTCTTTTTTTTTTTAAACTGCAATGTTTTTTCTCTTTTCCGAAAAAAAACTGTTAATGACACTTTGTAGTAAATACCTGTATGGACTTCCACTATAGTACAGAGCCAATAAGAAATATCATGGTCCTTGGAGAATCCCATAACATTCAGGAGTCACAGCTATTCAAAGTGGTTAACAGACATTTTTTTGTAGACATTAAGTAATCCCTACATTATTATTATTTATTTCTTAGCAGACGCCCTTTTCCAGGGTGACTTACAGTTGTTACAAAATATCAAAGTACAAAGTATCGCATTATACAATATCACATTACAAGTTATCTCATTATAAAATATCACATTACAGAATATCATAATACAGATAAGAGCAGTTATGAAAGTACAATAAGATCAAATTCAAGTAAGAGCAACATAAAGAATACAGTAAGGTATAAGTAAGAACAAGTTTGACTAAGAGCAGTTATAACATATAGTAAATATTTGCTGATATAAGTAAAGTCCAGTAAGTATGATAAATGGATGAGAATGATTTCAAATAAGAGCAATTACAAAAAAGTGAGTACAGTTACCTATAAGAGTAAAATCAAATACAAGATACAATAAGCAGTTATAGTTAGCAGCAGTAGTTGAGTGCGGCAAAGTATGGAGCAGTTCAGTGCAAGTACCACCTGATGCAATTACTGGTACAATTGGGTGCCATACAGTCCAGTTGTGATGTTTACAGATGTTGTCTAAACAGGAGGTGCCAGAAGGTGGTCAGGGACTGAGCAGGCCTGATATCTATGGTCAGGTCGTTCCACCACTGAGGGGTAAGGGTGGAGATGGAGCGGGCTCTGGAGGCAGGGGAGTGGTGGGGGGGTACAGCTAGTCTGCCGGAGGTGGAGGAGCGGAGTGGACGAGAGGGGGTGTAAGGAGAAATGATAGTTTGGAGATAGGAGGGAGCTGAAAGGTCAAGACAGCGAGTACAAGAGTTTTGAATTGGATGCGAGCAAGCATGTCATCCAGTGCAGAGAGCGAAGTAGCTATGTAGCATGGGAGAAACGAGGAAGGGAAAAGCCAAGGCAAGCAGCAGAGTTTTGGAAGAGCTGGAGCGGACAGGTAGCACAGGCAGGAAGGCCGACCAGGAGGGAGTTGCAGTAGTCAAGGCAGGCCAGTACCAGGGCCTGAACTAGGAGCTGGGTGGAGTAGTT